>NW_004524662.1:981933-997855 GCF_000260255.1 Octodon degus | reverse complement strand
AAGGTAATTGTACTGCTAATTTCTATTAGTTCATTGAAAGGAACCGCACTTATATTGTTTGATCAATTTTGCATGCATATGTTTGATAATCTGAGCAAATACTTGGCAGACAATAATGTGCAATATAATAACCATTGTTAATTACCTATCATATTGTTCAGAAATTTTGTATCGTTTCTTTTCTTTTTATTCTCTTTTAAAAAAATGCAAATACTTTGTGTCACAGTCACATATGGTAGTCATCACAGCAACGTGTTGGATGGTTTTGTAGCTCAGGAGCAATAGGTTATATGTTATAGCCGAGGAGTCTGGTAGGCTACCATCTAGGTTTCTATAGCTATACTTTGATGTTTGCACAACGATGAAATCACTTACCTCATTTCTCTGATATGTGGTCTTGGCATAAGGAGACATGTATATGTAATTCTATTTAACCAGCTAGATTTGGGTAAAATTCCAGCTCTGCTACAGGATATCTGTGCTGTAACAAGTAACACATGTACTCTTGTTCATGGAGGCAAGAATAATACTCACTTGCCTTACTTCATCCATTAGATTCTGATTGACATCGCACCTACATAAAACAAATGTTTGCTTCTATTTTAGCTCAGACATAATACTGTGCAAGACAAACCAGCCATTCTTATATTTCAGTTTGATTTAAATTTCAGAAGAGTTTGTTATTCATAAAAAGGGATAAGATTATTTAAAAGATTTTAGAGTATTATGTTGCAATGGATGAAATTTACTTTGGTAGTATTGGAGTTACACAAAGAAAAATGGAAAATATTTTTTAAGAATGAATATAAAGCAGATGCCAGGCTGCCTTCTCCTTGCCTAGTGAATAACCCTGTCAATAAAATTAGGAGTACTGTGATGACTATTTAGTTAAATATAGTGTGAATAATAACCTTACTATATAAATACTAGTATTTAGAATTGGGTTAACACTTCATATGTAGAAATTATTGAATAGGAAAATAGTAATCTTAAATCTGGAGGTGGCTCTGTGGTTATAAGAATTCCCTTCCCAGACTGGCCAGATAGCTCATTGGATTAAAATGCCTGCTTAGGCAGATACAGGGACTGAAGTTTGATCCCAGGAATACAGTGCCAGCCCTGCCCCCAGGACATGCTGAGATGAAGATTGAGACTGGGCGTGGCGGTGGGCACCTGTAATCTCAGTGTTTGGGAGGCTGAAAACAGTCTTATGAGTTCGATCTGTGTAGTGAGACCCTATAGACCCTGTACTAAATACATAAAAACCAACCAACAAAAAAAAAGAATTATCTTACCTTCATGACTCAGTAGAATAAGCTCTTGCCTGGCAAGCACAGGAGCCTGAGTTGAATCCTTGATACTGCCAAAAAAAAAAAAAAAAAAAAAAAAAAGACTTATTAATGGGATCTATTGTTTAATGACTTCTTTCATTCCATCCCATTTTGAAATCATCACCACAGACCACTTAAACTAAGTCTGCTCCCCCAAGAAATAGGAAACTTGCTGTGGCAAGAGTTTTAGAGGGGATGCAATTTTGCTCAGTCCTATAATACTTCCAAATCCACAATGTAGTTTAGAAGTCGCGCAAGTGAGTTGGTGGGGTCAGGTGGAGGCTGCCTCTCAGATTTCCAGACCAAGAGTCTAGTCCGTGTTAGGCATCACTTCCCATTGCCTCCTGTTCAGTGTGTCCAGGGCGTGCTCACCATTACATGGCCTTATGAGTCTACGCTACATTTGATTGTTCCTCATATGACTCTCAGCCAGCTGGTCCTCACAGAGTAGAGGGGAAGTTATTCTATCAGCATTTGTAGAGGTAACTTATGACTCCATTTCCTCTCACATCCCCTCCTTACCGCCATTTTCTGGAGTTCTCTTTCTGCCCTCACAACCTACCCTTTCTGGTGCAGCGTCTGCTCTTAATCTTTTTTTGCCGTGTTCAGCTTTTTTGCCCCCCTGTCTTCACTCTGCCCTCCACAGTCCAGAGCCCATCCTAACCACAGTTTCTTTCCCTTTCCTCTTATAGCACCTTGGTTCTTCACTCCCCATGGGTACCTTTGTCCAGGTCAATAGAATAAGTGCGGGGATGCAATATGGAACAAGACATCCTCTCACAATGTGAAGTAGACATACACGGGCACCTCAGCCTGAAACTGAGCTTCCCCTCTGTCTAAAGAATTGTGATAATCATGTGCTCAACCTTTGATCTTGCAATATGCTCAGTCTCTAGCATGGGTAATAGCACAACTGTGACACAAGGAAGAGCATCCATCTCCCCTTAGGATGCATTTATTCGAAATGTCCCTCCCACCAGTCAAAAATTAAAAGGAATAATTTGGTTGTAGATAAATTCCTTTTAAATTTTTAAAAATATTTTATCTGTCTGTCTGTCTATCTGGTACGGGGTCTCTCCTCCCCAGCTCTGGGATTACAGGTGTGCACCACCACATCTGGTCTCAGAGGCTGCCTCAGAGTGCCCAGGGTGGGGCTGGCATGACATGTAGTGTTAGGGATCAAACCTGGGTTCCTGAACTTGCCAAATAGGGGCTTAAACTGCTGAACTATCAGGCCCTACACCATATATCTTTATCATTTTATTTTTTCTTATCTAAAACCTACTATTTCCTTATTTAAGCATACTAAAAGTTCAGTTAAAAAAACATTGAATTTTAATGATTTTTGTTTTGAAAAATGTTCTCTGACATAATAGGAAATGTCTTATGTTGCCTTAAATTGATGATTAGAAATGAGGATGATACAGAAGAAATATTTCCTGTTTTTCTATTGGCCTAAGTGACATGGTATCACTTTTCAGTCACTAGTGTCTTCAAATAGTAACACAGATCTATGAGGCGTGACTTTTTTTAGCTCAGGAAAACTGAAGAAGTGGCACGGAGTAAAGGTGGGTGGACACTGTTGTGGAAAACCCTCTCATCACCTGCGACTCCTGCCTGTGAATGAATAGCCATTAATATTTTAAATGCCAAAAACTATCTCCTGAATTCTTATCACTGAGTCAGAAAAGCATGAGAATGGTATAAGCTCACAGGGAAACTCACATAGTCACATTCATTATGAGAAAAACCAATAAATTAATTAGCAGAGCTATTTTTTTCAAGATTGAGGTGTCAAGGTTACCTTTGTAATTTTTCTTTCCCAATAGAAATATACAGACTCATAGTAATAATTGGTTTCAATAAGTGAGAGTTAAAGTATTCTTTGATCATCATATTTGATACAACTGGGTGTCAAATGATGGGAAGATGTCTTTGTATCCTGGACTGAAGTGTACCTAGTAGCCTGCATCTAATGTACTAATGTATTAATGGCTAAAAATTTGTTACACAAAGAACAAGTTTTCTCTATAGTTCCATATTATTTTGAATTTAGAGCCTTCAACTATCTACTGGTTTCTACATTACCTAATGAAACCAATTCTACTGACACTCTTAATAAAATATTGCCTCTATTATAATACATTTACTCATATTTGATGTAATAACACATAGCTTTCTCAAAATCTGTCAAAATACAGAGTATTCAACATTTAACAGGGATGTTTAAAGATACTTGTATGTGTATCTTTATGTACTATCAGTGAACTTTGTGGTTTCCCTGTAAGACTTCCAGATTTAGAACAAAGTTGACACTTGGAAAGTAGAAAAAAATGCTCTGAAATAAATGCCTTAAGGCATGTACTCTTCTTTGCCCCTGGAGTCATAATAGTGTGCCACTCAAATGCTCAGCCATCTAGTGTCCTCTGAGTCCCTACCAAACACCATGATTATATTGCAGCTGAACTCCCCTGTCCTCAAGAACTTCTCAGAGTTAAGTGCAGAAATAATTGGGAGCAATAGTTGTGATAGGGCTGGGGATTTTGCTCAACAGTACCATGCCTGCCTAACAAGCTGGAAGACCTAGGTTCAGTCCTCAGCACCAAAGACAAAAAATAAGCCTCAACTAAAAAATAATTACAAAAAAGACCCCCCAAAATTGTGATAAAATATTAAAGTTTTATAATAAAAATATATATAAAACAAAAAAGCATGCAAGAGGAGTGGTTTATTATATCCAAGGAAACCATCACAGAAGAGAAATCGAAATGAAAGCATAACTGATGATAGTATTTGAGAGTCAAGGAAGAGACCATTGAAACTTGAAGGTAGAAGAATAGCACAAGATTATGCCCACAGAAGGACAAAAAGCCCACAAAGTTTAGGTCTTGGGTGAGTGTGTAAGGCAGGGATCCTTTCTAAGCTGTGGCAAATAAAGAGCACAATTCTCTCCTAAGAAATCACTCATCATTCACTCACTGCATTTTTCATTGGAAAAAAATAAATTTTCATTGAGTGCCACACTTAAAGCATTTTTGCACAAAATGCTGTCTTACATACAAAAAAAGCAAAGTTGCTTTCACTTCTCCAGGGAGCTCTATTCAGATGAAGAGACATTAACAAATGTGCCAGCTCCCCCGCTTGGGGAGGGGTGTGTACAAGATTGGGGGGGAAAGAGGCAAACTAAGAACAAAAGCAGTGCTGCTTGCCGCAGAGCTCTAGAGGAAAGCGCAGCTGAGCTCCACGGGCAGACCCTGAGGACCGCACCGCTTCACTGTGCGCTCCATTCATTCATATTCATGGTGCTCCTCAGAGGCATCAAGAAAAATTACATCATAATTTTTCACAATCAGAATAGCACTCAAGGTCATCGTGCTCACTCCTTCCCAAATTACTCCTGAAAACTAACAAGGAGCTTCCCTCATCTTTTGAAACTGCATTTCAGGACGTGTGAGGCAGTTAGTTTGCTCTCGTTTTAGAAAGATCTGAGGTGTAAAAACTTCCATATGTTACATTGAAATCTGCCTCCCTGTTAACTTCCTACCATGGAGGAGGTACTTGGATGATGGAATAAAACTACTCTCCTCTAGTGTCAGACTTTGAAGTAATAGATGATATTAGAGAAATGAATAGAAAAATGTGCCTGTGGGTGTGGCCAGGCCTTAAAGATTTTTGCTGTGCATGAAATACTCCCTGCAGGTGCTGTACCTCTTGCTTTATAACTGTGTATGCTGAACTGCCCATGCCAGATTCTACACTAATGGGATCCTGACATATTTAAAGATATAATTCATAATCTCATGCTTTCCTTCCACGGGAATGCAAAGCCAGGGTAACAAAATGATATATATCCAGTCTTAGGCCCACCCTAGTTTCATCTTGCTTAATTTATAGAGGCATAAAAATTGCCAAGTTCTTCCTGGGATAGTAATAGGGCAACTTAGAGCCAATTCCTCTTGTGGAAAGGATAAACTCACCCTTAAAATCAGTAAATGAAAAGCAAATTGGTTATTTATGGAAGCTTAACTATTTCCTAATTCTGACCAACTTAAAGATTCTTTCTTATTTTTATTGATGGGCTTCTAACTAAATTTGTAAAATGATAATGTTGCACTCTTTGAATATTTCACCACTGTCCTTTCCATAACATTATTCTGTCTTCCACATATAGTTTTGAATTGGTGGGAGTCTCACTGTGTTATCAAGTTGGTCTCCAACTCATGAGTTTAAGTGATTCTTTTGCCTTAGCTTCCCAAGTAGCTGGGATGGCAAGTATGCATCACTACCCAAGACGTTCTTCCATGTGTTTTCAGTTCTCTGACTATATTCTGACATCTTTCTCTATGACTTATGTATTAGTCAGGGTTTTACTAGAGGAATAGATATCATACAAGGGACAGATATAACACAAGATATACAAATGTACTAGAAATTACAAGATTGGCTTACGATGGTTAGCTACAGAGTTGGATGAGGAAGTGTGTAGGGGGCGTCTGCATACCCGAGACTGAAGGATTCAGTCCCAAGGTCTGAATCTCATTGCAGTGTTCTGTGTGAGTCTCTATCATTTGGCCTAAGGGTCTGTGACAGAAGGCTAAAGAATCTGCAATGGAAGGTGAAGGATCCAAGCCAGGGAGGGAAGAGTCTGCAATGGAAGCCAGGAGATGAAGTCCAAACTGACTGTGAAGACTGAAGTCCCTCCAAGGAAGTGGAATGCCTACTCCTTCTTCAACCCCTTGATGTGTTCTTTTTGTGTTGAGTCACTCTGGGCAAGCCCTCCTGCAGGTCTGGGCCCCCAAGGCCCAGAGCTTGGAACTGCCCAATGATCCAACCAAGTTGACACAATGTATGGACCACTACACTTTATAAACAACATTGTTTGTGCTTCTCCCTCCCATGCGATACTTTATGTAGTTTGCCGATCCTGAGGTCTGTTTTTCTCCTGTAGTAAATATTCCAGGTAACTTCTCCTATGGTCCTTATAAAATGCAATATACTTTCTCAGGATCCATCATGGTCCATAGGTTTCTTTCCTAATTTATCCACTTCTATCATTAGATGGTTAAGCCCAATGATAGCATACTTGCTCAGTGCTTGACACATTATATGGATAATTGACTGAACAATGAACTGAGAAACTAGCCTGGTCCACAGAGATGCTTTGTAACAAAGGAAAACACATTTCCGAGCAGCCAAAGCCAATGAACTATTGTATTTTAAAGGCCCCACTTTCAATATTTTAAAATACAAGTAAAATTTCAACATGAATTTTGGAAAAGACAAACGCTTAAATCAAAACAGAGAATTTTGTTGTTGTTGCTGATGTTTGCATACTTTAAAGGGAGGAACTATTTGAGCATATTTAAATTGTTCTAGAAAATAGCCTTCACAGGGCTGGCCAAATAGCTCAGCGGATTAAAGTGCCTGCTTTTTTTTGTTTTTTGCAGAACTGGAGATTGAACTCAGGCCCTTGAGCTTGCCAGACAAGTGCTTATTCTATTGAGCCATCTCCCAGGCTCCAAAGCAGACACAGTAGTTGAGGTTTGATCCCCAGCTTGCCAAACTGGCCCAGCCCCTGGGGTGCACTGAGAGGGTGATTGAGACTGGGTGTGGCGGTGCGCTCCTGTAATCACAACACTTGGGAGGATGAAAACAGGAGGAGTGCTACGAGTCTGATCTATGTAGTAAGACTCTGAACATCCTGTAGACCCTATACTAAAAATACAAAAAGAAAGAAGAAAGAAAGAAAGAAAGAAAGAAAGAAAGAAAGAAAGAAAGAAAGAAAGAAAAAGAAATTAACCAGGACAAGATATTAAAAATAAAAAGGATAGAGAACCAAGCAATATAAACAGCTAAGAGGAAGAAGGGTGGAACAAAAATTGATTAGGAGATTGAGAAGTACAAAGATCATATCCTTCATTTTAACGATGAAAGTTGCTTTATTTCTGTAGTTTTAGTCGTGTTCTAATACACTAACAGAAACACCATAGTTTCCATTACTATGGGACATTTGGCCCTTAAGACAATAAAATATTTAGCAAGACTAATTACTAGAGAATGGGGATAGCATGAATTGTGGATTCTTATCTTGAGCCATTGTAGTTTTACTTTCTTTATCAGTGAGATGGTAGTAGCATCTGTAGCCAAAGAGTAATTAACAGTGTAGGGTTCAGTACAGTAAAAACTCCACCATGATATTTGGTTTTTTTGTGTGTGGATATAAGTTCAAAAGATAAATACTATTCTCTGAAAGCTTCTTGAATGTATCAAAGTACTGTGGTGGCCTAACTAAAGGGAATTCATAAATAGGAAAATTAAAGATTGCAGTAATATGTGTAATTTTTACCAAATAATATATGACTTTAAAGAAAATTAAATTTGATAATGACAAGGTAACAATTATGAATGTAGCATTCAGGTTTTTAAAATGACTATAAAACTGTATTTCTTCAAATAGCATAATAAAGAACTAAGAACAGATAGAATCAACAGCATGCGATTTTTAATAACATTGCCTGCCATGTGAATATGTCCTCTATAAATAAAAATAATTATAAATGTAATGATAATAGTTGAGATACATCTCATTCTTTCTCTGTGCTGGCTACTACTCTATGAGTTAAGGATGTGTGTGAACTAATTCAGTCTTGTAATATCATACAATAACTTTCCTAAAGTGAAAGAAACCACAAACAGACTGAAGGAACAACCCACAGAATGAGAAAAGACTTACCCGCTATTCTTCAGACAAAGGACTAATATCTAGAGTAATAGAACTCAAAAAATCAGACCTTCTCAATTTAAAGACCCAATCCAAAAACAGGCATGTGAAATGAGTAAACACCCCTCAGAAAAACAAACAGCAAATAAATACAGGAGAAAAATGTTCAATCACTGGACATTTGAGAGATACAAATTAAAACAGCACTGAGATTCTGTATCACTCAGAAAGAATTACAATTATCAAGAAACCAACCCAAAACAAATGCTGGCAAGTCTGTGGGGGAAATATAACTTTTTCACTGTTGGTGGGAGTACAAATTGGAACAATCACTAAGGAAATCTCTATGGAATTTCCTCAATAAATTAAAACTAGACATACCATTTGACCCAGATATTCCCTCTCTAGGTATCCTCCCAATAGAGTTAAAAGCATCATACTACCACAATATATATATATATTATTATTATATTATATTATATTATATTATATTATATTATATTATATTTATAACAGCACAATTCATAATAGTCACATCATAAAAGCAGCCTAGATGTCCATCAACAGATGAATGAATAAAGAAAATATAGTTTTATACACAATAGAGTACTATTCTTCCATAAAAAATATATTTGAGACATTTTTAGGTGAGTGATGTACCTTGAAAGTATACTTGTAATTGAAATAAATCAGACAAACATGTTGAAATATCACATTTACTCTTGTATAAGAAACCCAAAGGATAAATGAGGATGAAAATGGAGAATAAATAATGGGAACATCACCACAAAATGAATAGTGATCCCTACATGGCTTTCTGGTACACAGTAATCAATATTTGGCTTTGGTATGGTTGTGTGATATTTTGAAATATCTATGATACTGAGTATTCACTGCACCTTTACTGATGCAAATAATTAGAAGTCAACTTTCTAACTAATTTTTTCCAACATAGTTTTGCCAGTAGAGAAAGATTTAATATTTTAAGAGCTATTGTTCCAGTAACACTTACTAATTACTAGAAATTAATAAATTAACATCTTGCACTAATTCTATTTCTCATTTATTCGTTTTCTCTAGAGGAGTGGAAACAATAGAAAAAGGTTATTTACAATTACACAAGGGGATTTATTAGGTAGGCTTGCAGGGTCAGAGGTGGAGGAGATCCCAGTGGTTATTTCTGTGAATCAGGAGACTCCACAATGACCATCTGCAGGCTACAAAGCTATAGGTTCTGGTAGCTGCTCAGCTTCCCAAGTGAGAAGTACCAAGGAAACAGTACCAGTTCAAGGTTAGAGGCCCAGAAACTCCTTACATAATCACCATTGCACGCCTTCATGGGATGACCAAAGAAACTCAGAGACCACTAGCCGAAGCCGGTGGCAGCAGGGGCCATGTGTCTCAGGAAGCCTGGAACAAATGGGGTCGTTTCCTTCTTTGCTCCTTTTTCTACTCCATCCAGGCTACCAGCTTATTGCTGTCCAGGTTGAGTCTTTTGTTCCAGTTTCCTGCCCAATCTGTGGATCTTCTATGGACATTCCCAGGATTGTGCTTTAATAATCTATCAGGCATTTCCTAATCCACTCAGATTCACACATTATGATTAACAGTCACATCCAAGTAGTTGTGCTTCTGGAGAAGGATACATTGGTTCTGCATTTACACTGCATAATTGTTTCCTGTTCAGACAATCATTTCTAAACTTGCTTATTTTCAGTCTACCTCTGAATGCTGAATATTTTTACATATATCTATAGAAATAAAAGAAACAAAATTTACTTTATCATTAGGGAAGATTGAGGACTAGACTGGACCCCAAAGCAATCTTTAAAGTGACCCATCTTTCTTTAGTGGGCCAGTTCAACTTTTCCAAGCATTCTATATGTCATAGGTAATTATGAAGATAATGACCACAACTCACTTGATTTTTTTTTTTTTTTTGCAGAATCGGGGATTGAACTCAGACCCTTGCACTTGCCAGGGAAGTGCTTATTCCACTGAGTCATCTCCCTGGCTCCCACTTGATTTTTAAGTAAAAGAAAAAAAGCAAAAATGAATTTTAAACTTACTATCATGTTATTCATAAGCTGTAGTAGGAATCATTATTTGACAGCAAAAGCAAAATAGCATCTGCCTTAATTTTTGAACTGTGGAATTATTGTTATCAATGCCCCAACTTTTGCACTGTTGTGAACTTTAATTTTTCTTTAGTTTCCTCATTTCAACTTGTTCCCTTTAGGCACATCTCCCTTGAGTAGGCTACATTAGAAAGGCAGAGTTTTAGTTGTAATAAGGTGATGTGCTTTATTTGGCAATAAAAGCTGGACAGCAGCTGGCTGTCTAAATACATTTAAAATTATTCTTGGCAAACGAGTGAATCCAACCTCCAAAACAAAACTTGAGCAGAACTCAAATGGCTGCTTTGGGGACTGCTGAAAATTGTGATGTTCTCAATTATTCTTCTTAAGATTCACATGTTGTGCATCTTATTTTTCAGTGAAACAATGTGGAGAAGGTTTTTGGCGGGTAGTAGTATTGACTATGTAATGGGTCAAAACACGTGGCAAGCCAAGGCTCTCTGCCTGTCCTTATTATTCTCGTAAACAAGAATGTTGATGAAATGATTGCATTAGTAAAGGGTCTCCATTCACTTTTCAGATGTGTAAATATTACAAATGGAGGCCGTGCAGCTTATCTTGAATAGTTTCACCATCTGTCTCATCAAAGGATATTTGAGAATGTTTAGATGCTGTGTAATCTTCTATTATGTGCATTTCCCACAAAGGATTCATTTTTGCCTCTCAACTAAACTGTACTAGATAATTTCAATGATCCAGGAAAATGATCTAACAAAATGAGTTGCATTGCTAATCAAATTGCTAATCAAATCAAAGGAACAGTTTTCAATATACAGTAACGCTCTTGACCGTTCGGATAAGCAAAGAGGTAATCATTTGACAAAAGGAGTAGTTCATTCAGACATATCGACCACTGATCATTTTGTAGAGAATTACATTGTACTTGTTGAAGAATCATGAAAACAGAATACAGATGCTTGAAGAGTATGCAATTCATAAATTGACAGAATGAATACTAGTGCCAAAATTTGATAGTTACAATGGAAGGTAATAGATTCCCCATAAGATTTTCAGTCTTCCGCATGAATATGTGTTGATGCCTGTGAACTCTGAACCTAAAATAGATATTTGTCCGCGGCCCATGATTAACTAAGATACTTTTTATACTTTTATTTCAAAATACCAGCCGTTAAATACTAAAACCAATATTTTCTCTTGAAGTACCTTAAAGAAGATACTGAGAGCATTATTGTCCATGTAAAATATGTTTGCTTCACAAAGCAGTTTCGGTTTGTTGAAATAAGGATGCTACACAAAAGGCTTTTGGAACTAAGAAAGATTTTTTAGGTCCCTGAGAGTGTGAGAGGAAGTTACATCAAACAGCTAAACTACAGAAAACTGTAGATATGTTTCCCAAGGGACGTTTTGAAAAATATAAGAGCGAACCAGAATCTTTGCAGCTGCACAGTCCAGTGATTCTACCAATTTGACTGTTCGATTGCAAGTGTAGATTTAAAAAAAAAATTAAATTAAAAGAAAGAAAATTTTAAAAGTGTAAATTTGCACTTACCGAAACTGTGCTCAAACTACTCACACATCGATGAATTGCATCAATAATTTTGAGTCTAAAAATTCTCTGAATACAGAAGTGAAAGAGAAGTGTGCATAAGTAGAAATTTATATCTTTTATAACTTTCAGAAAACAATAACCTTTATATAAAAAAAGAAAAGCAGAGCTATTGAAATCCAGATGATTTTTAAAGTGTTACTTCTTTTGAGGGCAAGCAGAAGGATCACATACTTCAAAGCAAGAAAGGCTGAAAGTATGCCTGCTATATGCCAGGCAGGATACTACACACACAATTTATAAAATTATTATATTTAATCCACAGTGTGTTTTTATGAGGTAGAAATTATTAATGCTATTTTTCACTAATATACACAAGCTGAATGTTAGTATATATTGGCCAGAAAGTAAAAATGGCTTCATAAAATTTTCCTAAAAAGTTAATATAGCAGAACTGAACACAATTACCCATTTTAGCAGGCTGGAGGCTAAAAGCAATTTGTCACTGAGTTTGCAGCTATACTCAGTAAGTTTTATATGATTTCAAAAATATAATCTAAGCTTTTAAACTTTTTTTTGATCCTAAGCCAGATCATCTTCCCCACTCCAGATGTGGCCTATACTCATACCTAGGGCTATGTCAGGCTTACCAGTGCAGGATTTAGGGACGCAGTCACATATGTGGACATGACAGGGTGACAAGCAGAAAAATGCACCCTCTTCACATGACAGCTAAAGCATCACCCTTAACCTGTGAGAATATGTCGAAAAATGTAGCAAAAGGGACTTTATAGGTGTAAATTGAGATTGTGAATTCAAAAGATCATGCTGGATTATCCTGGGGGTCTCACAGAGTCACAAAGGTCTTTACAGAAACTAGAAAGATAAGGAAATGGGTTTTCCCCATTACCTACAGAAGCAATAAGACTCTGCTACCCCTGTACTTTTAGGACTTCTAACCTCCATAACTGTAATACATTACCTCTGGTTGTTGTAAACAACCACATTTCTGGTGGTTTGCTACTGAATCATTTGGAAGCAAATAGTCCTTGCATCAACTCAGCTTTGCTAATAATCATAGCTCTGATTATCTGGTCTGTGTCTGGCAAACAGCTTTAGATTTGGGTCCAACATTTGAATCTGTGTGCTTGGCTATTTCAGATCTCAGTATTCCCTGTGTTTTTGGGTTTTTTGTCCAAGTGACTTACAGAAGAAGTCCAGTTGAACAAAGGGCAATGCTTGCAGTTTTTATTAAACATCATTCAAAGAACTAGTCAAAGGCTGCAGACAAACTAAATTTGTTGAGGACAGTCATGCAATGCTAAATAAAGTACGTTTCATTTGCTAACATGTGCTGGATTGTTATCATTACTCTTAGGAGAAAGTAAAGTATTCCAAAATATGAGTGTGGAGTAAGACCTCAAAAGTATACCTGACACTCCTGACCTTTAAACTGATGTTGTGCATATTTTAAGTCCCTTCTACAAAGCACTGGTATCCCAGATAAATCTGTTTCTTCCAATATTTCTAGGTCCATTGTCTGATCGTACTTACTTGTACTGAAACTATGGTGTTCTAAGGTTTGGTTGTTTTATATGTTTTATAACTCAGTGCAAAGTACAATGCCAGATTGCTTGAGCTTTGCCTACCTCCAGTTTTTCTACATGTAAACAATTTCTACTTCATGTGTTTACCATTCGTATCTCCCAAGTCTACACAATTATTCCATTTTATTTTGTGGAATGGGGAGTAGATGCTCTCCTTCTCTGTAAGTCAGTCTTGTTCTATGTGAGTTCAAGAGAAGAAATATGAGCTACTAAGACCATGATGATATCTGTCTTGCACAGTTTTGATAATAAAATAAGTATTTATTTTAGTAAGTTATTTATCACTAACCAGAATACATTATAACTCAGTCTTCTGTCTTGACAGCTTGAAAATAGTGACAGAAGGACTCTAGAGATTTATTTTTGTCATAGGAAAGAAATTATTTCTAGCTCAGGTAGAAAATGCAGTTTACTTACCTGGATTATGTGGGGGCTTGAAACTTCACTGGAAATCCATAGCTTAAACCACACTGTGGGGTTTCTGTCCCCTCACTCTACCTCTTAGATTTCCTTCCACTGTGTGCTAACTGTAGCCTGTTTCCTTAAGATAAGAATTCTTTGGAGAAAAAGACTGTAATTCACAAGACCTCCTACCCCCCAACTCCCATCTGTATATTGGAGTCTAAGAGAAAGGTATATTTTTTCATGTCCTTCCACTAAAATGCATGCAGCATCCTCCTTGTATCTCTGGTCTACCTTCTCTGCTCTGGACCTGTCACTACTTCTAAGAGAATGGATGTCTTGGCTGGAAAGACATTTACAAAATGCTTCTCTCTTGGCTAAAATGGGGTGTTGAGAAACGTAACCAACAACTATGGCAATATTGGAGGGGTTGAAGGTAAGTTCCAATAAAAAAAGTGTTAGGTAGTCAATATTAGGAAAAACTTAACTGATTATTTTGGGGTTCCTAGAATAAAAACAATACTTGAACAATAGTGAAATCAAATACACATTTGAAGAACTGAGTTAAACTGTATTGCATTTTAACCTTCCATATGACACCAAGATCATCATAGTACAAGCATAGTACCAATTCAAGCAAAAAGAATTATCAAGATTTTTGCTCTGGAGCAAACTGGCAGGGTTCATATCTTGGCACTATCTTAATTTCTTCACTTATAAAATCAATTAATAATATACTTGCCACTTAGAATTCTTGTCTGGAGAGGTCAATACAAGTGAAGCACGTTCTGTGACATTCTTTTTTTTTCTTTTCTTTGATTTTATTGAGAAAAAAGTATCAATGAGATAGTTTCAAAGTTGATTAATAGGACATTTTAAATAATTAATACATTGTACATTGTTATCTTCTTAGTGGTTATCCATAGTACAAGAAGCAGACAGGATATCCTGTCCAAACACTATTACTACAAATGTTACTTCTCATTGAATTAAGCGAAAGTACCTGTATGTCTGTCCTAACTATTCTGTATATACAAATACAAAAGGGTCCTTCCTTTGTATTCCCTTTTATTTGTTTAGTCCTGTCAGAGATGGGTATTCTATTGGCATCTAAATATTATAGGTGCTAGAATTCAGCAAAACAAACCAACACAGACCAGCAGTCCACAATAGTAGTGTGTTATCTGCAGAAGTTGTTGACTAGAGCCTTTTACAGCTCAGTGTATTAATATGGCTTTACTTTATATACCTTGTTTTTATACTTTTCTGCTGGATGGTTAAGATCAAGATAAAGCAAGACCTATATAACAAGAAATATAACTTTTGTATCTGATAAGGTCAGTCAAGTCCCTTCAGGATTTATCATGTAACCCTGTACTGCAGTTTGTAGATCCTTTGTTAGTGTCAGCCAAGTGGATGAGTCACGGCCATTGCTTGACCAATTTGCTCTCTGTGAAAGCCTGAGAGAAAGTTTTCTCTCCATGTGACTTTCCTTAAGCACACTCTACATCATTGATCAGTTTCCTCTGTGGCTCCATAATCTCCTTGATCAGAAAATTTGGGACACAAACTGAGTTATATGACGTTACAGTATAGGTTCTCCTATGTCCTCAGTCTTCACTGATCTTGAAAGGCTAGGGCTAAAATATTGACTGACCTTGAAACCCTTCCTTTTCTCCAATTTTTGATCTGCAAACTTAGATTGTTAACCTTCCAGAAGAGAAGCTTATTACCCTGCAACCTATGCAGTTTGCTTCGCCCTATCTATCTAAATATCAAACATTTTAGGCATAATGTGGAACAGGTATTTTCCATCAAGTATTGATGTGTTGAACTTTAAATCCTTACAGAATATGAAGAAAAAAATTTAAAAATAGGAGTAAACACATATTTTTACACAGAAATTTAGAAATCTAACTATGTACAGCATTGTAGCAGGATAGTCCTGTGAGTTTTTTTTCTTTTTCTTGTGTCTTTTATTTATTTTTTCATTTATTACCCATTAAAAAAAAAACCTTTTACTTGTGATACACTATGGCAATAGTTGGTATGTCATGACAAGCATGTATTTAGAAGACCAGAATTACAGACATTCCGAGCGTGACCCTTCTATTACACATTGCTATCTTCAGTGCAGTTGCTTGGTTCATGGGTATCAGCATATGTAGTCAGTCAGGTTGAGAATCCTACCAATTAACTGCTAGTTTCAAAAACCT
>NW_004524662.1:969666-981833 GCF_000260255.1 Octodon degus | reverse complement strand
GGTATCAGCATATGTAGTCAGTCAGGTTGAGAATCCTACCAATTAACTGCTAGTTTCAAAAACCTGCTGATGTTTCCCAGGATCATTGCTTTGCCCATCTTGTGTGTACAAGTGTATGGCTTTGTCCTTGTCCTGTTTCCTAGCTTTTCTCCTTACCCTCTCCTCGTTGTCCAGTCTTAAGCTCTCACTTTCCTTTAGTTGTGTTATACATTTCTATTTGTATTTCTTCTCTTGATTTCTGTCACATTCTTGAAGGATTATTATAATGTTATTGTATTCAATTTCATTGTGTAGTATATTAGTGTGTATGTTATATCTAAGCACAGATTTTCTTAAGTATGTACATATAAAATATATATGTATTTATACATTATATATGTGTGTATATATAATGAGTCAATGAAAAACATACGTATGTTATTTGTAATCATTCAAAAGTCATATTTCCTAGATACTGCCCATACCCATTGCTAGAGTCTGTGAACACAGAAATGAGAAAGATCCGACTCTTGCCTTCAAGTGATTCATGAGTAAATGCACCCTGAATGTTTATTTTCACATACATACTATACACACTTGCATGCATCTCTGCAAACCCTCACTAATTAGACAGGAAATCACTTCCAGAAAATATTTTATTGTTATATGTCAAAAAACATGATAAAGTATTGAGGTAAAATATCAAGAAATGGATATTTTATTTTCTTAGCTCTTTATTTTTTAAAATTTAATTAATTTTTTTTTTTTTTTTTTTTTACTTTTAGGGAAGGGTCTACAGGGTCTTGAAGGTCTCACTACTAGATCGGACTTGTAGTGAGCGGCTTGTTTACAGACTCCCAAGAACTGGGATTACAGGTGCACGCCACCATGCCCAGTCTCAATTGCTGTCTCAGCACACCCCAGGAGCGGGGCCGGCATGGCAGGCCGGGTGACTGAACCCCTCAGCCCCTGTGCCTACTTGCAGGTGCTTTAATCCGCTGAGCTATTTGGCTGGCCCTCTTAGCTCTTTAACACTTTGTCAGATTATACATTCTATGGCCTCTCCAAACACCCAGTAATACTAACTGAACTTATTTAAGCCATTAAGAAGCATATCCATAAGGAACAAATCCAGGCATTGATATAAATTGATTGTTTGTAAAGAATTCCCAGGTCTGGTCAAAGAGACCACTGAAAGTCATGCACTCAAATTCATAATAGAGCTTTGTCCCTGTCTTACATTTGAAGTTCACTTTTCTTAATTAAATGGCTTGCTTACTTATTTTTTCTAAGATGACAGAAAAGGAGATATAAGTTATAATACAACTTATTTTTTCCATTGGCAAGAGTATATTTAATGATGGATGGATAAGCTTTACTGAAAAGAATGCCCATAAGTTCTTTTTTTTTTCTTTTTAATAATTTTATCAAGAAACAAATATCAATGAGACAGTTTCACAACCAATTACTGTCACATTTTCAATAATTAATACATTGCATATTGTTGTCTTAGTGGTTATTCACTGTACAAGATGCAGACCTGATATCCTGTCTCAAGCACTATTAGATCAAACCTCTTTATTCACTGAATTAAGAGAATGGAACTGTATATCTATTCTAACTATTTTGAGTATACAGATACAGAAGGGTCATTCATTTCTATCCCATTTTTTTGGCTAGTTTTCTCAGAGCTTGGCATTCCATTGTCATTTAAATATTGTAGGCACTTGAATTCAGCAGAATCTCCCAATATAGTCAAGTAGTCCATAATAGTAGTGGGCTTTCTGTAAGACTGGCAATGTCCAAAGTTGCTGACTTGAGCTTTTTACAGCTCCGCATATTAATGTGGCTTTACTTTTTATACTTCGATTTACATATGGCTTGTCATGACATACCAATTACTGCCATATTGTCTCTCAAGCAAATGTTTGTTTCAAAAAAAAGGGACAATAAATGAAAACAAGAGACAGAAAAAAAAGTCACAGGGCAGTCCTGCTACAATGTTGTATATGGTTAGATTTCTTAATTTCTGTGTAAAATTATGTAATTGTTTATTCATATTTTTTCAAATATTTTTTTATTTTTTAAATTTTTGTCTTCGTATTCTGCAGGAACTTAAAGTTTAACATGTCAATACTTGATGAAAAATACCTGTTCCATGTTATGCCTAAGATGTTTGACATTCAGACAGATAGTGAAATTAAACCCAACTGCATATGTTGTAGGTTAATAATAAGCTTCTCTTCTGGAGGCTTAACAACCTAAGTTTGCAGACCAAAAATCAGAGAAAAAGAAGGGCTGCAAGGACAGCCAACATTTTTGCCCTAGCCTTTCAAGGTCAGTGAGGACTCAGGACATAGGAGAGCCTATACTGTAACATTATGTAACTCAGTTGTGTTGCACATTTTCTGATCAAGGAGATTATGGGGCCACAGTGGAATGTGATCAATGACATCGAATGTGCCTAAGGAGAGTCACATGGAGAGAAAACTTTCTCTCAGGCTTTCACAAGTGCAAATTGGTCAAGCAATGGACATGACTCATCCACATGGCTGACACTCACAAAGGATCTGCAAACTGCAGTATAGGGTTTCAGGTTAAATCCTGAGGGGATTTGACTGACCTTATCAGATACGAAAGTTACATTTCTTGTTATATATGACTTGCTTTATCTTGGTCTTAACTGTCCAGCAGAAAGGTATGCCCATAAGTTCTTGATGCAGGATAAGAAGCAGAATGTCTCATGCAAGTCTCCCTGCATGGCCTTGCCTGTGTTATTCACTCTTATTTCCTCACTGTCTTTCCATCATTGTTAACACCCTCCTGTTCTCTGTATAGTTTTATAATTTTATTACATATTACCTTTGTTTGTTACCATTGTATACATCGCAACTTCACTGCACATATTCATACACAGTGTGCTCTTTTGCTTTGGATATTTGTTTGAATTGTGCATAGTCCACACATTTTCACTGCTGTTGCACTGTGTGAACATATCTTACTTTAATTATTCAACTGTCAGTGGTTGAATTCAGTTTGGGCATGTTATGTAAAGTCTCTCCATGACTAAGTTTCAGCCTTTATCTTCTTGAACATATATAAAATTTTATGGCAGGTGAGCACTAGAAGTGGGATTTCTGTGTTACATGATGTTTGCATTTTTAACTGTATTGAAGATGAGAAAATTATTTCCCAAAGTGGCTCAACAAATGTCAGCAGGAAGAAGAAAGTTGAGGTCTGCAAATACATGATTTAGTCAGACCTTCTGATTTTGCTGATCTTATCAGTATAAAATGCAGTCTTTGTTTTTAATTTATGTTTGCTTCATGAGTTTCACACCTTTCAATATATTTGTGAATCATCTGAGTTTATTGCTTTTTGAGGTAACTGTTGAAAGTTTTGTCACTTTTATTGGGATTGTCTTTTTATTCACATTATTATTATTGGAAAATATTTTTCTACTGTTTTTATTTTAATTTATGTATTTGGTACAGAGTCTTGCTCTGCAGCTCTGATTCATCGTGAATTTCCTGTTTCAGGCTCCTGAGTGCTGGGATTAAAGGTGTACACTACCATGCTCATTTCAGGGGCTGGCTCAGCAGGCCTGGACTGGTGCTGCATGCGGTGCTGGGGATCAAACCCTGGTTCTTGCGCTTAACAGGCAGGTGCTTAAACCACTGAGCTACCTCCCAGGCCCATATTTTTCTACTCTTTGTTTTACATTTTCTCTCAATTGTAATATCTCTTGATAAATAGTAGTTTAATTTTAATGCAGTTGACTAGATCAATTCTATTGCTTAAAGTTTCATCATTTTGTAGATTAACATTTTTTGCTTCAATGCTTTTAACTTTTATCTTTTATTTTTTCTGAAGGTTTTGTCAATTATTTCAGTTTTAAGTATGGATATTGAACTCATTCTTTTAATGTGTGTGTGCAGGCCATTATGAAGAAGCTAGGGTTTCACTCTCTTCATCCCCCTACCCCTACCTCAAATGTACAACCGTTGTCCCAGAACAATATATAGGAAAATCTATCCTTGATCCAATGGTCTGAATTGTAATCCTATTTATATTCCAATTATCAGTGTATGTCTGAATCTAATTTTTCACTATATTTTAATAGCTTTTTGTCTATTATCTAAATACTAAAATTTTATTACCTTAAATATTATGCTTTGTAGTGAGAATCCATATATGGGATAATATCTTCTCTTTTATTCTTCCACAAGCATTTTTAAGGCTTTTAAACCTTTATACTACACATTCATATGATTTTTACAATCAGTGTTTAAAGCCCCCAAACATTTGCTAGAATTATAATGCTGAGTTTTCTAGTTCAGGGACTTAGTACATAACTATTTATTTAGGTTTTCCTAATTGTTTTTTAGTAAGTTTTTGTAAAATATTATCTTATGTAGGAAACTTACCATAAAATTGTTATTTCTAGATATGTGATATTTTTGTGCTACATTCAATTTTTTATCTTTTATTTGATTCTGGCATGAAATAAAATAGTTGATTAGCATATATTGATATGGTACTATTGATAATTTATTATAGGTTATTTTTAGTATTATATGTACACAATCACTTCATCTACACATAACTTTAGTTTTCATGTATTTGTAAGTAGATTGTATCATTTTTGAAAATTGGAAAATATAGTGGATTATTTCAACTAATTGTATGATATTGAAAGAGTCTTGTGTTCTTGACATAAGTTTCAGTTGTTCCTTATGTATTATTATTATCATTATCATTATTATTATTATTATTATATTATTTCTTTGCAGTACTGGGGATTGAACTCAGGCCCTTTCCCTTGCCAGGCAAGCACTTATTCTACTGAGGTATCTCCCTGGCCCCCTTATATATTATTTCACCTTGCTATTTGGATGTAACCTTTTGTCCAAATGCAGCATCTGTTTGTATGAGTCAATCACCTGCATCTGTTACTTCTGTTGCTGCCTTTGTAAGACTTTGCTTTCAGTGCTAAACACGCCTTATAAAATCAAGTGGTTTTTTTTCCATTTCCTTTCTTTTTACATAAAGTGTTTACATAAGATTGAAATTATTTCTTATACTTCGTTTTTATACTTTTCTGCTGGATGGTTAAGACCAACAAGGTAAAGCAGGACCTATGCAACAAGAGTTGTAGCTTTTGCGTCTGATAAGGTCAGTGAAATCCCCTCAGGTTTATGCTGAGATCCTGTACCTCAGATTGTAGAATCTTTGTCAGTGTCAGCATGTGGATGAGTCATGGCCATTGCTTGGCCAATGTGCTCTCTGTGAAAGCCTGAGAGAATGTTTTCTCTCCATGTGGCTCTCCTTAGGCACATTCTACATTATTTTTGTAAAATCTCACTAGAAGCCTCATGTAAACTTACATACACTTTATTTTGTGGACAACTTTTCAGTTATATTTTAAATTTTTCTAATCTTTAAAGAAACAATCATATTTCCTAGTTTTAAAACATTTTAGCCAGGTGTAGTAGTGCCTGCCTGTAATCCCAGCACTTGGGAGGCTGAGGCAGGAGGATGGCTTGGAGGTTGAGTCCAGCCTGGGATACCAAGTGAGCTCAAGGCCAGCCTGAGCTGCATAGTGAGACCCTATCTCAGAAAAGATTTAAAAAAAAATTTTAGTTTATCTGGGAAGTTTTACTTATCTAACCTTTAAAATATATTTATATAAAGTTATCCACTTCTTAGATGGTTTACATGCTTTTAAAAATTTTCTCCCTAAATATTTATCAACTTAGTTAGTAGTTGCAAGAAATTAGTTCTCATTTCTAACCTTTTATGGATGTAGTTGCTTTCCTATTATTTTCTGCTCTTAAGTATATACTTCCTTCTACATTTTGATGTAGCTTCTTTTTTTCAGCGTCTTGAAAGTCATTTAAATAAGCAATTTGTTACAGCTCATACCTACAGGCTCCCACAACCCCCAATGCCTCATGCTTTGGTGGGGAGTTTCAAAGGTGGCTGGATTAGGGTGTGTGAATATGGATTAAGGGTGTGGTGCTGGGATTAAAGGTGCTCACCATGCCTGTGGGTTGTTTACATCCTGGGTGGATTTTAAAGGGACAGAAAGAAGCAAGGCTGGTGCTATTGCTGTGCTGGTCGCACTGCTGTTTCCTGCTTTGCTTGCCAGGGGCTCTCCCCGACCGTGCCACGCCACCCTGCCTTCAAGCCATCTGACTATGGACTGAAAACCTCTACAACCTGTGAGCTGAATAAACCTTTCTCCCTTAATTTTGTTTGTTTATTTTGTTATTTTGCTTTTTGAGACAGGGTCTTACTCTGTAACTCTGTAATTCAGTCCAGTCTTAAACTCACTGAGTAACACAGGACAGCCAGGATCTTCCTGCCTCAGTCTCCTGAGCCCTGGGATGGAGGCATGTGCCACCATTCCTGGCGCTTCTTCCTTAATTTGGGGTGTCAGACATTTTGTCTCAGTAATGAGAAAAATAACTAACACAAGCATTATTTTTGGTCCTCTTATTCTTTATAATAGATATTTAGAACTATAACTTTTTTTCTGAATTTTGATTTCTAAAAAATGATCATGCAGTATCTTCAACTGCTTTTTAGCTTTCTGTGTGACTACTGTATCTCTTCAAACCATAAGCTATTAGAAGTGCTGTCCTGTTTCCAAACCTATAAGACTTTTCTGATCCTTAATTTCATCTACCTTAATTTTTTTTCTGCCTTAATTTTTCTACCTTAATTTAATCTCTGTCTAAAAATGAGTTTGATATATGCCAAGTCCTTAAAATTTTTAAATACTTCTTTCATTGAGTAACAATCACTTGTTTCTAAGCATTCCTCATATACTTGGGAAGAATATGTGAATTTGTCATACTTTTTCATAGTTCTACAATGCATTTTCCGTGCTATCTATTAGGTCTACACTTACTAATTGCTTTATTGAAATCACCAACATCCACATCTATCTTTTGAGTGCTTATTATATCATTCTTTGAGAGACATGTATTCAATTTTTCTTCTGCTCTTGGAAACAATTGTATAATATATACAAATTTAAAGCTGTCTGGTAGCTTTATACTTTTGGTAGTAATGGAGTGATCTTACAGGTTGAACAACTCTAATTAAAAAAATATATAATTTCTGATGCTCCAAAAGCAGAGTCATTTGAGTTTTGACTGACATGATGCTACAAGTGGAAAATTCCACACCTGGTCTGTGGCGGACTGTAGTCAAAATGCGGCTGCACAAAAATATACAATCAACTTTAGGCTATGAGTATAGAATATATGAAACTTACATGAATATTTTCTTTAGACTTGGGTCCATTACTAAGGTTTCTCATTACTTATGGGGAACTAGTCCAAAATCTGAAAATAACTCAAATCAAAATACTTTGATAGCATTTTGATTAAAAGATGCTCAAGCTAGATGCTTTGCTGCCAAATCTAGTTTGATCCATGACTATAACATCATAAACTTTATATTATTCAATATTATTCCAACTTGAGTTTTCATTTTAAATAGAATATTTCCTAAGGATAAGATTTACATAAGATTTCCATGGTAATTCTAGTATTTCCTTGTTGTCAGTGACAAATGATCAACTATTTTCCTATTTAAAATGGGATAAGCTTACAACTAGCTCAGAACAAATTTTGTTGAAGAGGAAGAGCAAAACCATATATAATGATGCTTTTAGGTAGATAATACTCAGTTCAATAATTTGTCACACTAGCTTTAGAAATGTCAGCTTGTTGATCTAAAAGAAGTCTTACAACTCTGGAAGAGTAATATTTTTCCACATACATAGGAAGAAGAAGGCCAGCATAACCTAAAATAAGGACAAATATTAATTCACCTGAGAATGAATGAATGCCATCCTGGCTTTGAGTTGTAGATTTTATTCAAGTTTTTTTAGTACGTAAGCAAGACCAACACATGGGTGGGGGCTTCTGTGACAACCAAAATGAAAGTAATTAAAGGCACAAGCTGGCAAGAATCCTGACCTAGTCACTTACCATCCCATTTTGTATGTGAAGCGCTATTGTAATTTTCTAATGACATCTAGTGACCTTGAAATGTTAATGTAGCTGCTAAAAATATCTAACATTCCAATGTTGATAATCTGATTCAGTAAATCCTACTAATGAATATATGACACATTTTTATCAGCTATACACACAAAAGTAGTCAAATTATGCTGAATAATTGTTGGTCAATTAAAAGTATAATACACCAATGCTAAACCTCAAAGCAATAAGTCAATAAAAAAATTACTTAGAAAACAATTTCATTATACAATTGAAATGCATTGATCTTATTTTGCATAACTCATTTAACATTAAAATCCTAAATTGAATTGACATTTTAATTTCACACAAAAGCACAACATAAATTATCTGACTGGTATTGACATATTTAAAAATATACCAAAAATTATTGGGCAAGATTTGCATTAAACATATGATTTCTATTCATTTCTTTTTGTATATCTGCATAAAAGAGTTAAACTATTTGATAACACTCCTAGGGTTTCCTCCTTCTTCACTACAAACTATTATTATAGATTATACTTCATTTGGTTCACTTTTCATTTATAGTTTGATTTAATGAAATCTCAAAAAAGGCAGTTACTTTTCTAAAAAAATACAGATGAAAATGGCAATATAATTATTACTACTTTCAAATTTGTTCTGGCTTCAACTTTCTTCACTTTCCTAATTTGGTACTTTCAAATGAAAATCTAATTATGCATAAAATTAATGAAGGGCAACTTATATTGCCATTGTATGTCGACTAGTTGATGATAAATAGAAGGTTGGATCCTTGATGGATTTTTTAACAGGAAAAATAATTAAATAGGCCATATGATCATTACTGAGGAGGAGTTATTGAAGTATTGCCTCTCACATAAAAGCATTTCATTCAGCTATTGAGAAATGAAAAGTGGAAAGAGTTATGTAAAGAGAATTGGAGCCCTGGGCTCTCTATACCCAAGATGTAGTGAAATAATCCTTGGATAGGTAAATTGTGTAAAATAGGATGGACAGTATATTGAACAAAAGAAATTAAAAATGTATAGCCCACCAGGAGATTCTGCCTCAGTACTATAATGGCACACAGGTGAGGGAGATATCTGGTAAACTGGATTAGGTTAAAAAAAAAAAAGTTCATTTCTGTAGTATGTCCAGCTCATAGTGAAAAAATGGACTGCACTTAGAAGATTTGATTCAATGGGCCACAATATGCCCACATTGGGAGGTGAGGCAGCATTTACATTTAATTCAAACTTAGGGATTAACCTTTAGATTCCTTGTTATTGTTTTTCTATGCTTCAAATAGAAAACTTTAAAAAAATACACACACTTTTGGAGGATCCGATTTCAATTTATAATATTTGGTCATATGTGGGTGGCTATGTATTACGCATTCTATCTTAACCTTTGTAAAGAAAAAATAACTTAAAAATTCAACATTAAATCAGACTTTAAAGGGCGGGCCGAATAGCTCAGAGGATTAAAACTCCTGCAAGCAGGCTCAAGGGCATGGGTTTAATCCCAGGCATGCTGTGATGGCCCTGCCTCCAGGGCTCATTGAGACAGGGATTGAGACTGGGAGTGGTGGCATGCACCTGTAATCCCAGCTCTTGGGAGGCTGTAAACAGGAGAATCACTATGAGTTGGATCTAGTAGTGAGAGCCTGAACACCCTGTAGACCCCTCCCTAAAATTAAAAAATAAATAAATAAAAAAATCGGACTTTTACCACCTTGTTTCAAGTTCTGGTATGTAATCCAAGTTGTCACCTATTAATTCATACACTAAGTTTACTGAGCACTTGCCAAATACCAGGCACACATTTCAAGCTTAAATTTATTTATCTCATTTAGCTTAAATAAGAATGAACCTGGGCTGGGGAGATAGCTCAGTGGTCTAAGGACCTATCTGGCAAGTGCAAGGACTTGGGTTTGATCCTCGGTACCACACGCTGTGCCGGCCACTGAAACCGGGCATGGTGGTGCACGCCTGTAATCCTAGCGCTGGAGAGGCTGAGACAGGAGGTCACTACGAGCTGTATAGTGAGACCATAACCAAATAAATAAAATTTTAAAAAAACAAAAAGAATGAACCTGATAGCTAGAAAATTTTGAGTGTTAACAGCATAGAAAATCTCAGCCTGTCTATGGTAGCATGCAAACTTGAAAACACAGTTGGTATTTATTTTTACTGGGAGGAAAACATTAAAGAGGTGCAAAGATTTTCCTCCTTCTTTTTGAATTACATCAAAGAAAAAAACATCTCCAAGAAAAAGTACTTACAATATTTATCGAGTGAAATAAAAGTATTGGGTGAAAAGGTGTCCTGAACAGATAAGAAAGAGCACGGGCCCAAGCTTCATGTCCTCCAAGTCACTGATTCCAAAGTGGCTGTCTCTGCTGGATGGTTTTATATTCTGTGTCTTCTCCCATGAACTGGGATGCTCACTTCAGGCTTGTTCCATTCTACTGCAGGCCTTCAACAAAAGAAAAGGTTTGGGTCCTACAATTGTTTCAGTGCTCTGTGTTTTTAATGTGATGCTCAGATTTCTTAAGTTCTTGTTTGTAAATCTTTCACCAATAATTGATTAAGATCTATTTTAAAAAGTCAGAGGTACAGGCAAAGACACACACACACACACACACACACACACACACACACACACATACACTCAAAGACAATAATAAAAGAAATACAAAGAAAGCAAAAAATCCCAAGGAAGAGAAAGACTACATCTCAGACCCACTGGAGTCAAGGTTAGCTCTGTTGTTTTAGAGCTAAGCTGTAGTGGGACAAAGATTTTGGGGGTAGAGGAGATCAAAACACATATGTGTTTCCCTGGTGAGTTCTTCAGCAGCACTTTGTGGTGACTTGGCTGCATATACTTGGAAGAAAATGTGTGTCAATTTTTAAATCTATAGATATCTGAGGTGATCTTATTTCCCTTAGCCTTAAAATAATAATAAAAACAATATCTCATCCTCGCAGTTATCATTTAATCAGAGCCACCTCCTCTGAATTCTCTGAAATAATTTGTCCAAGCAGCAATCATTATCCTGATTAACAAACTAAGACCCTGTGGCTTGGAGATGGCCAGTGCTTATGAATACCTTCAAATTTTATGAATAAAGTATTTTAAGAAAATACAAAATTCAGAACCACTAATAACTAGCAACAGATGGAAACTTTCTATGTTTGTTGCCTAATTTTATCTTAATGACTGTTCATCTGTGGACCAGCTTTATCACAAATGGTGAAGCAGTATGGGTTAAAGTAACAGAACAGGTGTGGAGGAGCTGTTAGCAATGTAAAGCAGATGACTCCACTCTGGAAGGAGAATTTCATCACTTCTCAATGAGCCCAGAGGTTTGAATGTGAAAAAAACAAAATTGAGGTCTGTGGAATTCCAGATATAGTATGAAAAAAGACAAAAGTCTCCAGATGCTCAGTGTACATATATCCAAGATTACAATGAGAGGCCCTAAAACTTTTAACAATGTCTAAACCAGTGGCTTGAGGTTTTCAATTTTCAATTTTTAAGTTTTCAATTAAGTTGAATAATTTATTTATAACATTGTTCATTGTGCAGTGTGGAGATCAACGCTCCTCCAAGGGCTCACATACACCGACAGCTTTCTAATACTGAGCTACCCCTCAAGCTTTAGACCAGGGGTTTTAAGCAAAGTTTGTGTATTATCATTATAGTTGATGTCAAAGGCACTTTCCTGCTCTGTCTTGGATTTCTAGGTGTGCAGAGTGAGTATCCTGTGGCTCTATTCTTTGCTTACTCTTTGTGGGTTCTGTTCTGAGGGAATGTTTCTGTTTTACCTCCTTTTCAATGAGTGCGCTTCACAAAAGACAGTAGTGTCTAGTCTTTTAGATATATTCCTCTATGCCTTTCTGTAGACAATTTTTAAAATTTCATCTGAATTCTATCACCAGAACCTCAGACCAAAGATGTCACATACATCAAAATGCCAAGTACCCAAAAGGAAGAACACCTTCAAATGCAACAATGACATCCTCCCATTTCAATATAAAAATCAATTGCAAATATTCTTTTAAGAATTATTTTAATATGGGAGTGTGCGGAGAGCTTCCTGCTACCCTGCGCAGGCGGGACCAGTCCCAGCCCAGGCGGCAGCGTGGGCCGGACCCTCTCCCA
>NW_004524662.1:956457-969050 GCF_000260255.1 Octodon degus | reverse complement strand
ATCAGACTCTTATTGATCCTCTTGTTTTCAGCCTCCCAAACGCTGGGATTACAGATGAGCACCACCACACCCAGTCTCAGTCGCTGTCTCAGTGTACCCCAGGGACAGAGCCGGCACAGCATGCTAGGGGGATCGAACCCTGGTCATGTATTTTGTGTGTGTGAATTTCAAACACGTGATGGACCTAAGCTTTCTTTCTGTGCAAAGTGTATTGTAGAAAGTTCTAGTTTGTTTGAAGAAAATATGAGTTATTTGCAAAAGGGTTTTTGTAAGGAAAAAGCAGTGAGACTGCTACATCTATAAACCTGATTAGCTTGAAAACTGCATAAAGGATTAATGTATCACAATTCTGGGTGTGTGGGTAGGTCAAGGAGGTTTGCCTTTGGGGTGTGTGTTCAGTCCCTTGCCTTTTCCTCTCTGGCTGTCTTACCAACCCACTCCACTTCCTGACTGCCTCGAACTAAGAAACTTCACTCTGCCATGCTTTTTTTTTTTTTTTTTTTTTTTTTTTTTAGGTTTTTTTTTTTTTTAAAGAGAATAAAATATAATAAAATAAACATTGGAAACAATACACAATTTCATGAAACAAAATGATAAGAATTCAACAGTGGTTGTTATATTGCATATTGTTGTCTTTAAGTTAGTTGTACAGATTACCTGATATAATTGCATACAAATTTGGTAAAAAAGAACAAAATGTAAGCATTAACTGCTCTTTCAATAGACAAGTAGAAATCAGCAGAACAATCATCCCAGATATCCTGTGTCTACTTTTTTGCTTTGATGTTCCTGCCTTAATATCAGCTGAACTTGCACTGGATACTCTGAAACTATGGACCGAGTAACCTTTCATCCTTTAAGCTGTGGGTTATTTTGTCCAGCAACATGAAAGCTGACTAATACATGCAACTTAAGGAGTATTGAGATTAAGGACAATGAGATATATTTTCCTTCTAGTGCTACTCAGAGACTTCAATATAGTAACTGCATACCGGATGGAGACATACTGACTAAAGAATTCTTTTACCCACTGTAGCTTTTGGAACTTAACATTTCCTATGACTTAAGAACTTGCTTCCATTTATCTTTTCACTAGGTCTTAGATGGAATCTAGAGGAGGACTGCATGCTTCTTCCACTTAGATATCTCTGCCCTGGGCATCAGATTCCAAATGTTGTGCTTGGTACAGGTTTTTCTGCTACCACCAAAGGAGGTTACCAGATACAATCTATCCAGTTAGATCAGGCAGACTAGAATATTCCCTGAGGTAAAGTGATGTCACTGGAAGAACAGCTGCTCCAACTAACATATGAAAGCCCTCCTTGTTGCTTGTCACATCATACACGCATAGTTCTTGTCAGCTTGGCACCCTTTCCAATGATCTGTTTGAGAAGTAGAAATTCTTTCCTATTGAGTTTGCTTAAAATATATTACATATAGAGTATAATTTGAACACCTTACTGAATCCTGCTTGCTCTTCAGTGGAACTAATATAATGAACATAGAATCCTTTTTTAGATAAAAATGGTAAAATGATTTGGCATTAAGACAGTCTCATCTACAATGTAAAATCAATCAATGGATATACATTAGCCAATAACACCCGTAGAATCGCTCAGCGCTAGCTAAGAAGAATGATTTGTGCAATCGCCTTTAAATTAATGACAGTTTGATTTAGAACTTGCCGTGACTTAGATGGGATCCCCCCAATTATTATGTTGCAAACTTAATCCCAAATGCAATACTGCTGTGACAGTAACTTGAGAAGAAGATTCGGTTTTGAGGACCCCGACTTCCTGAATGGATTAATGTGTTTATTGTGGAAGGGCATCAGTTGTCAGAGTGGGTTCCTGATGAAAAGAAGACCTTGGATACCTTCTCTCTCCTCTTCCTCTCTCCCCCCTTATCCTCTTCCCTCCCCTCCTGTCGTATTTCTCTCTCTATTTGTCATCTCTATGTTTATTTCTTTGGCATTTTCCTCTTCCTGTGCATCTGGAGTACATACACATGCACGAGCAGACTCTCACTCTTCTATTTTCCAATGCAAGATAGCACACAGTAAGTGCAGGCTTCTTGGAACTGAAGTTACGTCTCTAGGACTGTAAGAAATGAATAGCTTTCCTTTATAAATTACTCAGTTTTAGGTATTCTCTTCTAACAGAACAAAACAAACTAAGACAGACCCCATTTTGGGTGGTTGTGCAATTTTATGAAGTTAATTTGAAGTTAATTCATTAAAAATTATGCCATTTTCAGACAGAATATCATTACTTTAGGCTACCCTTGAACTCACTATATACCGCAGGATGGCCTCATTCTCATGGAAATCCTTTTGCCCCAGTCCCTCGAGTGCTGGGATTGCAGGAATATATACCACCACATCTGGCATAAATCATGTTATTTAAATATTATGACTGATTTACTTTGATGCAAGAGCACTGTGTTTCTAGCTTCTACTCAATATCAAAGTTTGTTGTTGTTTGGCATGTTGATTTTTGTGACATTTTCAATTTGTTCCAAATTTTAAGATGTAGCCTTATAATAACTAGCACAGCCTGATAGGAGTTGGAGGCAAAAATTACATTCATTGTATATCTTCTAAGTACAAGGAGTGTATATGTTCTCTCATTTAATTCTAACCCTCAGACTTATGGAGGTTTTGTTATTGTCTCCTAATTTTATAATATGCATGGGCTCACATATGTTAAATAAAATGTCACACACATTACATGATTGTTAAGGCCTGTCAGAATCAGGATGTGTCTATTAGGTATCTCTTCATTGGTAAGTAATCCTGAGGTAAGAGTTAGTTTGTATTCAATAGGCTGATTATCATAGAATTTTCAATATAATAATATTTCCAGGTACATTCAAAACAATTCAAGTAGTATAAATGTAATTTTTCCTCTGATCCTTAGATGACACTTTCTGATCAAGAACTGGATAAGTCTTGTGGCCTTCATAAGTAAATGGGTTAACTTCAGGTGTCAAATTGGTTGGGCCCCATGCAGCCAGACATTCGGTCCCACATAATTCTGGCTGTGTCTGTAACATATTACTGAAAAATATTTACATTTGATTCAGTAGATTCAGTAAAAAAGATTAATTTCTCTAATATAGATGAGTCTAATCAAATCAAGTGAAGATCTGAATAGAATAAAAAGTAAAGGAAATTTTATTTATTCTGCCCCTATATTGAGCTAGAAAAATCTTTTGCTACTTTTGCACTCAAGCTTAAACATGGTACCTCTTAGCTTCTCATGCTAATATTTGCCTACAGTTTACACCTGACTTTACAATTTACTGACTTTCTTGGGTCTCAGTCCATCAGACATATACAGAAATGGTTCCATTGGTTCACCTGCCCTGCAGGTCTTTGGACATCTCTGTATCAGTATGAGCCACTTAATTATTTTCATAAATCTCTCTCTCCCTCTGTCTCTGTCTCTCCATCTCTCTCCCTCTCTCTGTTTCTGTCTCTCTGTCTCCTTCTGCTTCCCTCTTTCTCTCTCTTAACAATAAAAACAGTAAAACATTAGAAATAATATTACTTTTAAACAATAAAAACAGTAAAACATTAGAAATAATATTACTTTTAAACAATAAAAACAGTAAAACATTAGAAATAATACAGAATTTTGCTAAAAAATAAGAATTCAACAGTGATTGTTATATTGCATACTGTTGTCTTTAAATTAGTTGTTCAAGGGGCTGGGGAGATAACTCAGGATGAGCACTTGCCTGACAAGTACAAGGGCCTGAGTTAAATCCCGTTACACACACACACACACACACACACACACACACACACAGCCTAGTTGTTCAAAGTCCAACCAAATAGCTCAGCAGATTAAAGCACCTGCTCAGGCAGATGCAGCAGCCGTGGGCTGATCCCAGGTGTGCCATGCTGGCCCCGCTCCCAGCGGAGGGCTGAGGTGGCAATTGAGACTTGGCATGGTGGCATGCACCTGTAATTCCAGTGCTTTGGAGTATGAAAATAGGAGAATCACTACGAGTCTGATCCACGTAGTGAGACCCTGTAGACCCTGTATTAAAATACAAAAAAAAGTGAGTTGGGAAGATTGCCAGATATAATCATACAAAATTGGTTTAAAAATTATAAAGTTGAAAAGGAGAGAGAAAACATTAGTCAGTAAGTGCTACTTTCAATAGACCAGCAGAAATCAGCAGAACAATTATCCAACCTATCCTATATATATATATATATATATATATATATATATATATATATATATGTTTCTTTTACTCTTCCTTCCTTCTTTCTTTTCTCCTTTCCCTTATCCCAGTTTTTCCTTCCATTTGAACAGATTCTTTCCCTTTCACAGCATCTATTGTACCTTTTATATTTTATTTACTCTTTAAGTTTCTTACACTGGTGAGACAATACAATATTTAAACATGCATGTCTGATTTATTTCACTGATAGCTGCATCCATTTACTTATAAAGGCCTCAAGTTTATCTTTTACATAGCTGAGTAGTATTCCATTGTATAAAAATACCTCTTCTTTTTTATTAATTCCTCAGTTTATGAGTATTTGGTTTGTTCCCAAGATTCAGCTATGACAAGTTGTGCTCTTATAAACAGGGGTGAACATATATTACAGTGGTATGATGGGAAATATTCTTTGTTCATAGATAGGAAGAATGAAAATTGTGAAATGGCCTACTCCCAAATACAGATTCAATGCAATCCCGATTTAAAATGTCATCATCATATCTCACAGATCTAGAGAAGACATTTCTAAAATTCATTTGGAACCAGAAGAGATCCAGAATAGCAAAATAAATCCTAACAAAAAACGAAAGGCAAAAAGCATTCCATTCCCTGACTTCAAATTATACTACAAAGCTACTGTGATAAAATCAGCATGGCAATGGCAAAAAAGAGGGCTGAAAATAAGTGCAATAGATTAGGAGATGCAGACACAATATAAACAGTCAGCCACCTTATCTCTGAGAAAGGAGTCAAACATGTTCACTGGGAGAAAGAGAGCCTCTGTAATAAATAGTTCTGGAAAACCTGCCTTTCCACATGCTGAAGACTAAAATTAGACCCATGTCTATTATCATGCATGAAACTAAAGTCAGAATGGATCAAAGACTTAAATGTGAAAACAGAAACCCTAAATCTACTGGAACAGAAAATAGGTAGGAATCTTGAAGACATAGGGGTAGGTAGAGAGTTCATGAACAAAAGCAAAACTGCATAGGAAATGCTCTAAAGAATCAAAAACTGGGATCTCATCTCTTTTTAAAGTTTCTGAGTGTTAAAAGAAATCACCAACAAAATTTAAAAATCCCACAAATTGAGAATAGGTATGGGGCAATCCTATGAGAGATGTCCTCAGGTTTCAGCCATTTGCGGACTGGTGAGCATGTGTTGTGTCTTTAGAGTGAGCCTTGGAGGAGATGCCCAAGTAAATATTTCAGTGGATCTAAGCCTAGATTTCTGGAATTTTTTTTTTTTTTTTTTTTTTTTGCGGAACTGGGGATTGAACTCAGACCCTTGCGCTTGCCAGGGAAGCGCTTATTCCACTGAGCCATCTCCCCGGCCCCTGGAATTTTTTTTTTCTTTTGGACTTCTGGAATTTGTAGATGTAGTTAATATGTAGCTGTGTTGTATGTGTTAAGGAGTGTCTCCTCTGAGTAAAATTTCAACAATGCTGAAACTGTTAGGACTTCACAAAATCACAGAGATGGACTAAATGCCTTTTGCATAAAGAAATGTACATGAGTCTTTGAGAAGCAGAGGCTGAATGTTATAGTTTATGTCTAGATGTCTCACCCTCCCCCCAAAAGAACCTCATGCACTCTACATGGGACTTTTTCAAAGGCATCTGAATCCAGAGTTTGTGATTGATTTGTAGTGCAACGCTAGGATTAAGGGTGCTGGGATCAAGGGTGGATGATTGCTGTACCAGTTCACTGACTGGATTGGCACCAACCTCATCACAAGAGTGTGGATAAGATAAGAGGGGGATAAAAAGTCTTGTTTCCCCCCTTTTATATCTTGATGCTTTTGTGTCTTCCACCAAAATAAACTGTTTCCCTTCTGCCTTGGAGCCAGAAGATGATGGACTGAAACTTCCACAAACTATGAGCTATCTAAACCTTTCCTCTTTTAACTTTAGATGTTGGACATTTTTGTCTCAGTGAGAAAATTGGCTAAAACAGATACACATACTGTGCACTGCGTAGTCATAGACGTTACATGGTAACATTGTGCTGCCCATCTCATTTTTGATTCCCCCACATTATGGGCCCTTAGAACACGCTTTCAAAAGCAATCCACAAATACTGCCCACAATGACTGGGCCCAACTGCTTTGCTTGAGTGTTCTTTACTTTTGGCTGATTTGTGTTTCCATTATCTCATGTATTTTATGTTTGCTGATTGAAGGTGAGCAAAGTGTCAGTTATTTTTTTGCTCGTTACATAAAGCACTTGCTAATAATGACTCACACAGGTGTAATTTTCCACAATGTTCATTCCCGTTTTTCTTCTCTGGCCTTCACAAAGCATTTCCCTTTCATTCACTGTATTTTTAAATCTCAGAAAAATATATTTCTTTTGGTTTAAGAATCTAGTTCGGGCGAACTGAAAGTTTTATTGTATAAAATAAAAAAGAGACCCAAGAATTATGTACAGAAACAAAAAGTAATGTTTATGTAGTGAATCAGAAACAAACTGAGGGAAACAGAGAACATGGAAATAAATTAACATTTTCACAGCATGTACAATGTTGCACATAATTCTGTCACTTTGAAAAATGGCTTTTAGAATTTGCTAATAATGTTTCCAAATTGTTAAATTGATTGTAGTTTAATGGGTAACTAATAACTTTTTCCTCATTTTTCAATGCTTACTGGAAGCAAGAAAGAAAAGTAGATGTAGATTAAATCCTTGGTAGCACGAGGGAAATGCTAGGAAAAATGCATATTGTGTTTGTCTGCTCTTTACTACTCTGACCTGGAAGGAATTGGGTTAGAATTTCTTTGAATAATAATTAAAAGTATGTATACTTTTAATAATACAAAAATCCTAAGTCAAACAGTTATGTGTAATTACACATACAATTTGTAGAGAAAAATATACTGTGTGCTTGGCTTAAAATAAGAATATAATCCTCCGTATTTCATCAATTTTAATTTACATATTTTCCATATTAAGAATCTCTGAAGTCAAAGTTGTATGCCAAAAACTGTCTGAATGGATCAGATACAGAAGTGATTTCTTAATGATCTATGGTTCTAAGATATCAAGATAGGACAAAGAAATAAAATATTGTTGAAGTTTTGTTTTGGTCAAAAATTTCAGCAATGTATTGTAAAATATATCAGTAAAATGAATCAGTGGTATCACAGTTAGGACACACTAGTTTTTCTCTCTGTTTTTATTTCTCTGACCAAAGTGCTAAAGCTTTTGATGAAATTGCTGCTGCTCTCTTGGCAAGGCTAGACATGATTTAATCAGATCCTCCAGGGTTGATTTAAGTGTTCATGTATACTTAGCAAGGATTTGGGTACCCAGCTAAGTCTTCATGTTTGCCCCACTCACCTACACTTTCCATGACCATATACATGAACAGCATTAACTCCTTGCCAATGAGTTTTGCTTTTACCCTCCAAAGTCTAGTCAGCCCAACTGATGTCTGGACTTTGCCCTTTCCAAGTTTCTCCTAAGTCTTAAACACCCATAGGCTTGCCTCTGTCAACCTCATATTCCATCCTTTTCCCTATGACTCTTATGATACACCTATTCTTGGACCTCACTAACACTGACAGTAGTCTTATCACTCCTTTTCCTCACAGTTATGGTTCCTACCCACCTCAGTTCTTAATTTGAAATAAAGTGAAGACTTCATTATGCTGACATTCAATATATCACTGAAGAGGATTTTCAATTTTTTTCTTCACTGGTATTTTCCTGATAATACTATATTCTTTGTCCAGTTCAAACTTCCACTTTTTCTACCCTCGTACCTGGACAGATAACCCCTTGAAAACAAGTCATATAACAATATATATTAATTATGTTAGAGAACTATTGTCTAAAACTGCAATTTTGTTCTTAAGCTTTCTTCAAAACTATTTTCTCTGCTTGAGTGAACTTATAACAGTTATGTTAACCCTGTGACTAAGGAAAAATCTAAATAAATTCTCTAGCTTCACTTGCTGTCAGTTGACTTAAAAAATCACTGATTTTACATGTCACACAGCTCAGCACTATTTTATTTATGTCCTACTAGCTTCACTATAGATTGCATTTCTGACTAAAGCTATCTATTGGGTTAAAAACTATATGTGATATCTTCCATATATTGCTGTGGTATGATGTTTTCCGTTCTTCTGGAAAAATAATCAGGAGGACAATAGCTGGGTTGAATGGGACCTCCAATCCTAGCTTGTTGAGGAATCTCCACATTGCTTTCCATAGTGATTGCACCAGGATGCACTCCTACCAACAGTGGAGGAGGATTTCTTCTTCCCCATAGCCCCTCCAACATCATACCTCAGGGAGATATGTATACACATGTTCATAACAGAGCAATTTGTCATAAATAAATCTTGGAAACAACCCAAATGTACATCAATTAAGGAATGGATAAAAATATGTGATATTTTCACATAATGTAACATTACTCAGCTATAAAAAGGATAAACACAAGGCTTTTATAGGTAAATGAATCAAATAGAGACCATACTCCTAAGTGAAATAAGTCATATCTGCATGTGCAAACATCGTATTGTCTTGATGGTGTAAGAACCTGAGTTAATTGAAAAGAGTCTCACCCTGACTAACTATATATACTGATACCTATGAACTAAGCTACTGCACTGCAGATGGTAATTTGTAACAGTAGTTTCATGCTTGGAGTGCCTGTCACTTTGGTCTTCTGCATATGGGCTGTTTGTCATGACGTGCCAGTTGCTGCTATGATGTCTCTCAGGTAGATGGTTGTTCAAAAAGAAGGGGGTGGTGAATGAAAGCAAGAGACAGGAAAAGGAATATTGTGGGACTGTCCTGCTTCAAGGTTGTATATGCTGAGATTTTTGGATTTATGTGCAAACATAAGAAATATATAATTATTTATGCCTATTTTAAAAATATATTCTAATTTTAAATGTTTTTTATCATATTCTGTAGGGACTTAAAGTTCAACACATCAATACTTGAGAAAAAATATCTGTTCCATATTATGTCTAAGATGTTTGATATGCAGACAGATAGTGAGGTTAAGCTTAACAGCCTAAGTTGTATGGTAATAACAATAAGCTTGTCTTCTGGATGGTTAACAACCTAAGTTTGCAGACCAAAATTAGAGAAAAAGGAGCATTGCAAGGAAAGCCAACTTTTTGGCCCTAGCCTCCTAAGGTAAACTAAGACTCAGGACATATGAGAACTTGTACTGTAACATCATATAACTCAGTAGTGTCCCAAATTTTCTGATCAAGGAGATTATGGGGCCAAAGAGGAAAGTGATCGATGATGTAGAGTGTGACTAAGGAGAGTCACATGGAGAGAAAACATTCAGGCTTTCACAGAGAGCACAATGGCCAAGCAATGGCTGTGACTCATCCACATGGCTGACACTGACAAAGGATCTGCAATCTGAGGTACAGGATCTCAGGATAAATCCTGAGGGGATTTCACTGACCTTATCAGATCCAAAAGCTACAACTCTTGTTGCATAGGTCCTGCTTTACCTTGGTCTTAACCATCCAGCAGAAACGTATAAAAATGAAATATACGAAGTAAAGCCATGCTGTTATGTTGAGCTGTAGGGGACTGAGGTCAACAATTTCTGACATTGCCAGTCAGGCAGAAGATCCAATACTATTATGGGCTACTGGACTCTTTTAGAATATTTTGCTGAGTTTACACACCTATAATATTCAAATGACAGTACTTAACAAAAAAAGGGTATGCAGATGAATGTCCATTTTGTATCTGTGTATTCAAAGTGGTTAGGATAGATATATAGTTACATTCTCTTAATGGATAGTATGATTTGTTCTAATGGTGTTTGTAAATAGGATATCATGTCCACATCTTGTACAGCAATTAACCACTAGGAAGCATGTATGCAATGTGTTAATTATTGAAACTGTCCTACCAATTTGATTTGAAACTGTCTCATTGCTATTTGTTTATCAATAAAATTATGGAAAAAAACCCTGAAAGAGCAAATAAAATACAGAAGTTAACAAAATATGAAAGGGAAAGAATTTGTTCAAAGAGAAGGAACAACTAGGATGAGTGAAAGGAGAAAAGAAAGAAGAGAAAAGTATATATATGTATATGTATAATAGCTTAGATAATTGTACTGCTGATTTCTGCTGGTCTATTGAAAGAAGAAGCTAATGCTTACATTTCTTTGGTCTCGTTTTTAATTTCTTATAACTTTTTTTTACCAATTTGACATGCTTATATCTGGTAATCTAAACAACTAATTTAAAGAAATTATGCAACATAACAATCATTGTTGAATCTCTATTATTTTGTTTCGTGAAATTCTGTATCATCTCTAATGTTTTCTTTTTTACTATCTTGTATTATTTTTTTAAGAATGTAAAAAAAAGAACTGTACTCCAGAGAATGTTATCCCCTATCCTTCATCATCTTCTGTAGTTCTCTGGGGTAAAGCAGCCTTTGGCTATCTCCTGTTCTTTGGGAGAAATATGTCTCTGTATACCAAGAATTAATTGCAGAGTAAACCATTCCTGAAACTAAAAAGACATGGATAATAAGGATGTATAATCAGTAACTCTTCTTTAGATGTATAAAACTTAGATCATTCAATGGCCTACAGAGATGAGCCCTTGGATTGGAAAATCAGAACACCCTGAGCTGAGTGAGGTGGCACACTTCCGCAATCCCAGAATTCAGGAGAACTGAGACAGGAGGATTGGAGCTAATGCATGAACAGCCTGTGCCAAGCAGTAAATTCAAGGCAGCTTGGACTACATAGTGAAACCCTGTCTCAAAAAACAAATAAGTGAAATCAATCATTTAAATTTGTAACTATCTAGAAATTTTTAACTGCCCTGCTGCCTATTATGTGATGTCCCTCCAGCATTCTGTATTCCTGAAAGTATCTTCAAGCCTTTCCTGTATTCCTGAAATTGTCTTCATTGACTTTGTTCTTTCATTTGCTAACTTCCCTGATAGAAAGTTTTTCCTTATACAAACACCTTGCTCTCAATTCTTTGAATTTTTGGAGTGGTGAGCAACACATGTAAGTTCATGGTGTCAAACCTTTTGACTCTCTCTTCATGCTGCTGTCCTGCCACTTCTTTTTTTCCCCCACAACAAAATGGTATTTTATTTATCCTTTTGCAAATTCAGTAACATATGACACGAGGTTTCCTAATGACTAATAGCTGACTTTAACCAGACAGGAAGTTTATCTCAGGACTGAGATAGTTTGCTTTAGGCACTGAGGCCCAGTCCCACCTACACACGTTTGATCAATTTCCTAGCTTCCATGGCTCCCAACTCAACCTCCACTTCTTTTAATTCTGGCAGAGCCTGTTGTTTCCAGTTTCACATAGAAACTAGCGGTCATTAACAACTCACTAAGAATTTGATGTCCCACCGACAAATGTAGTTGGCAATTCAAATGTATGGGTTGATATACATAAAATTAACCAATTAACTACAGACAATAATGTGGTTAGGACTAAGAACATTGCGCCTGTCCTGGAAATTTTTCTTGTCATCATTTTGTAAACAATGTAAGTACTATTAGTTTAGGATTTATGTTGTTTCATGTATTGTTAGTTATCTATGGATGGCAGAGTATACAGTGTGTGTGTACAGGTTGCATGCTCATAATGTGCCAAATTATATAAAAGTCTTGTGCACTTTTGGACTTTGGTATTTGAAGAGGTCCCAGAACCAACCCCAAACAAACACTGAGGACCTATTCTATGGGCCTCTAGCTTCCTTTTTTTTTTTTTGTGGTACTGGGGATTGAACTCAGGACTCTGCACTTGCCAGATAAGTGCTTATTTTACTAAGCTATTTCCCCAGACCCAGGCCTCTTCCTAGCTACAATTTTGTTTTGTAGATGTGAGATGGCTCTTCTCTAATACCCTCAAAAAATACTTCCTACTTGAAATTAAAACATATACTCTTCTTTCTTTTTTGTGTTCTTAGGGAAGGGTCTACAGGGTATTCAGAGTCTCAATACTAGGTTGGACTCGTAGTGATCCACCTGTTTATAGCCTCCCAAGAGCTGGAATTACAGACGTGAGGCACCATGCCCAGTCTCAATTGCCGTCTCAGTACTCCACAAGGGCAGAGCCAGCATGGCAGGCCTGGGGATCAAACCCCCTGCCCCTGTGCCTGCTTGCAGATGCTTTAATCCACTGAGCCATTTGGCTGACCCACACTCTTCTTTCTAAACTGAATATTTTAATGATATTCTACAAATAGGTGACTAATCAGCTAGTAAACTGGATTATTAATGAAATTTGGTTTCTTATGTATTGGCCTCAAAAAGTGAAACTCCTGCTTTCCTCCGTTTTCTGTACTGTATGTGTTAGGTGTCATTTCCTTCAATTTA
>NW_004524662.1:953264-956344 GCF_000260255.1 Octodon degus | reverse complement strand
TGAACCGCGGTCCCTGATGCTTTTGCTAGCTTGTTCTAAGTAGGTGCTTTAGACCACTGAGCCATCTCTCCAGCCCCCAATTTACAATTTAATTGTAATTAAATTTATAATTTAATTAACTCCTATTGAACCCAAGATTTATCACTTATAGTCCTGCACTTGCTAGACAAGTACTTATTTTACTGAGCTATCTCCCCAGTCCCGGACACCAAGAATTTTTAAAATCAATTTGTATTTTCTGTAGAATTATGTATCTAGTAACACTTAATAAATATTCCTTTATAAAATAAATATTTGATGTTTTGCTAGGGAATAATCAGTCCCTTGTACATTTCCAGGACAATATGTATTTTATTTTAATAAATGAAATGAAGTAATAATAGATCAAAGAATGCACAAAAATAATTTGGATAAAATAAATCTGTGCCTGAAATGCAAATTTGCATCTGACTTGCAATATTGTTTTATAAGATAGGAATTCACATTTTCAAATTCTTTCTTTTTTAAACAACAAAAAAGCAGAGTTTATCAAGTAAGTAATGTATTCTAGAGATGAAAAGACTGAGTCCTCAAAGGTTTTGGCTTATCCAGGTTGAACCAGTGAATTCTCATAATAATCTGAGTCACTTCCCTTGGGCCACATTGTTTTAGTTACTTTCTCATTCCTAGTTTTAAAAAATGCACAACATCCCCAAGTTGAAGAAAAAAATGGTTTATTTTAGTTCAAAATTCATTCTATAGTTCATTCATTCCAAGGAAGGGCAGCATTGTGGAGGATTATGGTAGATGGAAAACAGTTCATGGCAGGGCAGGCAGAAGGTGGCAAGCAGAAAGCCTCCCTTTCTCTTTTTATTCCATTCAGGGTACAAGGCTATTGGTTGGTGCCACCCAACCCAGGTTGGGATTTTCCCTTATCCACACCAAGAGGTATGCTAAACCAAGCAGTAGTGTAATCTAATTTCCACACCCTTAGTCTATTGCCACACACCCATGATCCAGCCATCTTCCAAAAGCCATAGCTATTAGTGCATGAGGCTTTGGGGAACATCTAGATAAAGTGTTAACAAGAACATGTTTTTCTACAATATTGTAAAACCAAGACAAGCATATTATTCCCTACCGCACTCTACAAGTCAGTATACCTGGCAATATTTAGGAGAGAAGAAGAAAAAGAATCAATGAATCTCTTATTCTCTTATATTAAAAGTTTTAAATATTTATCTATATAAGCTATTTTTCTTACTGGATTTTTCTCACTGTATTTATTTTCTTTTCATAACCATTCAATTGTCTGGTACTGAAATAGGTTGAGAACACAGTTTCAAAACCATGTAACATTAAACATTTAAGTATCAAGTAGGTTTAATTTACTTGTAGTAGGATGAATGAAAGGAAGGGGATAAGTAATATTTTTTAATCCAAAATGTCATCAAATTGGGAATAAGCACTATTTTATATCCTTCATGATTTCCTTTGTTATACTTTCTCTTAATTGTAATAAAGTGTTTTAGTTTAGACATTGCTCCCAAATATATTTTCCATGAAAAAAACATCCATTTTTTTCCTCTGGAATACTGATCTTTTTGATACTATTTATTTCTTAACACTTACTCTTTTGCCATTTTAGCTCCACTGATTCATTCCCTAAAGCACAAACATATTTTCAAGATCTCAGAACAGAGAGTAATGCTTTCACATAAAACAGAGGGAAAGAATTTATCAGTATGCTGCTCCTCCAGGCTTAAGCAGGTAGCCGTCTCAACTCCTATAGTTAATAGTACATAATTCTTTACCAGTATAGCGTTATGCATTTTTAGGGATTTTTAAGTCTATAATTTTCACAAACTTTGTCTTCCTAGCCACAATTTCTTTTCCACTGTGGATAGAAGCTTGAAATAAATTAAAATTTAAATAATTAAAGTTTAAAATAAATAAGAAAATATTGCAGTACAATTTATCACAAGATCAAAATTTTTCTTACAAAAATGCTTCATTCTATTAGTTATATGAAAACTTACTGACATACTAGAAGGCACTACATGTTGGTAGTAGCAGTAAGTGCCTATCATAATTGCTTTTGGGTTATAAACTCTTTAAAGATACTATACCATTGCCTTGCTCTATATTCCACCCATTGTAGGCTAGGCAGATTTATTTTTTCATGTCCTTCTTCCATGATATTTTTGCCTTTGAGATAGTGAACCATGGACTTCATTCCTTCAAATCATGAACTAACTTAAACCTGTCCTTTTTAAAATTGTGGTTTCAGTTATTGTGTCCCAGAAGCCAAAATGAAAAGCTGAATAATTCAGAAGATTGGTATAAGTTGTGGGTAATTGCTGTGACTATACATGGCCATGAGATATGGGAGCCTCCAAAATTGGTTTATAAGTTATTGGAAAAGTTTGGAAAGGGAAGCTAAGGAAGCACTAGAATTTTGTAAGCAGAGCTTAATGGATGATTCTTATGGGAACTCAGAAGATCAGACTGCATATAGGAATTCAGACAATAAGGCAAGGCTCAGAAAATTTCAAATGCGAAAAGAAGATTATTGTGAAATGGACTAGAGGCTGTGCCTGTGATATTCTGGAAAAAAGCATATGTTCATTTTGTCCATGTCTTAAGACTTTGTACAAGGCTAAATTCAAAAATGACAGACTAATCTGGCCAAAGAAATGTCAAGACAACCCAACATTCAAGCTGTAGTATGGATATTACTGGCTGCTTTTAGCCAGATTTATTGTGAAAATTGATGGCAAAAAAAGAGAAGAAAACTTTACAAAGCTTAAATTTTTAGCTCAAAATGAATTGCATACAGTTGAGAGCAAAGGAAATATGATTGCTGGAGTTTAGTTTCTTTTCTTTTTTATTCATTTTGATGAGGAAAAAAAAGATAAAATAGTAATGAAACTGCTTCAAAACAGGTTAGTAGGACAGTCACAATAATTAATACAATGTATATTGTTGTCTTCATAGTAGTTATTCAGAGAACAAGATGTAGACATGATATCTTGTCTAAATAATATTAGTACAAACCTTTCTTCTCAATGAACTAAGAGAAAATAGCTGTATGTCCTATC
>NW_004524662.1:942536-953164 GCF_000260255.1 Octodon degus | reverse complement strand
ACAAAAAAGATATTTATTTATTTATTTAAGACCTTTATTTATATTCCCCCTTTTTTATTTTGTTTTTTCAGAGATGATTGTTCCATTTCACTTAGAGAAGCAGTACTTAGAAAAGTCTTTAAATGACCTTTTCATACTTGATGCCAGTCCAAAGATTGTAAGTACTTGAATTCAGCAAAATAAGCCAAGTAATTTGTACAGACAAGAAGAAAGAGGCCTTGAGGGAATCTCAGAAATCAGCAGGAGTCATCCATCAGAGACTAATGGGGCACCAAGTGTCTAATGTTCCTTGAGTCCTTGCTCAAGGCCAGCAGTCCAGGAAGTTGGATTCCCATGATGAATTTCACTGTGATCAGCTATCCAAGTACTCAGAGGTCCCCTTATCTGCTACTGTTAGACCTTAGTATTGCTCATACAATGCCAGTTTTAGTGACCAGGAAAACAAAAAAGAGCTGCAGGGTTGAGGAGGCCTCTACACACATATCAAAGGAAAGCCCAGGATACTAGACAAAGAACACCTAGGAGGGTGGTATGCAAAGCCATGGAAATGAAGCCAAAGGTGTAGGGAGACCCCAAGAAGTCAGAGAGGCCAAGAATATGGAACGTTTGACGAAGAAAGCTGTAGATCATGAATGGAGCGAGACAGAGAGCAATCGTATTAAGGGGAAGGTGGCCAAATACCTAAAACTTACATAAAAGTACCATATACATTAGATTTTGGATGTGGAGCTATTGGACTTAATGCTTGCTATGCTGAGATTTTACCCTGCTTTGGTCCTACTCTTGTCCATCTTCCTATTCACAATGTTTGGAAATGGAATTCTTATCCTAGCTAATTATACCTTGGGATTACATCACTTGTTTTTATTTTTACTAGGTTTACAGGTAAAAGTTTGTCTTGTATCTCAAAAGAGAGTTTGACCTAGATGTTTAAAAAATTTTTGGAACTCTTGAAACATTGGGCAAGGTTTCACTGAATTTTTGGTTGTATGCAAGGTACCCATATCATTTTAGGTTAGATGGCATTTTTATATCATATGTCATAGGGAAAGCCAGCAATGTAGCAGTAAAAGTCTTTACCAGAAGTCAGAAAAATATAGGAAAGTAAAAGTTTGTTGAGATCAAAGAACACTATCAAGAAGGATTGGAGATTAGTTTCAAGAGTGGACACTTACAGTTTGAGTGATGGTTTGGAGTTCTTATAAAGTATTCAGAACATGGGGCATTCTGTCCTACTCTGTGCCTCCTCTCCCCTAGTTAAATGTGGTCAGAGTAAAACACTTAGTCAAACCAATTTTAAATTCATAATTATAACACTGAATAGGGTCCTTCTTAGTACCGTACACTTGTATTCTGCCTCTTAATGACATTAACCTTTTCCATCTTCTTGGATAACAATTTCACCTTGTCTCCTTTCCTTCAAAACAGCAAGTATTTTAACTTTATCGTTGTTCTCCACTGAAAGCTATATTAACCTCCTGAGGAAATTCTGTAAATTCCCATGTCTAATCTTATTGAATATCTATGATCATTTATTCTTCTTCATTACTGTGGATGAGCTGTTCATTCTTCTTGCTGAAGATCAGAATTTATTAATTCCTTGATCATTTAAGAAATGATTTACTCTCTTTTTTCTCTCAAGGACCATTTTATCAGCATGTAAATAACATGTCTTTTATCTTAGAAACAACCCTTTGTCAATTCCAAATTCCTCCCTAGTTCTCTATTTCATTTTCAAAAAAATCCTTGAGGTATCTGCAAACTCAACGTCTCCAATTTAACCCCTGTCTTACTCTGTTAAACCATAACAGTCACATTTTTGATTCTATCATTCCAGTGAAAAATAGCCTGGTCAAGATCACAGATGACTACCACAATAATAAACCCAAACTGAATTCTTAGTCCCCATTTAACTTCCTCTGCCAACAGTATTTGCTTTTCTTTCTTTTCACTTGGCTCGCAATACTGTACAGCTTTTTGGTATTCACCCTTTCACAGTGGATATATTTTTGTATGTCTCCTTCGCTGGTCCCTGCTCATCTCTGCTGTTTAATATTATTCAATACCTCAGTGAGTTCATCCAGTCTCATGGCTTCAAATTCTACTTATATGCTGCTAACACTCACGTTTATGTCTTCAGACCCTGAATTACTGTACTAAACTCCAAACTCTATATAAATCCTAATGATGTATCAGTTTGTCTAGAGAATATCAGAAAAGTAGAATATCTAAAATAGAATTTCTGGCCTTCCATCCAATCAAATTTGTTCAACGTTTATTCTTTCTCTTCTTGATTAATCAGACATTTTCTTAATTACTCAAACAAAACATGCTGAAATCACTCTAACTTGTCCTTTTCTTTCATTGTACCTCCAATTTATCCACAAGTCCTGCCAGCTACATCTTCAAGACACATCTGGAATGCCACCACTTACTATCACCTCCCATCCTAATAGTCTGGTCTATGTTGCCATAACCAGTGCTTGGGTTTCTGAAGTATCCCCCAAGCTGGTGTTTATGTTTTTTTCTTGTTCTTTTTCAACATTTTTCAGTACAGCAGTCAAAATGGTCTTTAAAAATATCATATCAAGTATCCATTCCAAAGTTTTCCAATGGTTTCCTTAATTTTATAGTAAAACATGAAGCCTTTAAATTAGTGTACAAGAATCTAACCTACCTGCCCCATTTCTTAGTCCTCAATGGACCAGATACACCACAGTCTTTCATGTTTGCTTCCCTCTTCCCACCACCACAACAAATTTTTGTCTCAGGATAATTACATATAGATTCCCTACTTCTAAGAATATTGTTCAATAGCTCTGCATGGATTTTTCCATCATTTCTTTCGAATAACATTCTCATTGCAGTCCCACGTAGCTAGATCCCTTATACCCCGCAATTCCCACACTCTGTATTCTTCTTTCCTCTATGTTATTTACCATCTTTGAAGATAGTAGTAAGTATTCCTCAGTCACATTTTTGGTTTCTTTAATCCTAAAATATAAATTGTATGTGGGGTTATGTGTTTTGTTACTAAGTGCTTTGAATAATCACTAGTTTGTGATGAAATATCACAACTGTTTAATAAATATTAGTGTAATAAATATCAGTTGCATGAAATGAAAGACAAAAAGATGGACCCTGCAGCAACAATGGAGAGAGTAAATTCTTGATAATCTAAAAAATAAAAATATAACAAGAGGGTGAAAAGTAAAAAACTTGAGGTAGAGAGTTGATCTTCACTGGTAAGTTTATTTTGATTAGAGAAGTAAAAGCATTCACAATGCAATTTCACCCTTCAGTGGGAAAGTTTCAGCAAATGGAGTTAATTAAAAGGCCTGCATTGCTTTCAAACTGACATGAAGAACACATAATAAATCATATCTAGCACATATTGTAGGTGCTCAGTAAGACTAAACAAAAGTTATTTAGTAATTGAAGAATTCACTTGGTGTCACTTCCTGAATGTGATGTTACCAGGGAACTAAAAATGCGTACTGCCAGTATGTAATGTTTTATATTTTATTAAATTTTAAGTATAATTCCACTTGCAAACTTTGCAAAATTTAAGATTTTTCTTTATAAAAAATCAAAAGTATCACAAATCACAGTATGTTTTGGGTACATTTCTTTTCCCCCATAGTTTTATCCTAAGACTGGCTGAGAAAAAACAAGTCTGTTCATTTGTTAATTTACACTTTAATTCTCCATATGTACTAAATCTAGGATATTAACTAATTAAATAAATATTCTGAAAGTATCCATTATAAGGCTTGTAAAAGTAAAATTTTAATGAAACTCAAATATTCACTGGAATGTTTCAAATACCCTCAAAACCACAATATCCTTCGATTAAATGAAAGCATGATGACTTTCCTGTTCATCTCAGTTCAAGAACTAATACATTTGTATTACTGGATGTTGTTCCCTTGGGTCTTCTCCTTTATGAACAAAAATTTCCCTTGCAGCATGATCTATTCCTGGAAGTATTCTAGTTTTAGCAATTTTCATAAGGCCTGTGTAAAAATGTGACATATGCTAGGTACTTGGCTCATTGGAAAGACTGAATTTTTATTTAAATAACTTGAATTTTAAAATGATTTACCCATTAATGTTGATTCAAAATCTTAGTTTAAGAACTCCTCAGATAATAGTGAAATTTCACTTTTAATTGAATTTTATATAATATTTATTTTTCTAAGATCAATGCATTTTAGTCCCAATGCTACATTCAGCAAGGAAGAACAAAGGTTTGGAAGGTCTTAGTAACATAAAATTCAGCACTGTCAAAGAATTTCAGTTTAATTTAGCATAATATAGGTCTTGTACTCACTTAGCAATGATTCTGTTCTGAATGTTACCAGAAATATATGGCATCATCTGCAATATTTTGGAAATTACAGTCTTTCTTGACTCATATCTGTATGCATTAAGTAAATCAGAATTCCACCTCAGATCATGATGTAATAAATGAGGCCACATTTGCCCTCCTACCAAAAGAAGCTACAAAACTGAACTAAATATGTGAGCCTAGTGAATTTAGGTGCTAATCACAAACAGATCAAGGCTGCAGTCATTGAGAAAATAGACAGAGTAATCACCAGAGTTGGAGGGTTTCCTAACTGGGGTTGTTTTCCATATCAGGGTTCAGGAAGAGAGAGCTCAAGTGTGGATGATCATCTCATAAAGCAAAGGAGAGAGGTATAAGAGGTCAAAACAACAAAATGCCTGGAAATTCTGAAGTAGGGTACTGGGAGAAGGCAGCACTGTATAAAGGAGACCCCATAAACCTACACTGGAGGTCCTGAGGGACCCTGGCACATGTGCACAGAAAAGTATGTCAAAGGCTGTCAGATGGTGACTGTTGCAGATCTTGGAGATGTCTTATAATAGAGATGTAAAAGATCTTAAAATCCTGGATGCTGTTTGAAAACTATTTCAGCTTTCTTGTGTGCCTCAGTTGTAGTTAGGACTCAGGAAAGTCATGTTTAGGGAATAAGCACTGCTTTAAAGGAAGAGAAATATTTATAGAACTAAAGAAAAATATAATCAGATTAAACACAACATAATCAAGCCTGAAAGAAGCAAAATAATTTGCCAATTATTTAACTCTCTCCTACAACGAAATTCAACACTTAATAAAAGCAAACATCATAACAAAGACAAAATAGTCTTTGTACTACTCAATATACAATTTTTTTAAAAAATGACTAAATTTGTGGAGCAGTAGAAAAATGTGTACCCAAAAAACAAGAAAATACAATCACTATAAAAAAGACCTCCAAATAACCCAAATTTTGTTTTTTTTTAAAGTCAACAGAAAATGGAAATATACTTTTTAAAGTTTCTAATGCTAGAAGATATCATACAATGTCTTTGAAAAAAATTGTAAGTCAAAGATATAGTATAAATCTTAGAACAAAAATTAAGATTAAGCAATATTCAGAAAATTAAATACTAATTAAAAATTAAATGTTTCAAAACAATTGAACTCAGAAAAAGTTTTTGTGATAGCAAAGAAGTACTAAGAGTAAAACATAAATACTGGAATGGCAAGTAAATGACCAGCACTTCTAACAGTTTGAAGATAGGATATTGCACAAAGTTCTAGTGTGTTGTGGACATGCATAATGACCGTGACAGTTACTGGTGGCTAGGCATCACTTGTGGAACTGAGCTACAGCTATTTCTTTGAAATCCACCCTGTAGACTCAGGTGGAATCATGACCCATAGGGTGGAAGAGAAGTCCATTTGCAGAGTGTGCTGATGGAAATATTTTGCTGCTGAACACAAAAAAATAACTGAAAGACTACTATTGTATACCTCTTACTCTCCTCTGTTTAATTGTTTGCCCTATTTGATTGGTTCTTTCCATTCTCATTCATGGAGCTGTGATCAATTTGCTTCCTCTCTAGAATCTCATTTAGTAGTCTGTGTAGGCTTGGCTTTGTCATCATGAAATTCTTTAGTTGTTCTTTGTCATGAAAATATTTCACTTCTCCATTATATTTGATAGTATTTCAGGATAGATCAGTCTAGGTTGGAATTTGTTTTCTTGCAAGACTTGAAGTACTTTGCTCCATGCTCTTCTTGACTTGATGGTTTGTGAAGAGAAATCTGCTGTTATTCTGATGGGTTTTCCTTTAAATGTGATCTGTTTCTTTTCTTTTGTGGCTTTTAGTATACTATTCCTATGCTGAATTTCTGGGATCTTGATTATTATATGTCTGGGTGTGGTTTTCATTGATTGATGTTATTTGGAGTTCTATATGCTTCAGTTACATGAATGTCAGATTGTTGCCCCATATTCTGGAAGTTTTCTGCTATTACTTCTGCTCATATTCTTTTTATATCATTTGTATTGACTCCTTCCTTCTCATTGATGACTATTATTCTCATAATGTTCATCTTTGCATCATCTTTCAGGTATTGAATTATTTTTTTCCTTCATCCTAGTTGTTTTAAAGAGATCTTTTCTTACTTTTTCACTACCTGCAATGTTGTCTTTAAGGTCAGAAAGTCTATTTTCACTTTCCTTCAAACGGTTTTGCCAGCTTGTGATTGAGGTTTTAATTTCCTGTATATCACTTTGAACCTGTTTCATACATTCTATTTCTTTCCTAAATTGCTTATTCAGGGGTTCCATCATTTTTATATTCTGCTCTATTTTTTATCAGTGTATTCTTTAGAAGCACTTAGTACTTCTTTGATTATAGTTATCACTAAATTTTTTAGTTCTGAAATTATTTCTGATCTGATTTCTTCTATACCTGTCTGCAGTTGTTTCTTTAGTGCCAACGCTATTATTTCAGAGATATCTGGCATGTGATTTCCAGTCTCCTCATGTTAGTGTCTTCTGCAGTTGTACTGGGTGAAGTCGGGGCCTGAGACTGCATTTTGTTCCTTCTCTTTGTCATTTTGTATACCTGTCTTCTGACCTTTGGTGTAGAGCTTACATAGAGTTATTACCTTAGCACCAGGTCCAGATCTACAAAGTTCAGATTCCTCCAGGTGGGTGTTGTTTGGTTCTGGTTGCTGTGCTCCACTTCTTTCTGCTGCAGCCATTAGAGTTGAACCTTTTGTGTCTCTCTGGCAAGATGTTCTGCTCCTGAATCAGCTGGGTGGGTCTTGCCTCTAGCCTCTTTGTAGGGAGTTCTGCTGAAGGGTTCCTCACTGGGCCTGCACTCTGGGTCGAATGAAGATCTGCGGGCCCTGGGTGGTCTCACTCACATGTCGGACCTGGGCTCTGGGTCTATTCAGGATCTGGCGGGCCCCACACTTGCCCAGCCTGTGCTCTGGGTCTATTCAGGATCTGCAGGGCCCCAGGTCATCTCACTCCCTCACTGGGCCTTTGCTCTGGGTCTATTCAAGATCCCACGGCCCCCGGTCATCTCACTCACTTGCTGGGCCTGCGCTCTGGGTCTTTTCAGGATCTTCTGGCCCTCGGTCATTTCACTCCCCAAATTTTGAAATTAGCAGACAAAAACTTTAAGAGTTACAATTATTAGTCACCAGGCTGGTCCCTGGGGTGTGCTGAGATGGCAATTGAGACTGGGCGTGGTGGCACACACCTATAATCCCAGCACTTGGGAGGCTGCAAACTGGTGGATCACTATGAGTCTGATTCAGTAGTGAGACCCTGAACATCCTGTAGACCCTTTCCTAAATTGCAAAAGAAAAAAAAATTACAATCATTAGAAATTAGCAAGTCTCAAAAAATATGGAGAAAAAAGACTTGATAAAAGCACAAAAAGTCCTAGGGACTTGTGGGAGCAAGAGAAGTAATTAGAAAAATGTATAGCTGGAGTTCTAGAAGCAAAGGAGAAAGTTTATGGACCAGGAATAAGAATGACCATATATTTCTAAAACTTTTGTGAAATATTAACTTATAGTTCCAAACAGCTTATGAAGTTTCAAGTAGGATTAAACAAAACGTTAACCACATCCAAGTGCACCAGGATAAAATTTTTCATAACCAAGAATAAAGAATAAAGAATATTGGGCTGGCCAGATAGCTCAGAGGATTAAAGTACCTGCTTAGGCAGACTCAGGGGCCAAGGATTTGATCCCCAGGCCTGCTGTGCCAGCCCCACCCCCCAGGGCATGCTGAGACCGTGATTGAGACTGGGCCTGGTCACGCGCACCTGTAATCCCAGCTCTTGGGAGGCTGTAAACAGGAGGATCACTATGAGTCCAATCTATGTAGTGAGACCCTATAGACCCTGTAGATCCTGTACTAAAATACAAAAAAGAATAAAGAATGCAAAATTTATTTAAAAAAATAAAAATGCACATTGCATACAAAAGTACAAATGATGGCAGAGTTATCACCAGAAATATTCAGACCAGAAGATTGAAATAGCTTTAGAGAGATAAAAAGATAATAAAACATAAACTCATTTTCACACACAGAGAAAAGTGTCCTTCATAATAAAAGTAAAGGCATTTTCAGATAAGTAAAAATGAAATATCTATGATATAACTGTACTGCAAATGGTAAAGTTACTTGAAAATTGTACCATATTTATTGTACAATAAGAATGGATGAAGAATCAATAAGGAGAAATGAACAACACAAAGCTATAAGTATACAGATAAATATAAATGGTTGTCTTTCTTCCTATTTCCTTTAAAAGATTACTGATTGCTTATAAAAATAAAAATAAAACTGCCTCTTTGGTCCACTAACAATGTATGAAATAGCAAAATACACAGTTACAATTACATTGGTATCTGTGGAGTGAATGAAACTGTTCCTTGTTAGGATTCTTACATGTGATATTACATGAAGTAGGGCAATAGTAATTCAAAGAACACTGTAATAAATTAGGAATGCATAATCTCTCATGAAATAATTAAAAGCAAAATACATAACCCTTCACTAAGTATCACATTGCAGACCTACCAAAGCTGCCTCAAGACTGACCTGAAGGCACACTTTGGCAGGTCCAGTTAAATAAAGGACTCAGTGATGTGAATGGCTGGAGCAGTTACCCCCTTGGAAGACCTTTGTTGTGAAATTACTGACATCATTCTTGCCAACTCCCATAAATGGCTGTAATATTCTTAAATTCGGCAATTAATTGCCTTCATCTTGCTCAATTTTAGAGTATGAATAATACCACAAATAACTTAAAATGAGAAATGCTTGTACCTTTTCTTTGGAGACTAGAATATATTGACAAAATGTTTCATCCTTATACCATGTACAAAGGGAGGAAAAATTAAAATATTATTGCGAATAAGGATTGAGTAGTAGACTAAATGATTCGTTGTAGGAAGGATCATGCAGATTTAATACTTACTGGAGAAATTAATGAAATTATGATTCTTTCTCTTTCAATAATATTTTATAATACCATGATATATAATTTAATTGCATGATGGTATTTATATTATTTCACTATTTTTAATTATAACAAGTTTCATTTAATGAAGTAGACATAATTTAGGCCCACGAACTCATATCATCAAAAGAAGTTTTGATACATCTATTTAATCCTAATCTTTTATTCTTATCTTTTATGCTTTCATCTCTAGCTCTTCCTTAATTTTTCTCCAGATGAGAAAGATGAGTAATGAGAATATCTGTAAAACAGTAAGATAACATCTATTTTTGAGAGCAGCTCTCTGCCTTTGTGCTGAGATAAGCCAGAAGCCCATCAAATCATGAAATGCTTGAAAGTACATTTATTTTCTAAATTAGTAAATTGTCTATTGGTTTAGGTAACAGGACTTCACTCTATAACTATTTCCTTCTGAAATCCGATAAATCCTTGAATAAATATGTTACCTAATTCATAGAGTGAAAGTTCTTCAGAGTAGTATTCTTCCAGGGACTTTCCTATTGATAAAATGAAAAATTTGTTCCTTGTAGGAACAAATGAAATTAAGAGACATATATCTAAACTCATCAGAAAGAATAATAAAATACATTTCCCAGACTCAGGTATTTGAGACTAATTATACTGTGAAGATCTACACAAGAGTTTCAATTATGTTTTTGTTCATTTAGTATTTAGACACTGCATGTTGCATGATTCTGACCTCAAGGATTTCACTTTTATGGTAGGAAGCAGTCCACAAACACAAACATATCTAATGTAAAATTTCAATTATCAAAATAAATCTCTTACACACTACAAAATTTAACCTGCTTAGAGAGCTGGTCTTTTCTCTTGGTTTCTGGCTGTAATCTCTAAACCTGTGGGATGCAATGCTCCATCAGTATGTCTTTGTTTGCCTGAAAATAAATGATAATAAAATTTAGGGAGGGGGCTTTAGATTATCCCTTGATGTAGACTACAAGAGGAACTGGAGAATGAGATAGAGCATATGAGCATACATGGTAGAGCCCCAGTAAGAACTCCACACAAAGATGTCAGTGAGATGGCTGGCTGTCAGTTCTGTGTTATCTGACATCAACTCTGTAAAAATAATGTTGTCCTTGACTTAGAGGAAAGGGGACAACTGAAAGGTCCAAGCTTGGTCCTTTCCTGAACTTTGCCCTAGTTGCTTCTTCCATTAGCTTCTTTCAATCTCAGCAAATCAAAACTGCAATTATATGTTTCAGTATTTTCTCTGAGTATTTATAATGAATGATCAAAATATAAGGTGGCTTTTGGGA
>NW_004524662.1:905025-941811 GCF_000260255.1 Octodon degus | reverse complement strand
GAACCAGGGATTGAACTCAGGCCCTTGTGCTTGCCAGGGAAGTGCTTATTCCACTGAGCCGTCTCCTCGGCCCTCAAACTTTTGGTTTTATACAACATTACAGTTTTTAACCCTTTAGTCATTTCATAGATCATGAATCAAAGAAAACTCTTATGACACTTTCATTTGTGTTACTTTGCTATATTTCAACGTTGATTAAAACTTTCTTTCTTCTTTGAATTTAAATAATACAAGTAATGGTAAAACAGCATTAGAAAGGACACAAGATTTCACTAAACAAAGCAATAGGAATTCAACAATGGATGCTTTATTACATAACACTACCTGGTTATCAGATATAAACATGTAAGATTCATTTAAAGGAAAAAAATAGCAAGGAAGTTACAAGAAATTCAAAAGAGGAAAAAATAGAGTAAAAAAAAACCCTTTAAGCATTAACTGCTCCTTTGAAAGGACCAGCAGAAATCAGCAATATAATTATCCAAACTATTCTGCATATATACCTAATGGTGTCTTTTTTCCTTCTTTCCTTTGCCCTTTTCCTCATTCCAGTTTTTCCTTTCCATTGAACAATTTCTTTCCCAATTCACAGTATCTGTTGTACCTTCTACATTTTCTTTATTCTTTCACATTCTCACACTAGTGAGATAATGTAATGTTTGCACATGTGGATCTGATTTATTTCATTTAATCACATAGTCTCTAGCTGCCTCCATTTATCAACAAAAGATGAATTAATATTTTTATAGCTGAGTAATACTCCATTGTGTAAAAATGCCACATCTTTTATTACCTGTTCCTCACTTGATGGATATTTGAGTTGTTTCCAAGACTCAGGTATGACAAATTATACTGCTCTCAACATGGGTGCACATGTATCACTGTGGTATGGTCAGTTCTTTTGGAAAAAATGCCTAAGAGGAGAATACCTGGCTTAAATGAGACCTCCAATCCTAGCTTTTTGAGGAGTCTCCATACTCATTTCCATAATGGTTGCTCCAGCCTGCACTCCCACCAACAGTGGAGAAGGGTTCCTTTTTCCCCACAGCCTCTCCAGCATTTTTATGACTTCTTGCTGATAATCATTTTTGGTCATAAGATGGTATCTCAGCCTTGTTTTGTCATTTCTTGAATGACATATGATGTCGAACATTTTTTCATATATTTATTTGCTATTTGTATCTCTTCATTCGTGAAGTATGTTTTCATCTCTGACACCCGTTTTTGGATTGGGTCTTTGAAATTTGGAAGCCTGTTCTTTTATAATTCTCTATATGTTACACGTAGGAGTCTTTTTTTTTTTTTTTTTGTATTTTAAGGAATGGTCTACAGCGTGTTCAGGGTCTCACTACTAGATTGAACTTGGAGTGATCCTCCTGTTTACAGCCTCCCAAGAGCTGGGACTATAGGTGCACTCCACCAAGCCCAGTCTCAATTGCTGTCTCAGTGAGCCCTGGGAGTGGGGCCGGCCTGGCAAGCTTGGGGATCAAACCCCTCGCCCCTGCAACTGCTGACAGGCACTTTAATCCACTGAGCCATTTGGCTGGCCCTTAGGAGTCCTTTTTCTGATGGAGAGTCTGCTACAATTGTCTCGCACTTAGTGGGTTTTCTTTTTACCCTGTTGGTGATTTCTTTTAATGTTCAGAAACTTTTGAAAAACATGAGATTTCAATTGTTGATTCTTTGAAGTATTCCCCTTGCGGTTTGACTTGTTTTCATGAACTCTACCTACCCTTATGTCCTAAAGTTTTATACCTACTTTCTCTTCCAGAAGATTTAACGTTTCAGTTTTAGTATTTAAAACTTTGATCCATTTTGACTGTAGTTGTCTGCATGCTGATAGGCATTGGGCCTATTTAAAGGCTTCATTCAGCATGTGGAAAGCCAGTGTATCCAGCACCATTTATTAAGAGGCTACCTTTATTCCAATGAACATTTTAGGCCACTTTGTCAAAGACATGGTGGCTGCATGTGTTTGTAGTTGTGTGTACATCTTCTAATCTTTTCCATTGATACTCAGGTCTTTTTTTCCAGTACTATGCTAGTTTATAACAGTAGGTTTGTACTGTAATTTTAAGTAAGGGATTGTGATGCATCCTGCCTTTATTCTGTTGTTCAGGATTGGTTTTGCTCTTCTAGGTCTCTTCAGCTTCCAGAAGAATTTTAGGAATGTGTTTTTCTAGATATTTAAGGTATACAACAGTATTTTAGTTGGAATTGCATTGAATCTGTATATGGCCATTTTCACAACGTTGGTTCTTCCTATTCAGGAACAATAAATATATTTTCATCTTTTGAAATCCTCTTCAATCTCTTTTATAATGAGTACTATAATTTTCACTGTGTAGGTGTTTTACTTCCTTTATGAGATTGATTCCCCAGTATTTCATGTTTGGGGGTGTTATTGTGAAAGGCATGCTTTCCCTAATTCCTCTCTTGGTGCATTCATTATTTGTGTATAGAAATGCTACTGATTTTTCAGTGTTGACTTTCTGCCCTGCTATGTTCCTGAATTTGGTTTTCAAATCTACAAATCTCTTAGTGGAGTATTTGAGGTCTTCTATATACAGTACCATGTCATCTTCAAATATTGATATTTGCAGATATACTGGAAAGTATTCCTTTCCAGTCATTATTCTTTTCTTTTCTATTTCTTCTCTAATTGTTCTGGCTAATGTTTCCAGAACTATAATATTGAACAGTAGTGATGTCAGTGGGCATCCTTGTCTTGTTCCTGATTTTAAAATTAAGGCTGGCTGAGCAAATAGCTTTGTGGTCTAAGCTCCTGCCTTGCAAGTGCAAGGACTTGGGTTTGATCCCTGGTACCACATGGAGTGGTGGCTCTGAGTCCTGACAGCCAGTGAAACTGGATGTGGTGGCACAAATCTGCATTCCCAGAGCTGGGGCAGATGAACCAGCAGAATCACTATGAGTCCAAGCTGCATAGTGAGTCCTGGTACCAAATAAATAAATAGATAAATAAATAAATAAATAAATATTTTTAAACATATGGTTATTTAATTAGATTCTTACTAAGAAATTTAGAGCACTAATTTATGAGAATAAATTTCATTTGTCAGAGCCAAAACTGATCTCAGGTAGCCTCAGAGCTGAGGAACAGCTTTCATTTTTGCTAAAATCTGTGAGTCTACCATTTTCTGTTCCACCTAGCTTTGCTCTGAAATCTGGCATCTCTATTTCTCCATGTTGAAGATCTCACCCCCCTGGTATCTGGGTTTCTTCATCTTCTTCTTCTGCAAGTAAGCATCAGTGAGGTGTTTGGGGATTTTTCACTTTGCTAATATCAATTTTTGTAGAGGTGGCAATGACAAATCTCTGGTGTGTTCTTCATAGAGGAATATTATTAAAGTTAAGAGGCCCAGTCACAAGTAGCAACTGGCCAACTGCTTCAGGAAGACTAATCTCTTGCCTCCGTGATGCCTGGTAAGGATGATCAAGATGGTGTCTGGAGTGATGCTAGCTTGACGTTTCCTCACCTGCTGATTGAAGGGTTTCTTGCCATGGCTCAAGAGCTTTTTGGGCACATCTTCAGTATGGTACTATCTAGGCATTTTCCAAAGGTTAACCACCTGGGCATCTCCATTCTTATCCCCAATGACTGGTTTTATGATTGTAGCAAGAACTTTCTCCTTCTTTTTCTTCTTAACCTTTGATTTAGCAGCTGTGTACTCTGTCTTGTACAAAAACTTTCTTGAATACTTAGCAGATTGGGAGTATCTACTAATTCCTCTAACCAGGACAGGATTTTAGCTGTAGTAGGGATACCCCTTCTTGGACTTTTTTGCCTTCATCTTACTCTTTTTACTAGTATCAATGGAAGAAGGCTTCTTGGCTTTAAGTTTCTTCTCTTTAGTGTCTGGCTTATCAGTTTTTTCACCTGCCATCATGCAAGATGAGAAAGAAAACAGCAAATCTTAAAAAAGTGAAAATAAAAAAATAAAGGGAAAGCTTTCAATTTTTGTCCATTAAGTATCATTTTGACTGTTGGTTTATCATAGATGGCTTTTATCAGATTGAAGTAAAGTCCATCTGCTCTAATATTCTGTAGTGTTTTCTATCATGAATGAGTGTTGGACTTTGTCAAAAGCTTTTCTTCGTCCATTGAAATGTTTATGTGATTTTTGTCTTTGGTTCTGTTGATGGGGTATATTACATTTATGGTTTTGTGTATATTAAACTATTCTTGCATTCCTGGGATGATTCCCGCTTGGTTGTGGTATATAATGTTCTTGGTGATTTGCTGCATTCTCCTCCATTGTATTTTATTGAGGATTTTTGCATCTATGTTCATTAGGAAGATTGGAATGTTGTTCTCTTTTTTGGTTGTGTCTTCCTCTGTTTTTTTTTTTTTTTTTTTTTTTTCATCAGAGTAGTACTTGCCTCCCTGAATAAATTTGGAGAAATTGTCTCTCTTTCAGTTTAATTGAAGAGTTTCAGAAGAGTTGGCATTAAGTCCTCCCTAAATTTCTTGCAGAAATCAGCTGTGAATCAATCAGAACCTGGAATTTTCCTTGTTGGCAAGGTTTTTTTTATTATTATTATTACATGTTCAATTTCATTGGCTGATATTGGGTTATTCAGAATTTTTGCATCTTCGTGATTTAGCTGTGATAGTTTATATATAGCCAAGAATCTGTCCATTTCTTCTGTATTTCTCATTCTGTGAGAGTAAAGATTTCAGAAATAGGTATTGATAATCTTCTGAATTTATGTAGGGTCTGTAGTGGTTTTACCCTTTTCATTCCTCATTGCATGAATTTGAAGTTTTCTTTCCTTTTTAAAATGATATTGGCTCTGGTAATATGAATAGCTGGTTGTAAGACAATACCATGTATTACAACAAATACTGTGAAATTCATATTACTTTGTTAAGTAAAATTCTGTATGAGTTGTCAAAATAAAATAAAATGAAACAGAAAAAAATAAAATAAAACAGAAAAGGGGAAAAATAAAAAAATAAAATGATATTGGCTAGGGGCTTATCAAATTTATTCTTTCAAAGAACCTACTCTGACTCATGAATTCTTTGTATTGTTTTCTTTGTGTCCATTTCACTTATTTCTGCTCTGATCTTTATAATTTCCTTCCTTTGGGCTTTGGACCTGACTTGCTCTTCTTTTTCTAGGAGTTTGAGATGCAGAATAAGATTACTTATTTGAGGGCTGGCCTGATAGCTCAGTGAATTAAAGTGTCTGCTTAGGCAGAGTGCAGCAGTCAGGATTCAATTCCCCTTGTGCCGTGCCAGCCTGGCCCATGGGGTGCTCTGAGACAGTGATTGATACTGGGTGTGGTGGTGCACGCTTGTAATTTCAGCACTTGGGAAGGTGAAAACAGGAGAATCATTATGAGTCTGATCTTCATAGTGAGACCCTGTAGACCTTGTACTAAATATAGGAAAATAAAAAATAAAAAGATTGCTTATTTGGGCTCCCTCTATTTTCCTGATGTGAGATTTTATTGTTATAAGTTTTCCTCTTAAGACATCTTTCATTGCATCCCACAAGTTCCAGTTAGTTGTGTGTGCATTTTCTTTAGATTGTAAACACTGTTTAATTTCTTTTTAATTTCATCTGTGACACACTGATTGCTCGGTAGGGTATTATTTAGTTTCCATGTATTTATAGAGTTTTTCCTTTTTCTTTTGTCAATAATTTCCAGTTTCATTTTACTATGGTCAGATAATATGCATGGAATAATTTTGATTCCTTTGCATTTACTTAAACATGTTCTATGTGCTAGAACATTATTTATTTTGGAGAGCGTCCCATGTGTAGCTGAGAAAAATATGTATTCTGTCACAGTTGGGTGGAACACTGTAAAGGTTTCCTAAGTTCATTTCTTCAGAAGTTTGGTTTATTTCTACTATTTATTTGCTCATTTTTTTACATGGTTGATCTACCTCTGTGCTAATGAGGTGATAAAGTCCGCAATACAATTATGTTATTTTTCATGAGATTTTTCATGTCTGTTAAAATTTGTCTTATATAGTTGTGTGCTCCTTCATTGGTTACACTTTTTTATAATTATTATATTTTCCTCTTGCAACTTTTCCTTACCAAGTATGTAGTGACCTTCTTTGTCTCTTTTAATATTTGGTTTGAAATTGACATTGTCAACAACAAGAATAGCTACCCCCCCCCCGCATTTTTTTCTGTGTCCCTGTCACAAGGAGTATTGTTTTCCATCCTTTGACATTCAGTCTATTAAATTCTCTTTGAGTTAAATGTGCTTTTTGTATACAGCATATTGTTAGATTTTGTTTCTTTATCCACTTCCACCAGTCTGTTTCTTTTGTTTGGTGCTTTGAGGCCATTTATGTTGATAGTTATAATTGATATGCATTGGTTTATCTTTGTCACCTGTTTTCCTATTGTAGGATCCCTACCTTTCCACTTTGCTTAATTGCTTGCTCTGCTTGGTTGTTCTCTTCTGTTGTTGAAGTTGTGGTCATCTTTGTCTCTAAAATATCTGTCCGTACTCTGAAGAGTTGGTTTGATTGTCATGATTTTGTTCTGTTGTTCTTTCTCAAAGAAGTATCTAACTGCTCCATTAAATTTGATAGACAAGTTTTTCAGGATACATACAAAATGTTTTTCTTTCAAGACTTCAAATATCTCACTCCAAGCTCTTCTTGATTTGATGGTCTGTGTTGAGAAATCTCCCATGATTCTGATGGGCTTTCCCTTATAGGTGATCTGTTTCTTCTTTCTCTCTAGCAGTTTTTAATATTCTGTTCTTTTGCTCAATTTCTGCGATCTTGATTATTATGTGTCTGGGTGACAATATACTTTCACGATGGCTAGATGGAGGTCTCTATGTTTTGATTACTGTATATTACAGTCTTTTCCTGTGCTTGGCAAATTTTCTACTACTACATACACCTTTTTATGTCTTTTGTGTTATCTCCAGCTGTTTCAGTGATATCAATTAGTCTTATATTGTTTTTCTTTGTATCATCTTGCAGCTGTTGTATTGTTATTTCCTAGTTTCTCATTATTTTAAAGAGACATTTCCTTTCAAGTTCACTAGCTGCAATTCTATCTTCAAGGTCTGAAATTCTATATTCTGCTTCATTCAAGTAGTTTTGCCTGCTTTCAATGGAATTATTAAGGTCCTGGTACAAGTTTGAGTCTATTTCACAAATTCTAGTTTTTTTCCTATATTGTTCATTCAGCATTTCTATCATTTTCCTATTCCCTTCTTTTTTTATCTGTGTCTTCCTTAGATGTATCAAGCAATTCTTTCATGATTATTGTAATTTCCGTTTTTACTTGAGAGATTATTTCTGATCTGATTTCTTCTGTAGCATGGTGGAGTTATTTCTTTGCTTCAATTGTTATCATCTCAAAAATTACAGGTGTGTGACTTCCAAGTTCTTCTATGACCTTGTCTTCTAGACTTCTTCTGAGTGGCCTGAGGTCTGAGATTGCCTTTTTTCTTTCCTTTTGTTATTTTTTGCAGAATAGTAGATGGGTAGGGGGCATATCAGCAAGGCTTTCCAGAGTGAGACAGAAGGGTAGGCTCACCAAAGCTCCTCTTGTGTGAGTTTCAAAGTGTTTTCTACCTCATAAGGAGAGGGAGCAAGCCACAGTTCAAGAAGGACCTGATGATAATAAGTAAAGGCCAAAGATGTGCCAGGCTCTCTTAATATTGGATTGGCCACAGGGTACTGCTATGCAAGGCTTCTGCAGGTTGCTATGGTAGTCAGGACTCCCTGGTGGTCTTTGGCATGAGGAGGGGCCACCTGAATCAGTAAAATATGGTGGGAAGGCTGGAGGAGCATGGATTAGCCTACCAAGTCTCTCCAGGAGTCTTCACTAAAGCATTCTTAGTGCCTTGAAATGTACTTTTTGCTTGGAATTCAAAAGTAAAAGATATAATCCCTGTGCTTAGTAAGATAACTGTTTTCAACTGGAGAATGGAGCAGAAACTGAAATATAATCAGACCTCACATCTGAGAATATAAACAACCATGGATGAAAAAGCTTTGAAGATGTTAGCTGAGAACATGTGTATAAATGTGCAAACATAATAACAAATCAGAAAGGAAGTATTCATGATAATTATAATCATTTTGTAAGTGGTCGCATAGTTGTTGCTGTATTTCTAAATATCTTCTTCTACTACCCACCCTCTATGCCCTTGGTCTTCAGCAAACATCTCAACAAGTCTTGACTTTTTACTTGTTAAGATGAAACTTATTTTCATTCCTGAAGATTTTGGGGCATTTGACACTATGCTTATATTGAGTTGTTTCAGTTTCCCACTGAACTTAACAACAGGGCATACCAGAAGATTGTATAAGGTATCTCCTCCAGTCAGAACATCTTGTATCTTGTTTCCATTTTGAGTATTAGTCTTATTTCCCATTGAGAGTCTGAATCAAAATTTCCAGCAAGTACTGTAGTTCCCTTTTTAGCTTGTTGACTCAGAGGAACCTAAAATGAGCAGGGTGAAGTCTTAAACCTCCAGTTCAGTAAAATCATTGCTGTACTTTCTGGAAGAAGCCTTCCTTCTTTCTGGAACTAAGAATTTTAAGTCACCAAAGCATAATGTCATAGGAACAAGAAGAAAATATTTTATTAGTGGGTCACAGGATAATGAAGGATGCCATTTCCATTTTCACCCCTTGATTCATAGACCCATGAATTTTGTATCTGAGAGAAAGAGCACCACATATTAGATACTCATTGTAGTACACACAACCTTGTGGAAAACCTTGCGCCAGTCCTGTATTGATACGTAGCTGGTGCTGTAGTTGTATCTGCAAAAGGTCATTTCATTGTTCTACCAATTAAGCTATTGTTTTTTTGAAAATGGAAAACATGGTAAGACCAATGAATTCTATAGTCATGAGCACATGGTCACCTTTAATATCTATTTATTTCATTATTTACTATTTTATGTATTTGGCACAGGATCTTACTACACAGTTCTGACTCATAGTGATCCTCCCGTTTCAGCCTCCCCAGAACTGGAATTACAGGCATGTATCACCATATCTGGACTTGGTGGCTGGCTCAGCATGCCTGCGGTGGAGACAGAATAGCATGTGGTATGAGGGATCGAGCATGGGACCTTGTGTTTGTTTGCCTAGGCAGGCGCTTAGACTGCTGAGCTATCTTTGTGGACCTGTCACACTTATTTGGCTATGAAATGTGTTCCTTCTTTAGAAACAATGTTATGTGGAATAACATGATGGCAAGTGAGGCATTTTATAAGTTGTGTATGACAGTTTTAGCAGGAGCATTACATGTAGAGAAAGCAAATTCATACCTGGAATAATCATCTATTCTAGTAAAGGCAAAGTCCTGACTTTTGAATGTTGAAAGTGGTCCAAAATAGTCTGATTGCCACAGAGTTCGTTTGGTAACACCTAGATAATAGTACAATGGTTTTGTTTGGTGGAACCAGGGATTGAACTCAGGCCCCGGCACTTGCCAGGCAAGCACTTATTCCACCAAGCCATCCTTCTGGCCCCAATAGTACTATGCTGATAACACAGTGTTTATCTCTTGTACTGGCAAGTTAGGCATTCAGCAATGACTGTATCCATAGTGCATGAATGTCTATATTGCTGAGCCCATGTAGAACTTTCATCCCTGTACCACAGCTGCTTTGTTCATGAGCCCAATGGCAATCAAAAGAATGTCTGAGGAAAGAGGTTGACTGCTACCCATAGAATAGGTTATCTTTTCCACTGGATTAGTAAAGTCTTCTGAGGTTATTTTTGGGTGAGCATTTATATGGAGCACAAACATCTTAACATCCTTTTCCCATATGGAGCAATCTATCTACTCACATTCCTCTTCTCCAAATGTCTGTCAATTTTCCAGTCATATTCTTTCCAAGTTTCTGATCATACAGCCAGACCACTAGCTATTGACCATGAGGCACTATATAGTGAAACATCTGTCAAGTTTTTCTCCAGGCTAAATGTACTTCCAAGTGCACTGCCCAAAGTTCTACCCACTGTGGTTTTCCCCTTACCACTGTGCTTCAGGGATGTTCTAGAAAGGACTTGTAGTGCTGCAGCTGTCAATTTTCAGGTGTTGCCTGCCTACTGCAAGGAACCAGATTCTAATCCTCTTTCTCTATTGACTGATAAGAGGGTACACTCCATGAGGCCATTGGTGCATTCAGGGGCATAGAAGACAGTGTGGCATAAGTAGCAGCCACTTCATGTAACTTACTTGACTTTTTAGGACATGCTTAGGCCCAATGATGTATATGTAACTTCCATAGATAACATACTATTTCTGTGAACATCCAACTTTATGACTTGGTGGGTCAGACTGTTTATAATAGGATGTTCAGGTCACATAGTACACTGATGTCCCTTGTTAAAGTGTTCAGTTTCCACTAAGACCTAGTAGAAGTGAGAGAATATTTCTCAAAGACAGAGTAATTATCTACAGATGATATTAGAGAATTCTCCAAGGTCCTAAGAGCTTCTGCTGTGATTTACCCATGGAGACCTGACAGAGGCTCCCAACAACATCCCTACCTGACAAAGATACCTCAAGTATCATTAGAAAGGTATGCTGGATCCTATAGCCTAAGTGAAAGAGCAACATACACAAAAGCCTGAATCTATTTTAGAGCCTTTCTTTTATTTTTAGACCTGTTGTAAACTATTAACTTTCCAAGTCACTCATTAAAGGTGCTAGAGTACCACATCCAGGAGTAATGTGTCACAACCAAAATCCAGGTAGTCATTGTGTATTTTCCTTAGTTATTAAAGAAGCTGGGTGTTACAACTTAGCCTTCACCTTAGAAGGGATATCACTACATGACCCATACCACTGGACTCCTAGAAATTTCACTGAGGTGCAGAACTTTCTTTTACTTGCCTTTATTTTCTATCCTCTGATATGAAAATGCTTTTCTCACAAGCTCAGAGTGGTTGCTTCCTTTTTCTTACTTGGTACAATGAACACAACTTCAATGTAATGAACTAGTGAAAGGACATGCAGTCAAGATTTCTGTGAACTAAGTTGTAACACAGTACTGAGGAGCTGATATAACACTTTAGGACTGTAGGATGTATTGCTGAATTTACCAGCTGAAATCAAATTTCTTTTGGAGACTTTATGGATAGGTATGGAGGTAAAGGCATTTGCTAAATCAACATCTGAATGCCATGTAGCAAAATATGTGTTCATCTGTTCAAGGAAAGAAACCACATCTATTACAGTGGCTGAAATTGGAGTCACAATTTAATTAAACTAACAGTAATTCACCCTTCTGAATTACATAGTGATGGTGGCAGTAATCTATTTGATCCCTCCAAGAACTAGATATTGTTTTTTGTTTAATATTTTCCCAGGTGGAGTTGACTTTAATGCCTTCCCTTTGGCATATCCAGTTATACTATCTCTGACACCATGGATTAAGGAACCAAGAGGTATTATTCCCAGTATATCTGTCCAAATTGGTCTTTTTGGAACTGGAGAAATGACCATGGGATGGATTTAGGATTGTACTGGGTCTGTTATGTATCAGATATTGTCTAAAATTCAATTGGTTCCATGACATTAATAGGTTTTTGCCCTTACTGAAGAATGACTGATATTTTGTTTCTCTTGGAATCAGCATTAGTTCAGAATCAGTGTCCAATCATTTCCTTTCCCCTAAAGTACAATTACCCCTGAAAAAGGATGTAGTTCCCTTTGAAGAAGGATGAGAGAAAAATTGACATTTTAGTATTCCAGGCCATTCATTAAGGGAACATAACCTTCCTTTTATTCAAGGGGTTCTGTATGTATATCCTGGTTTATATCTGGGAACTGCTTGAAAGGCCTAATTCTCTGTTGCTAATATTGGGAGTAACTTTTTGTTCATTTGCCCTAAACATTTTCTATTTACATAAATCCAGTAAATGTTTAGCAGGCTTCTTATTTATTTCCCTTCTGACAACACTGCATTTATCCAATGTCATAGGACTACACATCAGTAAATTCTGATCAGTTGCTCATGTCTGCTGTCCATCACACTGTTCCCACTTTGCTGTGAGCACACAGGAGCACTGACTTGGTCCCTGCTACCTCAGGATCTAATTATGCCCATCACATGTATTTTTCCATTGAGTGACTAGAGTCCCCACTGTAAAGTCTGCCATAAAGAGGTGAACAGGGATGGTAGTGCTTCTCTAACAGTTTCTCAATGTATTAATGAAGGGTACACTTTATGGGTTCTCCCAGTAAAGAGCAGTAGATTTTATCTAGTACATCCACTCCAGAATTCCCATTTCCCCAAGCTTGTCAGTGCCTTCATCAAAAGTAAACTAAGAAATATCAGGCATCTGTGGCTCTTTGAGAGTGAACCGTATTTTGATCTGTACTTCATTCAACAAAGCAAATAAACTGCTCGCATTTTAACTGCACAAACTATGACTTTAAACCCAGAATCTCTAATAGGCATATATAAAGAAATTCAGCTTCATCCTTGTTTATGTTTACTTCACTATTATCCCACACTCTTGAAATATATCCCTATTCTTAATTTCACAACGTCTCCTTGCCAGAATTAGAAAACACAGAGGTTCTTTGAAACTGTGGCATAATTCCTCATGTGTCAGGCTATGTACCTCATCTTTTGGAGCCTTCGGAGAGTTGAACCTACCTGTAGACTTAGAGGCAAAAGTACGTGGTGAGGTTGGTCCAAAGGATTATCAAGATTGCTTAACAGCTGCATTGAGGGTGATATTACTCTTCCCACAGGCCACACAGAATTAGTTTTCTCAGGTACAGGAGGAAACCACCACCACAGCAGGTGGGATGGTGAAATCTCTTCCTCTAGCAAAATAATCTCATCATTGGTTAGTAATTCAATGTCCTCAGCCTCACTTGATTTCTCCCTAACATCTTCCTCCAAGTTTAGAGGCTTCTATTATTTTCTGATCAACATTCTTATGTTAGTTTCAGGTACATCTTGAGATCAAACATTAAACTAGCACTATAATTCAGTTAATCCTATTAATGTGGTATATGTTTGGCTTGTGTGAAGTTATGGTAAGGCTAATGGAAAAAAAAGACTCTCCTTACAGACACACATAGAAATTTTAGGACATCTATGCATATCTGGAGCCAGGAATTTGAATCTTTGAGTTCATTATTTTCCCTTATTACTTTTTGATATATTTAGAACACTTTAGATTTTTATATTCATATGTAGAATTCATTATTCTCTTCTAGTAATTCATCTAGAGATACTAGGATCAACTAGCCAGTATCATTACATTTTTTATTCTTCCATAAATGTTCAAAATATTGTATATAAAGCCATTAAATTCCTTACAACTCACAACTTATGAATTAATGTAATCAAATGGATCCATGTTGTGTATTACTTTAAACGGCCCATACAAACGTCTCCTAGTGCTCTCACCACAGCAACTTTAGATCTCAGAAAATTAGTCTACTCCAGTTTTAATTCCATTTCTCCAAACCTATTCCTGGTACTAAAATCTATATAGATAGGGTTCTCTAGAGGAAAGGGTTCAGTAGATGTGTAATTACTCATTGGAATTCATTAGGTAGACTTATAGGGCCAGAGGTGAGAGAATCAACAATAGTTATCTAGATATTTAAAAATGAAAGAGTCCATGATGATGGATGACCTCCTCTAGGATCAGAGGCAGGCGATCCACAGTGACTACATGAGAACTGCAGAGTTGAATAACCTAGTAGCTGCTCAATCCCCACTAAATGGAAACCACAGAACAATAAAAATGAAGGTACCAGCTCCAGTCCAAGGTTGAATGCCTGGAAAAGCACTCTAAGTTCACCAGAAAGTGTGCATTCAAAGGCAGGAGAAACTAAAAATCAATATCCAAAAAAAAAAATCCTTTTTGCATATTTTATCCTGAACAGTCAAGAAACATTGGTTAGTGTCACACACAACTGGAATAGGTCGTCATCACCTCAAAAAAAACCTGGTCTATACATCGAGAGAGAGAGAGAGAGAGAGAGAGAGAGAGAGAGAGAGAGAGAGAGAGACTGTGCTCTTTGCTTCACTAATCTGATCAGTGTTGCTTAATCCACTCAAGTCTACATATCATGGCTAATGGCCACACCCTAGATAACACCTTTGCTGTCTATCTACATGTGAGTCAATTTATGCATCCCAGATTCCTCACTCAAGGTATCTGTTATGGTCCCTCTGTGGCTTCAGTCCCTTCTAATTGATCCCTCTCACAGTATCACACCCTTCTCCAGAGCCAAAAGATTAGGTATTCAGTAGCTGAAATGACAAACTCCCTGTAATGTTACAAACATGTTCTAGAAGAACACTTTGCAGTGCAGGTTGTATGCACTGTACTCTTTTTACCTTGCTGTCCCACAGGAGGTGAGAATTACTGGAATCCATTTCTAATACCAGTGCTAGTCCAGAAATATGGCTCTGAGCCTCTGGCTCCCTCTACTGCTACTGCTTTCCTCCACAGATGAGATGAACAATGAGCAGGGACTGAAGTGCTGCATGGCTGGAAAAGAGATGTAAGAATCTGCAGATTTAACAATGATAAAAGATAAAAGGACAGGAAAAGTGGAAGAGACTGGTGCTACATGTGAGCAGGCTATGACTCACTTCAAGGCAGTAAGAGGAGGTCAGCAAAAGAAATAATCAGTAGAGTAAAGACACAACTCACTGTGTAGGAAAAACTGTTACCAGTTGTTCACCAGAAAAGGAAGTAATATCTATAATATATAAAGAGCTGAAAACAATTGACCATCCCCAAGCTTAAAGACACAGTCAGAGTAAAAATCAAAAATGAATAGACACTTCTTAGATGGAGTAGAAATGGCAAATAAATATATGAAAAATGTTCCTCATCACTGGTAATTAGAGAGATGCATATTAAAATAATCCTGAGATTCTGTCTTATTCTAGAAAGAATTATTAAGAAATCAACCAATAACAAATGCTAGCGTGAGTATGGAGATAAAGAAATCATTTTCCACTGTCAGTGGAAGTGTAGACTGTTGCAACTACTATGGAAATCAATGTGGAGATTCCTCAGAAAACTAAAACTAGAAATCTCATTTCATCCAGCTATCCCCCTTCTTTGTATCTTTCTGAAAGAATTAAAAGCATCATACTACAGTTATATATGCCTACCCATGTGCTGCAGCACACAGATCTCTTGAACTTCCTGGGAGGAGGATTCTGAAGGTTGGTGAGCAGGTGAAGAAATGAAGACAAGATACAGAAACCTCTGAGAGGAGCACTCTCTCCAGATGGGAGGAAAGGAACTGCTCAACCACTACAGCAGGTTGGTGTCACATGAAACTCCTTTGCCTAGTAACCTGTTGCTTAGATTGCCTTGGGTACTTCGTGTTCCCTCAATTGGAGAAGCTTGTTCATGTGACTTGCCTCAGGCACTCTTTATTCTCAAAAATGGCTTGCCCCAGGCCTTCAATATGTGCTCAATCTCTAGCTTCATCGGCTTCCTACATCTTCCTCTTTCCTGTTTTATAGTTGTAAGCAATGGGTGGTCAGTTGAACTTGGAAGAGCTATGTTTGTAGGACTCTGTACAACATCTTCTCATACTTGAAATATTTTTATTCTGAGTGAACTCACTCATAGGATCTGATGAGAAACCAGAATATGTGAGCTTTTCCATTTAGGCTAAAGATTTCCAATCCAAGGAATTTAAATCCTTCCATTCAGCAATTTAATCATATCCAATCCATTCATCCATAACAGTAGTCAGTTACTGATGTAGCTGGAAATTGTCAGAGGGTGCTAGTGATTTGAATTTCTTTTATAGCTAGCACACTACAATGGCATGGTTTTATGCCTCTTGTAGTTATAATTTCCTGAAGGATAAGACCAAGTTAAAGTGAGATCTATTAATTACAATTAATCTCTTGCCATTTATCAAGATCTGTTAAGCTTTCACAATATTACTTTGGAACCATGTATAGCACCCCTTAGTACTTTTGTCAGTGTAAGTCATCTGGATGAGACACAGCTATTGCCTGAATAAGTTGCTTTTTTGTGAGAAGTTAGGAGATTTTCTCCCTAGTGAAACTCTTTAGGCACACGATACACCCTGGATCACTCTGTGGTTCCAAAATCTTTTTGGTCTGAAGATCAGAGACTCACCAAGTTGTAGGATGTTGCAACAGAGGTTTTCTTGTGCACTTGGTCCTTACTGACCTTGGAGGGCTAGAACCAAAATATTGTCTATCACTTTAGTCCATCTATCTCTTTAACTATAGGTCTACAAAATTCATTTGTTGAACATCCAGAAGACAAGGTTTTTAATTTTTTAAATTCATTTTAATGAGAAAAAAAGAGATAAAGTAGCAATGAAAGAGTTTCAAAACAGGTGAGTAGGACAGTTACAGTAATTAATACATTGCATATTGTTGTCTTCATTTTAGTCATTCAGAGGACAGGATGAAGATATGATATCTTGTTTAAAAATATTAGTAGAAACCTTTCTTGTCAATGAGCTAAGTGAAAGCAGCTGTTTCTCTATCCTGTTTTGTAGATACATATGTATTTTTTCAGAACAAAATGGTCCTTTATTTATATCGCCCTTTTTTGATGAGCATTCCATTGCAGTTAGAGAAGCTGTATTTGGAGAAGGCTTTAAAGGACTTTTTCATACTTGATGCAAGTCCAAACACTGTAGGTACTTGAATTCAGCAAAATAACCCAATATAGTCCAAAAGTCCATAACAGTAGTGAGTTATCAGCACAACTGGCAATTGTCCAAAGTTGTTGACTTGAGCCTATTACATCTCAATGTATAAATATAGCTTTAATTTTATCTCTTCTGGTTATACTTTTCTGCTGGATGGTTAAGACCACGTTAAAGCAAGACATATGTAACTAAAAATGTAAATTTTGCTATCTGACAAAGTCAGCCAAATTTACTCAGAATTTAGCCTCAAACTATATACAGCAAGTTGTAGATATTTTTTCAGTGTCAGCCATCTGGATGAGTCATGGCCATTGCTTGACCAATTTGCTCTCTGTGAAAGCCTCAGAGATTTTTTTTGCCTCTAGGTGACTGTCCTTAGGCACACTATAATATACATCATCCATCACTTTCATCTGTGGCCCCATGACCCCTTTGATGAGAAAATTTGGGACATCAGTTAGTTACAGTATGTCACAACAGAGGTTCTCATGTCCTAAGTTCTCACTGACCTTGAAGGTACAGGGCCAAAATACTGACTATCCTTTTAGACCATCTAGCTCTCTAATTTTTGGTCTGCATCTTTAGTTGTTAAAAATCCACTGGAGAAGCTTAATTACATTATTATACTGTAACAGAGGCAGTTAATCTTAACATCACTATCTGTGTGAATTTCAAATGCCTTAGCCACAAAATAGAACTGCTATTTTCCAACAACTATAGACATTCTAAAATTTAAATCCCTACGGAATGTGAAAAAACAATTTAACATTTTTACACAGAAATTTAGAAATCAAACTATATATAATAGTGTAGCAGGAAAATCCTATGACATTTTGTTTTTCTTGCCTCTCATTTATTTTTATTACCTTTATTTTACATTTACTTTAAAAAGAGTATAGCAATAACTGATATCACAGTAGAAGCAGTACACATTTAGAGGACCAAAATGAAAGGCATTTTAAGCCTGATTTTACAATTACACATGACTATCCTAAGTTAGTTGCTTAGTTCACAGATATCAGCATATAGAGTTTGTCAGGATGATTATTCTACCCATTAACTGCTATTTTCAAAAACCTGATGGAAATTCTTAGGATCATTGCCTTAACCATCACGTTTATATAAATATGTGGTTTTGGCCCTATCTTATTTCCTAACATCTCCTTTCTCTCTCTTCATTGCTTAATCCTTAAAGTGGTTCCTTCCATTTAGATGTTATACTTTTCAATTTTTATGTCTTTTTTGAGTTTTTACACTAGGGAGACAATACAATATTTACACATGTTTCTGGTTTATTTCACCTATGAGTATAGCTTCAAGTTGAATCCACTAACCTATGAAGGCTTCGAGTTTATTTTTCTGTATATTTGAGTAATACTCTATTGTATAAAGACATCTTTTTCATCCATTCCTCATATGATGGACACTTTTGTTGTTTCTAATATTTGGCTATCACAAATTGTGCTGCTATAAACAAAGATGCACATATATCACTATGGTATGATGTTTTCAGTTCTTTTGGGAAAATTCCCAGAAGGGAATAGCTGCATTGAAGTGTTCCATTTTCCCCAAAGCCTCTCCAACATTTGTTGTTGGTTGATTTTTTAAGATAGCCATACTTTCTGGGGTGAGATGGTATCTCAATGTTGTTTTAATTTGATTTTCCGAATGGCTAATGATGTGGAACATTTTTTTTCATCTATTTATTTGTCTCATATTTCTTGCTCTAAGAAGTATGTGTTCATCTCAGATTCCTGTTTTTGGATTGGGTCTTTAAATACTGGAACTTAAGCGTTTTTTAGTTCTTTATACATTCTAGATAGAAGATCTTTGTGTCAGTGCTTATTAGTTAAGATTTTTTTCCAAATTTGTAAGTTATCTTCTCACTCTGTTCAAATGTGCAGAAACTTCTCAATAAGAGGAAGTCCCAGATGTTAATTCTTTCAAGTATTTCCCATGCAGTTTGTTTTTTGTTCATGAATTGTTTGCCTGTACCTATGTCTTCAAGATTTCCACCTACATTCTCTTCCAGGAGATTTAGTGTTTCTGTTTTAATGTTTAGGTCTTTAATCCATTTTGACCTTAGTTTAGTGCATGATGATACATCTGGGTGAAGTTCAGGTGGAGAGCTAGTTTTTCCAGCACCATTTGTTAAAGAAGCTATCTTTTTTCCAGTAAACATGTTTGAACCCTTTCTCAAAGATAAGATGGCTGTGATTTTAGTTGCATATGCATCTTCTAGTTCATTCCATTGATCCTCAGGTCTTTTATTTTGCCAAGGCCATGATGATTTTATCACAGCAGCTTTGTAGTATAATTTCAAGTTAAGGATTGTAATGCCTCCTGCTTTACCTTTGTTGTCCAGGATTGCCTTTGCTACTCTAGGTCTTCTCTGGTTTCAAATTTCAAGAATGATTTCTCTAGGTCTGTGAGGTTTATTTTCACAAAGATTCCATTAAATCCCTATAACAACTTCGGGAGTATGGCCATCTTCACAATGTTGGTTCTTCCTATCAAAGAGCAAGGAATCTTCCCATTTTCTGAAATTCTTTATGATCTCTTTTTTCAGCGTACTATAATTTTCATTGAATGGACTTTTTATGTTTTTAATTAGTTTAATTCCTAAGTATTTCATTTTTCATGGTGCTATTGCAAAGGGTATTGTTTCTCCAATTTCTCTGTCAGTGTATTTGTTATCTGTGGAGAGGAATGCTATTGACTTTTGGGTGTTGGCTTTGTAACCTACTCTACTACTGAATTTGTTTATTAATTCAAGGAGCTTCTCAGTGGAGGTTTTGGGGTCTTCTAAGTATAGTATCATGTCATCTGCAAATAATGATAATTTAACTTCTTTATTACCTATTCTTATTCACTTTATTTCTCTCTTGTCTAATGAGTCTAGCTAATGTTTCCAGAACTATATTAAATAGGAGTGGAGATAGAGGACATCCTTGTCTTGAAGCTGATCGGAGAGTAAAGGATTGCAGTTTTTTCCCCACTTAGAATTATATTTGCCATTGGACTATCATAGATGGGTTATTGAGAGTTCTTTTTTTCCCCAAAACTCCAAATATCTTTTATTACATCATTAGGAAAGTAAATCTATATGGATGTTTAAGTAACTACTGATTCTGAAAAAAATAGTATATTGTAACAATAAACAGCTTCTTTTTAAAAGAATTTTATTGAGATACAAATAGCAATGATACAGTTTCAAAACCAATTAGAGTTCTTATATCCTCTTGATTCAGTTTTGGCAATTTATACCTCTCTAGGAATCTGTCCACTTTTTCTGTGGCTTCTATTCTGTGAGAGTACAGATTTTGAAAGTAGCTATTAATGTCCTTCTGAATTTTCACAGAGTCTGTGGTAATTTTGCCCTTTTCATTCCTTATTGCTTGGATTTGACTTTTTTATTTCCTCTTTTTGCTGAGGTTAGCCAGGGGCTTATCAATTTTATTTAATCTTTCAAAGAACCAGCTTTTTGAGTTGTTAATTCTCTATGCTGTTTTCTTCATCTCTACTGCATTAATTCCTCCTTTAATCTTTATAATTTCCTATCGTCTTTGGACTTTGGGTTTGGTTTGCTCTTCCTTTTCTAGACGTTTGATGTGCAGTATTAGGATATTTATTTTTCTCGTTTTGTTTTCCTAATATCTAAGTTCACTGCTGTAATTCCCCCTCTAAGAACTGCTTTCATTGCATCCCAAGAATTCCGATAAGCTGTGCTTGAATTTTCATTGAATTTTAGATATTTTTTAATTTCTTGTTTTATTTCATCTGTAATCCATTTGTTGCTGAGGTAGGTGTTATTTAATTTCTATGTATTTATGGGGTTTTGTGGTACCTTTTGTCATGTATTTCCAGTTTCATTGCACTGTAGTCAGATAATATGCATGGGACAATTTCTGCTTTCTTGCATATACTTAAGCATAACCTATGGCCCAGTATGTGGTCTATTTTAGTAAATATCCCATGTGCAACTAAAAAGAATGTTTTCAAATGTTGTTGAGTAAAACATTGTATATGTCCACTAATTTTTTTTGTTCAAAAGGCTGGTTTAGTCCTGTTACTTTGCTACTTTTTTGGTTTCTTGATCTATTGTTCTAGGATAATGTGGGGGTTAAGGCCTACTGTTAATATTGTGGTATGGGATATTAGATTTTTCATGTTCATAAAGATTTGTTTATATATTGTGTTCTCTATATGTCTTTTGAGTTTGTGCCTACATATTTATAAGTGTTGCATTTTCCTCTTGAATTTTTCTCCAACCAGTATGTAGTGGCCTTCTTTATTTCATTTGCTCATTCTTTGTTTGAAGTTTAGACTGTCTGTGAGCAGGATTGCTACCCCTGCCTTTTTCTGAGGTCCTGGGGCATGTAGTATTGTTTTCCATCTTTTAACCTTCAGCCTATGAATTTCTTATCAGTTAAGTGTGTTTCTTGTATATAGCATATTGTTGAATTTTGCTTCTTAATCCACTCTGCCAGTCTATTTATTTTAATTGGTGAATTGAGTCCAGTTACATTGATAGTTATAATTGATACATATTGCCTTTTGATTGGCATGTTATTTGCCTGCTGTTGTATGCCTCTTTTTCTCCTGTGTTTAATTGTTTGCTGTATTTTGTGGGTTTTTTTCCACTTTCATTTTTGGAGTTGTGGTCATTTTGGTCCCTCTCTAGAATATTTTTTTGTAGGTGTTGGCTTTGTCATTATGAAATACTTTAGTTGTTCTTTGTCATGAATGTATTTTACTTTATACATGAAAGAGAATTTTGCAGTGTATAGAAGTCTGGGTTGGAATTTGTTTTCTTGCAAGACTTGTAGTACATTGCTCCATGCTCTTCTTGACTTTATTGGTTGTGAAGAGAAATCTACCATTTTTCCGATGGGTTTTCCTTTAAATGTGATCTGTTTCTTTTCTCTAGTATCTTTTGGTATATTGCACTTGTGCTGAATTTCTGGAATTTTGGTTCTTATGTGTAGGTGTGGTTTTAACTGAGTTGATGTTATTTGCAGTTTTGTATGCTTCGGTTACCTAAATGTCAGATTCATTCACTGCAATGGTGTCTTCAAAGTCTGTACCACTCTCTTCACTTTCATTCAAACAGCTGGGGCTAGGGAGATAGCTCAGTAGAATAAGCACTTGCCTGGCAATCCCCGGTTGAACCTGAGTTCAATCCCCGGTTCTGCGGAAAAAAAAAAAAAAGAAAGAAAAAGAAAGAAAGAATTAGCATAAGAAAAAAAGTTTTATCAGCTTGTGATTGAGATTTTCATTTCCTATATATCTCTTTGAATCTGCTTCATGCATTCTATTTCTTTCCTATCTTGCTCCCTCAAGGATTACATCATTTTTCTTTTCTTCTCTATTTTTTATCAGTGTCTCCTTTAGAAGCACTTAGCAATTCTTTACAGTTATCACTTCGTTTTTTTTCCTTCAGAGATTATTTCTGATCTGATTTCCTCTATGCCTTTCTGAAGTTGTTTCCTTACTTCAGATGTTAATTTTTGAGAGATTTCAGATGTGTGATTTCCAGTTTCTTCTTTGCTAGTGTCTCTTGCATTTGTTCTGAGTTGGTTTGGGCCTGAAAATACATTTTGCTTCTTGTCCTTCTCATTTTATATAGCACTGTCCTCTGACCTTTGGTATAGAGCTTTGGTGCAGTTATTACCTTAGCATCTACCAAAATTCTTACCCAAGAGAAATTATGCATTTAAGGCAATTGCATTTTTGTATTTGTCGAACTACAATAGGAATGCTAATGGATAATGATATTTAGCAGTTGACAAACTTTTGTAACTGATGGGTTTGTATTTTAGACCAAAGAAGTAAACATTATCTGTGTAGCTAAGCAAATATTAAATGGGGAATTTGGATTTCAATTAGTTCCCCTAAGTCCTGTCTGATCACCTTCCCTTGATATACATGAGGTCTTTCAGGCAGACTGGTTCATCCTGACTACCTGTTGCCCCTTTCTTGATCGACAGAGAAAGACAGAGGATGCTGTCATAGAGCTAGTATAGCAAAGTGTCTCAGCTTACCAGGTCCAGATCTTCCAAGTTTTAACTCACCCTAGTGGCCCTGGCTTGGATCTGGCTGCTGTGCTCTGCTTCCTCCTGCTGCAGCCTGTGGAAGTGAACCCACTGTACCCCTCTGGCAAGATGTTCAGCTCCTGGATTAGTTGGATGGGTCTGGGCTCTAGCCTCTCTGAAGGGAGTTCTGCTGCAGGGTTCCACACCAGGCCTGTCTGATGTAGGAGGTTCTGGTGAGTATGAAGATGTCCCACACACACTCTGGGTCTGGGTGCTAGCTGGAAATGGATCTGGAGAGAAGCCCAGCATGCCCCCCCACACACACACACATGCCAGGCCTTCGCACTGGCTGGAAGGGATCGAGTGAGCATGAGCAAATTATTTAGAAGAGAAGTGGGTTTTTTTTGTTTTTTGTTTTCTGTTTTTTGCGGAACTAGGGATTGAACTCAGGCCCTTGTGCTTGCCAGGGAAGTGCTCATTCTACTGAGCCATCTCCCTGGCCCCTAGAAGAGAAGATTAATGATGTTACATTGTAATAAAAGTAGTAATATTAATATTATCTTATCTAAATATAAAGCACCTTAAAACATAAGATAGATCTGTTATTTTCTAACTAGCATGGATGTTTTAGGATGTAATCCCTGTAGAATGTTAAGAAACAGTTAAGTATTTTACAGATTAGAAATAAAAACCATATAAAACATTGCAAAAATCATGAGATTTGTAATATCTTAAATTTTTATTTTGACATAGTGTAATTATTTAAATCTATCATCTCTATCTAATACATAAGAAAACTTAACTTATTGACCTTTAGTGTAACATACATCACATAAGTTTTTGGTTAAAGGCAGATATCCGAATCTCAGTGCACCCCAGGGGTGGGACTGGCATGACAGGCCAGGGATCAAACCCTTGGCCCCTGCATCTACCTACACAGGTTCTTTAATCCTCTGAGCTATCAAGCTGGCCCTGGGGGCTACTATTAATAAAGAATCGCTGGATAATTTTCCAGGCAGCTGATTTCTTTTTCATCAGTTGTAGTCCTCACCAATCATTTCTCCTTATACTAAAGAATTTTTGCTTAATTATCTTAACAATTTTGATGCCCTATGACAAAACTAAATTTGATACTATTTTGACCAGCTGGCAATCCAGGTGGAAGCATGCTTTTTAAATCTATAAACCAAATTAAATATTGAAGAGATGATACAAAAATGCCCCAAAAAGAGAAAAAGATAAAAATTGTTGAGCTCAAATCAAAACAGCTGTCCACGGAAATAGCAAAGAGAAAAATAAACAAGTACAAAGCTTGATTGATTGGACAAACAAACATACAAAATTGGAGTGCACTCCAATATATATCCCAAATATATTCTTGACCAAATTGAATTTTAATAACTCTTACAGTTTCAGAAGTTTATAATTACAGATTAGTCAAAATTATTTGCAGGACAATATACAAGAGATCTCTTGTAAGAAATTGGAATTATTTGTAAGTACATTTTTATTTAAAATTAACAAAATAGTTTTGATATTTGGTTTTTTGTAAGAATACTGGCAACTTTTGTGTGACCTTCTTTCATGTAACTTTCAGCTTGGTTGTCTCCACACTGTCTATCACCTACTCAGACATTTGATTCCCATTTTTTGTTACCATCAAATGGGAATCCTGGGACAATTTCTTTAATTGGCCACAGATAAGGTCCAGTCCTATCTTTGTCCATCAGTAGTGCAGTCTCCAAGGCATCACTAGCATAAGACTGAGCATCAGCTTCTTGAAGGGTGGAATCAGCTCCTTCTCTGGGCTTGGTCCATGATACAGTGAGACAGCATGCTCTAGCACCCAGATAGGTTATTCATAATTGTCTGGAAATGCACAAGCACAGCCTTGACCCTGGGTGAGGAGTGAGCTGGGTCTTTTCCATTGTCTAGTATGAAGATCTTCCCAAAAATCCCTTTTTACTTTCTTTTTTCTTTTTCCTGATTAAATTGACTTTTTGTTCTTACAGTTCCCTCCATAGTAGGTTTTTGAAAGTTAATTGTATACACTATCAAGTGAAGTCTACTATGAGATGTAAATTTTATAGGGAAGGGGTCACCTTTTTATGTTTGCAATTAAGTTCTGAGTGTATTGTGAGTGTGTTTAGCAATTTTAAAATGTGAGGATTATAAAGAATTTCCATACTAAGGGGAATATAAAAAGCTTTAGAAAATATTTGAAAGGCACCACTTGTGTTGGATAGGCCATTATCAGTCTTCAGTAGATGAGGAGAAAACTTGTATTCTGTATTTAGGCACTCAGGACTCCCACTGGCCACTCCCACCTCCAGACTTCTGAGTCTCACAGGCTTCTTGAGTTTCCTGTGGTGGCTTCAGCAGCATAGCAAGGCAAGGCCATTGCTTTCCCATCCTTGCTTCCTTGCTTGTCTTCTCACTCCCTCACCCACCAACCCCAGAGCTTTCAGCTGTCCAGTGCATGGTGCCTTCCACATCAGTTTTGGATCTACAGTCACTTGACAAATGATCCCCTCATTTACACCTTGTACAGTTGAGTTAAAAAACAGATAAGTGCTTTGCTGATTCTGTAGGTAGAGTAGAGCAATTTGGGGCAAGATGACCCTCACCCCTGCAGCTCCAAGTAATCTTGTCCTTTTCCTTTACTCTAGGCTGTATATGAAGACTTTGAAATCTCCTTATCTTACACATACTTGGACTATTCTCTTCCAATCATTTGAGGCCATAATGTGTTATTGTAAGAGCTCATTTAAACCCCAAGGTAAAAGAAATTGTACAACCACAGATAATAGTAGCTTGTTTTAATTATTTTAAGATCTTAAGGGTACATTTTTATGAATATGTACAATTTGTCCCAGATTATTAGGAACTTGAACTTCAGCAACAGGGTGGAAATATTGAAAATCCTCCATGGACTCAGTTACATGCCTGGCATATTTGAGTGCCAATTGTGAAAGGGACAAAACAGCTCCAGTCCTTGAGATGTGGAAGTTTCAACCTGTGACACAGCAAAAATTTGGAACTGAAAAGGCAGGAATTGCTGCTTGTGGATCAATTAAGATTATTAAGTGCTGTGAAATGGAATTCACAGTGAAACACTCCTTTAGTGGAGAATGGTCTTCTTTTTCCCCCACTGCTACTCTCTTATTTAACTGAGCAATTTTAGAGAGCAAAGGAAGGAAGGAAGGAAGGAAGGAAGGAAGGAAGGAAGGAAGAAGAAGAAGAAGAAGAAGAAGAAGAAGAAGAAGAAGAAGAAGAAGAAGAAGAAGAAGAGCAGGTACAGAATCAATAATACAATGAGTATTTCTATGTAAATCTGTGGTTCTTGAGAACATGTTTGCCCAATGTTTTTATACTTGATACATATGAATTCAGCATTGATATTAATGGCCTCAACATTGAAGGTATCAGTGCATTTCTGGGCTTGATATTTATATCAGTAGGCTCAATGCTGAGGGTATTGATATTACTCTCATTTTGTGTACACATTAGAGGTGTCCTTCTCACTAGCTAAATGATGAATTTTCCCATGCACTGGATCCCTGTTCAGGCACCATTCTGCCTTAGCCAGTGTGGTCTCAAAATTCTCAGGGTGAGGACCCTGAAGTGTGGTAAGCAAGGTAAACAATGACAACAAGATACAGAAGGCTGGGATCATGTGGAGCCATCTCTTCAGATGGGAGCAGAGGAACTGTTCAACCACTGAAGTGCATTTATTTATACATTTGGTAGGTTGGTGTCATGTGACATCCCTTTTCCTAGAAATCCATTGCTTAGATTGCCTTGGACCCCTGGTGTTCTCTGGACTGGAGTAGCTTCTTCACATGGCTGGCCATGGCTGTTCTTTGCTCTCCAGACAGGCCTTGTTCCATCCCTGCATGTGTGATCAACCCCCAGTTTCAGCTGCTCCCTACACCCATGATTATAGTGGCAGTTATAATAGTTAAATCCTAGGTAGTTTTGAGCTTTGGCAGCACAGATTTCCCTCCTCTGTATCCCATCTCAGCAGCCATGCCAGTAGTACCTACTATCTCGGAAGCCTCATCTGGAGTAACCTGTGCTTGCAACCCACCCTTCAGAGCTCTCAGCCAGGGTCAGAATCTCGTCACAGGAAGCGTGAACTGACCAGATCCTTCCTGTTCTTCCCTCTGCACTCAGAGGCATCTGGCACACTCTTTCCTGGGATGTGCAGACACTGGGGTTTATGTCTAGATCACCACCCCCACCTCCTGCCCTCCTCCACTGCCTGAGCACTGGTGTGCCCCTGCCCAGGACTTCCCAGCTCTTAGCCCACAGCAGGCCTCGCCAGTGGTGAGCCATCTCATTGGAGGCACTCTGTGAGAACCACTCAGACCCAGCCCCATTCTACAATATCCTTGTCTTAGTTACTTTTTACTCACTGCTGGGACAAATACCCTACACTCAAAATGAAGGAAGGGAAGGTTTATTTAGCACACAGATACTGTAAGGTTCAGTCCATATTCTGCTGGCTCCAAGGCAAATGACAGCAGTTCATGCATCAGAAAACAATGAAGAGCAGAGGAGGAGCAGCAGCTGTGGTGTCATCAAGGCTCTCTTTTCCTTCTACACTGACTGCCAAGACTGGCACTCTATGGTGAAGAACGAAAATCGGAGCTTTTCCAAAGTGGCGTGGCTGCAAAGATCAAGCTCTCCAAAGACTGGGACTTCTCCACAGAAGAGGGGCAGGGCGGGAGGAAATCAGGCAGGGTGGCAGGAAGCCTTTCTTAATTCCTGGGCCCTGCCCACCTGCAGGGCTAGGCCCCCATGCTGAGAACTGCCAGAGCTGATTCAGCCAAGTTGACACAATGTATCAACTAGCACAGTCTCCAACTTCTTTATCTACTTGGTCTGCAAGCATGTCAGGCCTGCCACCCCATAGCCACCTACCAGAACTTCTGCATCTGTCAGACTGCTGTTTGGTATGCAGTCTCTTGGGCACCAAGTTCCCAGCACTGGCTGCAGGCTTGCCATAACCAGTTTCCCCATCAGTTTCTGGATGCAGTTCAAAGCAACCTCTCCTCCTCAGCCCTGTCTGGCATCAACTGCTGCCTGGTAAAGCTGCTCTGTGCTGGTCTTCTCCCACCCCCCTTCCAGCTGCCCTGATGGCCTGGTCCCTGTGTCTCTCACCCCAGAGACCTCCTTGGGATTCTTCTTGGAGAATGAGACTCTGTGTGTAGAGGCGAGTCGGCAGGCTGTGCCCCCAGCCATCAGGCATGGGTTCAGCATGTGTGCCAGGGCCCTACTCCTGATGCCACTGCTTTTCCACCATGCCACACTGGACCCTGTGTGGAATGCTGCCCAGATGAGGGCAGCTTCCTGCTTATGGTCTGTGCCAATGACACTATGTATGAATCCCTGTGCCCTTCTGACTTTGGATAGCAGGCCAGTACAGGATGTCATGGGGGCAATGATACTTGCTTCATAGAAGGGTTTCTGCCCCCCACTTCTGCCTTTATTGCCATGTGTTGTGCCATTTCTACTCTGCCTTGCTACTGCCCCCTTCCCATTGGGTATATTGTCCCAGATGCCTTGCTGCCAGTGCTCATTGCCAGCCCTTGCCTACTCCATATGCCTTCACTATTTCTTGTGCCTGCTGACCCTCCTCCTGGGCTCAGGGGATGCTGGGTCAAGCCATGCTGCTCTCTAGTCTCTGAGATGACTGCTTCTCTGGGAGCCTTCTGCCCAGAGTGCTGGTACAGTGAGTTGAGGACGGTCAGGGAGTTCCTGGAACAAGATCCTAACCCAGAAGGCTTGGAAACCATGGACAGCCTCAGCTCTAGGAGGAGCAAGATGGAGCACCTTTCTTGCTTCAGTGTGAGTGATCTGCCTGGACAAAAGCCCCTGGAATGTGGGAGAGACTTGCAGAGGAATTCTTTGACCAGCAGAGGCAGAAGTATGGTATTTGCAGTGATGTAAGCACATAATTCTAGAATATGAAAAACTCAGATTCACATCATAGTTTTGTATGACACCATGTATGAATCCCTGTGCCCTTCTCTCGAGGTAGCATTTTCCTCTTCTCAGGTATAAACTTGGGATGATGATACCAATTTTACAGGATGATGGTAATGATTACATAATATGCTGTGGGCTTAGCCCATGACATGATACACAAACATGCAAAAAAATTATCTCACTATTATTTTCTCCTCTTAGATCCCTCCTTTCTACTCCAGACAGAAAAGGGATCTAGAGCTCAGATTCTCTCTTTAACATGAGAATTGATGCTGGCAGAATATAAGAAGATGAGGCAGAAATGAGAAATAGAAAGGTTCAGGAGGAGTATGCATGAGAATACCTTGGTTAAGTTTAACTATGCTGTAAATTAATGTGATTTACTTTTACTAGACTTGACTTTGTTCTCGGTGGCCTGAAAGCTTCAAATTGTTGAATACCACAACTTTTTCACTGAGTTTCAAGGAATTTGCTAAGTTCTGTTGGGTATATATAGATTCCTTATGGCCCCTGTTTTATAGCCCTGGATTCACTGAAAAGCAATGAGACTGATCTGCAGTAATTTGGTTCAGGTCTGTGAGTATTTGCTGAGCCAGCTGTGGACCTGGCTCAGCAAATACTCACAGACCTGAACCAAATTATATGGGAAAAGACTGAAGAGTAGGTAAAGACACAATTCCTGATCCAAAGGGGCTCCATATCCGAGGAGACATACTTACTAGCCTCAGTGAAGAATGTGTCCCCAGAATTGAGCTGCAGTGCCCGGGAAGCTGCAGGAGGATGGAGGAAACAGATCTTTTGGCATCTTCTCTTTCCCCCACCATCCTGTGCTGTGAGATCTACTTGAGGGAGAAGTGTTTGGGCCCTGCAGATTCTCATACAGCTAACAGGTGGAGGGTCACACAGGTGGGTTGGGTGATAGCCATGGCCTGAAGTCTCTGCCCAGTGAAGCTGTGCCCACCAAGACCTTCTGTTCTCAGGCATACCTGCATATGCCTCCAGAAAACCTGCAGCAGCTGGTGCTTTCAGCAGAGATGGAAATTTACTGGGAGGAAGAACTCCAGGGAGGAGGTGACAAGGACACTATCTCTGGAGCAAACAACCCTTTCTGTGCCTCCACAGGTACCATCATCCAAGGAGCAGAACACACATAGGTCATTTGATGGCCTATTAGACAGACACCACAGTTGATTTCACTACATAGCAGGGGAAAAATATTGAAAGAAGATTTTGAAAGTTTTCAATTCTCTTCACAACCTACTAAACACTCACCTTAATCAGAAATATGTCACTCTTAAAGCCTAAAAAATCCACCACTACCAGAATTCAATGAAAATGATAATGTGGTTTTTATTGTTGATTTGTTTGAGTTTTCTTTGGTCTTCATGTTAGTTACTCAGCACCATAGTTAGTTCCTTCCTTCTGGGTATTGAAGCCAGGGTCATTGTACCACCAGGATATAGCCCTAGTTCCTTTGCTTTACTTTGTTTTGTTTTGCTTCGTTTTTGTCAAGAGAGGGTCTCACTAATTTTCCCAGCCTGGGTTTCAGCATATGATCCTGCACCAGGGAGTACAGACACTTAGATAATTCTTTTAAATAGAGGAAGTCTCCTAGGAACTTACCGATTTTGGTGCATGAGGAATGAGAGATGTGGGACTTGAAGTTTTCCTTTGATGTTGGGGACAAGTACAGTGGTACCTCAGTTCATTACCTAAATTTGTTGCATTATCTGGAGATGGTGGCAGCATTTGTTTCTGTGCAGGGAAGATGGCTGAGGTCATGTTCTTCACCCTATGTGAGGTTCATGAGCAGAAGTAAGATTTTGCCAAGCAATTCTTTTCATGAACAAGTTGTTTGTAAAAACAAAACAAAAGAAACAACAAAAAATCTTTTATGAACCAACATATTACTGTATTTCTTTTGAGTTTCATGTGTCAAAATGATTCATGAAGATGCTGATATTGAACATGAGCTCTATTTTAGGAGGAAAAGCATCATAAAGATGTCAAGAAGCTTTGACCCAAAACTTACTAATCAAAAAACTGGTCCTGGGCTGGCCAGATAGCTCAACAGAAGAAAGAGCCTACTTAGGCAGATGTAGAGACCAGGATTCAATGCCCAGCATGCTGTGTTGGGCCCACCTCCCAGAGCACACTGAGATGGTGGCTGAGACTGGATGTGTTGGTATGCACCTGTAATCCCAGTGCTTGGGAGGCTTAGAATAGGAGGATCACTAGAGTCTGATCTCTGTAGTGAGACTCTGTAGACCTTATACTAAATACATTAAAAAAACCCCACCTAGTCCTTCTGATGCACAAGGGCTGAGAAACATCATTTAAAAATGTCTTTTAGTTTAAAAATTAACCTAAAATAGAATGCTAAAAATTGTTCTTCTGGGGATCTGAGTAATGACTTTATGAACATATATACAGGAAGAATCATGTGTGAAACATACTTTGAAATATCCACATTAAAGACCTAACAAGTGTCTTAGCGTAGTTTTAATTCGCATCATTTGAATGACCAATGATGTTGAATATTTTTTCATATAATTATTTGCCATTTGCATCTCTTCATTTGTGAAATATATATTCATCTCAGATGCCCATTTTTGGATTGGGTCTTTGAATTTTGGAGGCCTGATTTATAAAAATTCTTTGCATGCTCCTCTGTCTGAGGGACAGTCTGCTATCATTTTTTCCCAATTCTTGGGTTTTCTTTTTATTCTATTAGTTATTTCTTTTGACATGCAGAAACATTTAAAAATATGAGATCACAATTGTTGATTCTTTGAAGTATTTCCACTGTAGTTTGATTTTTGTTCATAAACTCTCTACCTACCCCTATGTCCTTAAGATTTCTACATACTTTCTCCTCCTGAAAATTTAGTGTTTCAGTTTAATATTTAAGTCATTGAACCATTTTAACTATATTTTTGTGTATGATTATAGGCATGGGTCTATTTTTAGCCTTCAGCATGTGGAAAGCCAGTTTTAACAGCACCATTTATTAAAGAGGCTTTCTTCCAGTGAACATGTTTCACCCCTTTGTCAAAGATAAGGTGGTTGAGTGTGTTTATAGTCGTGCCTACATCTTCTAATCTGTTCCATTGATCCCTGTGTCTGTCTTTTTGGAAATACCATGCATTTTTATAACAGTAGCTGTGTAGTATAATTTAAAGTCAGGGATTGTGATGGCTCCTGCCTTTCCTTTGTTCTCCAGGATTGCTTTTGCTATTCTAGGTTCCTTATGGTTCCAGGTGAATTTTAGGAATCTTTTTTCTAGATCTTTGAGGTATACTAATAGTATTCTAAGTAGGATTCATTGAATCTATATAACAATTTTGGGGGTGTGCGGTTTTCATCAAGATGCCAACCAATAACAAATTCTGGAAAGCCTGTGGAGTACAAGGAACACTTCTCCACTGTTGGTGTGAGTACAGGCTGGTACAACCATTACTGAAATCAGTATGAAGATTCCTCAAAAACTAGTATTGGAGGTCTCACTCAAGCAAGCTCTTCTCCTCTTAGGTATTTTTCCAAAAGAACTGAAATCATCATACCACAGCGATACATGTGCACCCATGTTATAACAGCTCAATTTGTTATAGCTAAATCTTGGAAACAACCCAAATGCCCATCAAGTTAGGAACAGATAAAAAAAGATGTGGTATTTTACACAATGGAATATTACTCAGATATAAAAAAGATAAATTTAGGTCTCCTGTAGATAAATTGATACAATTAGTGACTATATTATTAAGTGAAATAAATCTGGCCCACATATACAAATATCATGTTGTCTCCCTACTGTGAGAGCATGAAAAAATAAAGTCTGAAATGTACAATAGATACTGTGAAAGGGAAAGAATTTGTCCAATGGCAAGTAAAAATTGGGATGAAGAAAATGACAAATTAATAAGGGAAATATATATATATATATATATATATAGTAGTTTAGATAATTGTACTGCTGATCTCTGATCTCTGCTAGTTTTTTGCAAGGAGCAGTGAATACTTAATCTTTTTCTTTTTATTTTTTTTTAATGCTTATGCCTTTTTTGTTGTGGTGGTAGTTTCAAAAATTTTGCATATTCATAGCTGGTAACCTAAACAACTAATTTGAAGATAACATCATACATTACAGCAAACTTTATTGAATTCCTATTGCTTTGCTATGATTTTAGTGAAATTGCAATATTTTTAGTATTTTGTATTCTTTTTAAAAAGAAAGAACTGTCAAATGGCATCTGTGTTGAAAGAGGCAGAAGAAAAAAAAAAAAAGAACCTGACATTTCTGAGAAGGTGTATTCTCCAAGAGAAATGCTTTGCTGGCCTTACTTTCCTTCTCACATCATTAAAGGAAGCTTTGCCAAGCTGGCCTCATTTTGCCCTTGTCTGAAAAGTTTGCACTTCATGTTCTTTCAGAGGTCATGTGAAATCCTCAGTAATCTTCAATGTTCCATCCCAAAATATAACTTTCCTTTCTAGAGAAAGTGTCCCTGCTCTCTGTCTCTCTTCTTTCTACTATTTATCTCCTCTTTACTTTTGCATGTTTTCCTCCCTCCCTCTCTCAAGTCTAAGCAGTTCCTGTTTGCCCCTGCTTTGTGGCTGTCCTCCCCAATGTTCTTCTCCAGTTTCTGTCTGGCTGTATCCAAATATTTTACCCCTTAACTCAGTTCAGATAGAAATCTCCATAATATATGAATGCTCCATTTTAATAACACCATAGTGTAATGAAAATGAAAGTGAAGGAAGACTGTCGGTGATGAAATATCTTGGTATAGAAGTGCAGTATACTACCCCACCTACGTGTTTTATACTTTCTCTCTTAAAATAGACACATCCAAGGCATCTCTGATTTCATTCTCTGCATGGGCCCTACGAGTCAGTCATAAGTGCTGGCCAAATAGCTCAGTGGATTAAAGCACCTGAAAGCAGGTGCAGGGGCTGGGGTTCAATTCCTGGGCCTGCTGTGCTGCCCCCCATCCCTGGGGCATGCAGAGATGGCAATTGAAACTAGGTGTGGTGGCACACGCCTGTAATCACAGCACTTGGGAGGCAGTAAACAAGAGAATCACTATGAGTCTGATCTAGTAGTGAGACACTGAACACCCTATAGACCCTTCCTTAAAAAATACAGGAAAAAAAAAGAGTCAGTCATATAAAAGAGAGGAAACAGAGTGCAGACAGTTGGTCAATTTTAGGGAATAGAGAAGGAAACACTTCTATGGAGTATAAATCATCTATCATCACAGTCCTATTGAAGTTCAAGCCACAAGTAAAAGATGGTCTTCAGATTTGCAGCTCAAGACCTTCCTCTAGTCTCCAATGGTGTGTGGTCTCCACTTGGTAATTTCTTTAGGAGGGCAGGAATCTGTAATGCCAAAGACCTTTGCAAGTTTCTTTCCTTACCTGAATGATCAACAAAATGGTCACAGTGATTGCAGACACATGAAATATGAGGAGAGGGTACTGGAGGATATTTATGTGGTTGGAGCTAAAGAGAAAAAAATGTGCATTATGAAGTGCACTGGTGACAGACGAAAGTGCTTTTCAGAAAACTTGACAGAAACCCTAAGATGCTACTTGGCAGTGGTGCTTTTGGAGTTTGATGATGTCATGAACAGGCAGGTGAAATTCAAGAGAACTCCTAGGACCATTAGATTCCTGGATAGGAAACTGCAGGAGACTTAGGGCAGTACCTGGAAGGTTAAGTGAGACCTCGGGTAGTGATATCTATGGGCCACATGTGAGCTCCTCACTTGATCCCAGGCTTGTTCTTGTAGGAAGCACCTCAGTGTGTCTTTTACATTGACTGGAAAATAAATTTATTCATATTTCATTAAAAATACTTTTCATATGATAAAAGCTAATATTTTACCCACAACTATGAATCATATGTAGAATTAATAACCATGAGGAGGAGGGAAAGAGACCTGTAGGTATAGTAATGACAATGTTTCTGAAATCATGACTAACATGATTAATGAAATTGGTATGGCTTCAAAAGTCAAAGGAAGGGACTTAAGAGTGCTTTGAGTAACATAGCTGGAGAGGAGGGTGAAGTCTGTTGAAGGTTAGTTGAAGAGGATGATGTAGTCCAAGGGTTTTCTCCCTTAGTTCCTTCTCCTTCAAATGGACTAGGCAATTCCAGAAGGTCTTACATTTCTGTCTTGTTCTCCTTCCTCCCAGCATCTTCAGAGTAGGACATGATTTTTGGCTAAGGCTTGACTTTGTATTCATGCATGTAGAGATGTTAGTGTCTTTCAGCTGCTGAGAGCTGGGATCTCCATTCATTCATAGTTTTTATATCTAACTATGTATCTACCTATCTACCATTTATTATTATATGTTTGCATATGTAATGTTTACATTCTTTGTAGATTTTGCATATGTACAGAGCACATCTAAATTCCTTTTTTCATCTCCCTTCCTTTCCTCCCTTGCCCACTCCCTTATTTCTTGATCACCTTTTCAATAGAGCGTTGATGCCCTCACAGCCAGATTCTTAACCATGAGCACAAATCACTTGGAAGGTAGAAGCAATCACTAAGTGTTCCCTCCTGTGTACCTTAGTCATGGTTCTCCAGCCCATGATTAGCTGCCTCTGGCTGCTTCATCAACACAGACATCCTGCCATCTGGCTCTTTCACACATGGTTGGCATTGATACTGAGGGCCTGGTTTGTTAAGTGAATCCACAATGAAAGTTACTCTAGCCTCCTCCCAAGGCACAGGGAGCTAGCACAGAATTTGTGACCTCTCACAATCTCTGTTAGCTATGTGTGAGCCTATGACCAGGCTAAATAGAGAGGGGTACATTTAGCCAAGGAAGAAGATCATACCTGGGGCATAGAGGAAGGGAAGGTGGTGGACAAAAGTTATTCATGAGGTTTTTTGTTTTCTGTGGAGAAGAATTCAACATAATCCAGCCTTGCTTTGTTGACACATAAGAGCCATTTCAGTACTATTTAGATAGAATACAGTCCAGGAAAATGCCATGAATTCTCTGCTATAGAGAAAAAAATCTAAACTATGTTTTTTCCTGTCTTACACACAACATTTTTAAGAACCCCAGTGTTGGAAGACAGATTGCATATTTTTCTATAGATGGTCATTCATTTTGAAGTGTTGCAAACTTAACATAATAAGAAAGATTGCTGCAGGAAATTCAAGAACATACTAAAAAGGCCTTATGGTGAGCGATACCATGTGCACTGACATAAGGAAGGGACATCTGCAGCCAGTCCAATTGATGTGCACTGTCTTTGCTTTGAGCTGTTGGCCAGTGCTTCTCACTGCCTTCTGTTGTTACTGTAATAAAGAGAGTTAGAGCTAAATCCTAACAAGTGGGAAGTGTGCAGAGCTGGCTTTGGGTGAGAAAATCTTCAGGTAAAATCATTTTTCTGGGAAGTCAACTTCCAGGGATTCCTGGAACCATCTCTCACGGATGGCTTTAGAAGTTGATCAGAAATCCAGAGAAAAGGCAAATAAGAAAGGCTCCAGGGCCTGGAAAATTCTAAAATGTCTAATGCAATGTGTATAGGGATTTTACACACACACACATAAGGGAAGTGCCCTTTCAAGTGAGTGGGACAGAGCATTTCATCTGCTGTGACTGTTACATGTAGCAGTATAAGCCATTCATTTCTCTAGAAGGATGGACCAAGTGACCAATGTAGATGAATCAAAGGGAGAAGAAAGAGGTTAGCTGGGGATCTTGGGGAGATGAAATATACATTTTCATTGAATTCTTTTTTGTATTCATGTGATTATATTATCACTTGAATCCATGAGTCTGGAAATCTGAAGGTTGATGTTCAGGGTCCAGTTCCCCAATCTCTAGTACTTAATCTGGACAGGACTCTCATACTCTTTTACATGTTTTAAGATTGAAAACAGTTTACTGAGCAGAAAAAGTCAGATGCAAAAGGAAAGGTCACACATTGTATGTCTCCATGTGAGGCATAGATAGGCAAATGCAGAGAAGTCAATGGTTAGGACTGAAAGTGGGTTACAAGTGTTTTCCCATGGGATGGTAAGATGCTTTATATCCCATAGTGGGCTAACTACCTT
>NW_004524662.1:901455-904925 GCF_000260255.1 Octodon degus | reverse complement strand
CTTATTCTACTGAGCCATCTCCCTGGCCCCTGAATTGTACTTTTAAGTGGTAGATTTTGTTACATGTATTCTATCTGAATACTCTCTTAAAATGTAAATTACTAATTTCCCTTGGTGGGGATCCTCTGCCATCTTCCCCTACTAGTTCCATTCCATTCCTTTACTTGCCCTTACTCCCATCCCAGCAACGCCCAGCCCCCACTCCCATTGTCTCCCTGCCTCTAAACTCTTTGCTGGATACCTCCAGAACATTGGTGCTTGGATTCTGCAGCTTTCTGGAGGCATCGTGGCCTGCACTTCTCTCCAAAACATCAAATGGACCCTAGACACTGGTTCTTCTACAACGCTATTTCTGATGGCCAGGTTCCCAGAATTTGACACAGGCCTGGTTCTTGGAAGCAGAGTATGGCAGCTGTCTAAACTGCATATTTAGTCCCTGTACAATTTGATCTCACCTACCTTTGTCCTCTGGATACTGTGCTCTGTAAGACAAGTGGGAATTCTTCCACTCAGGAAGAATGAGAGGGCATGTGGTCAAGATTAAGGCTTTGCTGCTTATATACACAGGTGGATGTCAGCCCTTTCACAAACCACTCTGGTAACAGAGCACAGTCAAACTGGCCTCCTGTGTTTGAAAGTTCACTGAGGTTATATACTTCAGCACCTAGTTCATGGGTGTTGCAGAGGTGGTGATTTCTGTTCCAGGATAAGTCCTCAATTGGCCTTATGTTGCTGACAATCCTTTGGCCAGGAAACACTATGTCTATCTGCTGCTCTCAGGATCACTGTGAACCCTGGCCAGTCCCCTTGTAGTTCTTGTATATTTGGGAGTCAGATTTCAAACTATAATCTTGGATGACCCAAGTTTATTGGAATTATGTCCTGAATTGTGGTTTGTAATGTATCTGCCTCATGTTTTGTCTTCCCTTGGATGAACCCATACCCCTCTTGTGTCATCCTGGATCTTTCCCAAGTCATATTATTTTCAAGGATCATTTCCTGATCCTTTTTCTAAGCCCATGTGATCTCCCCTCTTTGACTTTAAGATTTGAAATTAATTTCTTTCTCTGTGCTCAGCTCTCAACATCTGAGCTGATGTTCTCCCATCAAATATTAAGCTCCTTCATTCTAATGCATCCTTGTATCCCCAACTGAAGCAAAGAAATCCACAGTGAAGAACATCTCAGAACTCTAAAGGGCAGTTATTATTTACTACATATTGCTTCTCCATACTTTCTGGAATGGCATGTGATTATGATAACCTTCAAAGGACATCAGAATAAGTTTCTGTTTATCTCTACATACTTATGTGAAGAGCCATTGGTAGTCAAGATGATCAGACATTACTGCCGGCTCTCACCATGCATTACCCTAGTATTGACCAACTTCCCTGGCTGTCTCCCTCTACCTGAAAAACTGCAGTTTCTCTAAGGAGCTACATCTGGTGGCCAGTTCCCTCTTGTGATGAGTGTGCCTCTTGAGGGCTTCTCACTCTGGCCTATGCTCTTCCATGATGGGGCTGGACATCACAGATTCAGGCACAATAGGTTCCCTCTAGGGAATGGGCTGGTGGGTGAAGTCTTGGAGGAAAACTATGTGTTGCTGCTGAGGCAGGGCCCTGTGCCTGGTCAAAACAGTTGCAATGGGTTATCTTCTGAGAGAGGCAGAAGGGGCTGCTCCCTGGGGTACATGCTTAGACCTTGAAGACTGATGAAGCCTAGGCTGGATGGAAGAGGTCAACTGTGGTTTGCTGACATTGTAGGACACTGGGTGAGTGGGTTTACCAGAACTTTTCAGAGGGCTGTTGGCACCAGCTGATTGGGATGGCTGAGCTGTGCTAGTAGCTAAAGGTTGGACAGGGTAAGCTGCAATGGGGCTTCATGAGTCTAGATGTTGTAACCTTTTTGAAAGCAGTCTTAGGGGCCGGGGAGATGGCTCAGTGGAGTAAGTGCTTCCCTGGCAAGTGCAAGGGCCTGAGTTCAATCCCTGGTTCTGCAAAAAAAAAAGGAAAAAAAAAAAAAAAAAAAGCAGTCTTGCTTGAGGCTTTTCTGATCTGGGAAAGTACAAAGGTATTAACTCCACCTATCCACATGGTAGGAGCTCACACAGGATACTGATGGCTCCTCTGTTTTCACACAGCTGTATGGGCTCTTGGACTTGGCTTGGGCACATCCCTCAGCTTTTCTGGTCCCGCTGGATATTGCTCTTGGGGTTTTGTTGCTCCTTGGCTCAGCTGTGTCAATGCAAGCCCTACCTTTCATTTCTTAACTGCAAATGATCATTTTTTCCCATTGAACAGGCTCTCAGGGGCCTTTGGCTGAATTTTACCTCAGAATCTCCAGTGCTTGGCCTGGAGTCTTTATGTTTGTTCTTCCTCGCTTGTGGTGAGGGACCAATTGTGATGCCCAAGGTTTCCTCCAACTGTTTCACTTGGCTGAATCCAGTGTCTGGGCTTCAGTGGCTGTGGAATACTTGAACTATTCATGAAGGAATGGAATGTTCTGGAGAATGTGCATGTCCTTTACTAGGATGGAAATAAATGCCCGCCACAGGCTAGGCTGTATTCCCCTGTAAAGAGTCCCTCAGACCTGCTGACTCAAGAGGCACTTTCCCCATATGTCATCTTCAGAACCAGGCTTCTCTGGGTTTGGAGAAGCTCTAGAGGGTCTGAGACTGCTAAGGGAATTAGAAGCAGATCCTGGCTGCCTATGAAGAGCTGGTGGGCACCAAAGGGATTTGATTGTTTGTTTGTTTGCTTTTTTGTGGAACCAGGGATTGAACTCAGGCCCTTTCACTTGCCAGGGAAGCATTTATCCCACTGAGCCATCTCCCCAGCCCCAGGGATTTGAAATCTTGCTTCTCATCTCATCCCAGTTCTCTGGCTGTCTGTCAATTGGGGCTAATGCAAAGATCTAAGTGGAATCCCGAAATGGAGCTGTTCTGGACAATTCCCATGATCAGCTGTTGAAATTTCTCTAGCAAGTTCATACTTCTGCTGCTAAAGGCCTTACAGAATTCCAGAGGTTGTGGCGCAGTGCTCCTGGCTCAGGGCTTGGCATCCCATGGTTGTCTCTATCTCTGAAGAAATGTCCTTCACTGAAAAAGGATCATGGAAAAAGTCAGACTGTGCTAAATGTGTCACTCCTGCTTTATATTACTATGACCCTCATTAGCCTACCAATAGTAAGCTAGGCCTTTCCATCAGCTAAGGACCATGGACAAGGCTAGAGTTTCTGTGCTAAGAGGTAACTCTTCTTCCTACTTATTATCTGATTTCTTTGTTTTATTTATTTATTTTTTGAGGGGTACTGGGAGTTAAACTAAGGACCTTGTGCTTTCCAGTCAGGTACTGTGTCACTGAGCTACATCCTTGGCCCTAATGACTTTGTTTTATTACTGTCCTCTTTTTTTATTTTTTCCATAATTTTTTTGAGAGACAAATAGCAATGATACAGTTTCAAATCAAATTG
>NW_004524662.1:868434-889950 GCF_000260255.1 Octodon degus | reverse complement strand
GTTTTCCTTTGAAGTGCAGAAAGTTTTCCAAAAGATAAAAGATCTCAGTTGTTAATTCCTTGCAGTTTGGTATTTATTCATGAACTCTCTACCTACCCCTATATTTTTAAGATTTCTACCTACAATTTCTTCCAGAAGATTTACTATTTATGTTTTAACATTTAAATATTTGATTCATTTTGACTGTGGTTTAGTGAAATCTGATAGATATGAGTCTAATTTTAGCCTTCAACATGTGGAAAGCCAGTATATACAGCACCATTTATTAAAGAGGCTCTTTTTTCCAGTGAATGTGTTTGGCCCTTTGACCCATACTCAAAGATAAGGTGTTTGAGTATGTTTGCAGTTGTGCATACATCTTCTAATCTATTCCACTGATACTCAGATCTGTCTCTATGCCAGTACCATGCTTATTTTATTATAGTAGCTTTATAGTATAATTTCAGGTCAGGCATTGTGATTCCTCCTGCTTTTTCTTTACTCCACAGGATTACTTTTGATATTCTGGGTCTCCTCTTGCTCCAAATGAATCTGAGAGAAGTTTTTCTCTAGCTCTGCAATGTATACTCAAGGTATTTTAATTGGGATTGCTTTAAATTTCTATGACAATTTTGTGAATAAGGCCATTTTCATGATGTTCAATCTTCCTATCCAGGAGCATCAAATATATTTCCATTTTGTCAAATCCTCTTCAATCTCTTTTCTCAGAGTACCGTAATTTTCACTATAGAGATCTTTCACTTCTTTTGTGAGACTGATCCCTAAGTATTTAATTTTTTTGGATGTTATCATGAAACCACATGAAAGGTGTGTTTTCCCTAATTTCTGTCTCAATACATTCACTATTTGTGTACAAAAATGCTATTAATTTGGTGTGCTGACTTTGTATCCTGTTGTGTTGCTTAATTTGGTGATTAAATTTATAAAGACTTTTCATGGAGTTTTTGAGGTCTTCTATGTAGAGTATCATGTTTTCTGCAAATAATGATAGTTTCACTTCTTTTTTTCCAATCCTTATTTCTTTTATTTCTCTCTTTTGTCTAATTGGTCTGGCTAATGTTTCCAGAACTATATTGAATAGGAGTGAAGGCAGTTGAAATCCTTTTCTTCTTTCTAATTTTAGAATGAAAGTTTTCAGTTTTTGTTCCTATAGTATGATGTTTGCTATTTGTTTGCCATAGATAGCTTTTATAAGTCTGAGGTAAAGACCCTTTATTCTGATTTTCTGTAAAGTTTTTATCATTAATGAGTGTTGGACTTTGTCATAAGCTTTTCTGCATGCATTGAGAAGATCGTGGGATTTTTGTCTTTGCCTCTGTAGATATACTGCATGACATTGATTTATTTACATATGTTGAGCCATCCCTGAATCATTGGAATGGGTCCCATTGGTCATAGTGTACAATCTTCTTGACAATTTACTGTGTTATTTGCCAGTGTCTCATTAAGGATTTTTGGATCTATGTCCATTAGAGAGATTAGCCCGGAGTTCTCTTTTTCGGTTTTTTCTCTGGTTTTGCAATTAGATTAATGCTTGCCTCCAGGAATGAGTTTGGGACAATTGCTTCCCTTTCAATTTCATTGAAGAGTTTAAGAAAAGTTGTCATTAAATCTTTTCTAAATTTCTTATAGAATTCTATTATGAATCTATTGGGACCTGGGCTTTTCTTTGTTGCTGTTTTTATTACATTTTCAATTTCATTTCTCATTATTAGGTTATTCAGATTTTGTATAGCTTCTTTTCTCATCTTTGGCCTTCGTTTGTATCTAGGAAACTATTCATTCCCTCTGTGTTTTTAATTCTGTGAGAGTGAAGATTTTGAAAGTAGGTATTGATGATCCTCTGAATTTCTCTAGGGTCTGTAGTGATTTAACCATTTTTATTTCTTGTTGCATGAATCTGTGTTTTTTCTGTCATTATTTTAATTAGGTTGGCTAGGAGTTTATCAATTTTATTTATTCTTTGAAAGAACCAACTCTGTGATTCTTTTATTCTTTGTATTGTTTTCTTCAACTCCATTGCGTTAATTTCTGCTCTAATGATTATAATTTCCTTTTTGGAATTTGGGCTTAACTTGATCTTTTTCTAGGAGGTTGAAGTGCAGCAAAGATTATTTTTTTGAGCTTGTTCTGTTTTCTTAATAAGTGAATTTGCCACTATAAATTTTCCTTTTATGACAGATTTCATTGCATCCCACAAGGTTCAGTAAGTTGTATCTGCATTTTCATTTGGTTGTAAATATTTTTTAATTTGTTCTTTAATTTCATCTGAGACCCACTGGTTGCTTAGGAGGTTGTTATTGAATTTCCATGTGTTTATGGTGTTTTTGTAGTTTCTTTTGTCAATAATTTCCAGTTTTATTGTCATGTGATTAGACAGTATGCATGAGATAATCTCAGTTCTTTTGCCTTTACTCAAGAATGCTGTGTGTGTTAGTATATGGTCTATTTTGTAGCACGTTCCATATGCAGCTGAGGAGAATGTGTATTCTGCTCTTGCCGGGTGAAGCACTCTATAAAGGTCTACCAAGTCAATTCCTTCAAAAGTTTGGTTTAGTTCTGTTATTTCTTTGCCAATTTTTTGCCTAGTTGATCTATTTCTTTGTGATAGTGGTGTGTTAAAGTCCCCCATTGAATTGTATTATTGCTTAATTGATTTTTCATGTATGTTAAAATTTGTCTTATGTGAGTGGTAGTCCTTCATTGGGTGCATATATTAAAATTGTTATCTTTTCCTCTTTCAATTTTCCCTTAAAAAGTATGTAGCATCCTTCTTTATCTCTTTGGATGACTTTTGCTTTGAAGTTGACATTGCCGCAACCAGAATAGCTACCCCTGCTTTTTTCTGATTTCCTGTGGAATTAATAATTTTTTCTCATCCTTTGATTTTCAGGCTGTGAATTTCCTTTTGAGCTAAATGTGTTTCTTGTGTACAGCATATTGTTGGTATTTGTTTCTTAATCCACTCTATTTCTTTAATTTGTGAATTGATGTCATTTATATTGATGATTACAACTTATATGTACTGATTTATCTTTGTCATGTTATTTTCCAGCTGTTTGTTCCATACATTTCTCCTGTGTTTAATTACTTGCTCTGTTTGGTAGCTCTTTTCTGTTGTTCTTGAAGCTGTGATCATTTCTGTCTCTTTCTAAAATATCTGCCAGTACTCTTTGTAGGGTTGGTTTGGTGTTCACGAATTTCTTCAATTGATCTTTGTCACAGAAGGATCTTATTTCGCCATTGAATTTGATAGTTTTGCAGGGTGCATCAGTCTGGGTTGGAAGTTACTTTCAGGATCTGAAATACTGAAATTCGCCCCAAGATTATTTTTATTTAATTTCTACCAGTCTTTTGAAAACAGCATTTAGTATGTATAATTTTCACCTTGAAGAACTCTATATGTGATATCTGAAAATTTCAGCAACTACATTGAGGACAGCAATGTGTCATGGAAAAACCATGCTTGAATACCTGACATCTTGGTCTTCTAAGTGTGTACCATTTCTAATGCCATATTATTACTATACTCTCTTTAAAACAATTTTTATTAGAAAAGATAAAAAAAGAGAATAAAAATTTAAGGTTTCTTGGGAGCAAGTGGTAATATACAACCATATCTCCAATCTTACATAACTACATCAGCAACTGCTAATCTTGATAATAAAATAGATAATATATCAAACATTGTTAATCAGCTATTCTTGGTTTGAAAATCTGTAACATATGTATTGTTGTATGTTTACCTGTTTCTTTCTTTGTTTCTGATTTTTGTTTTTGCTTTGCTTTTACTTTTCCAAGCTCTTCTTGATTTTATTTTTTGTGTTAAGAAATCTGCCATGATTCTGATGGGCTTTCCATTACAGGTGATTTATTTCTTCTCTCTATCAGCTTTTAATGTTCTATTCTTTTGTTTAGTTTCTGAGATCTTGATTATTATGTGTCTAGGTATAGATTAATTTTGATATGGCTGTTTCAAGTTCTATATCCCTTGTTCATCTATGTGTGGTTCTTTTCTCATGTTTAGAAAATTTTCTGCTACTTCTTCTGCAAATAGTCTTATCATGTCATTTGTGCTGTCTCTGCTGCTTCATTGACACCTATTATTCTAATATTATTTTTCGTGTCATCTTGTAGCTGCTGAATTGTTATTTCCTGGTTCCTTGTCAGTTTTAAGAGATCTTTTCTTTCACATTCACTGCCTGCACTGCTATCTTCCAGGTCTTAAAGTCTATTTTCAGTTTCATTTAAGTAGTTTTTCCAGCTTCCATGGAGTTCTTAATTTCCTGGATATGTGTTTGAATGTTTCACTCATTCTAATTCTTTCCTATATCGCTCATTCAGTGTTTCATTTTTTTAATCTCTTCTAATTTTTATCTATGTCTTTTTTACCTGTGCTAAGCAATTCTTTTATGATTGTCATTTCCTTTCAGATCCAAGAGATTATTTCTGATTTTTTTCTTCTCCAGTCTGATGGACTTGTTTCTTCACATCATTTCAGAAATTTCAGGTGTGTGATTTCCAAATTCTTGTATGTCTTTGTGGAGAGCTGCGAAGGACCGCGTCTACAAGATGGCACTGGTTTCCGCCTTCCACCCCCGTGGGTGAGCGCTCTCTGTGCACAACAACTCCTTATATGGCCAGGGCTGCAGTCATGATTCGCTTCCACATATGCTGGACCCATGGGCGATCCCCACGTGGTGCACTGGGATTGGGTTCGGGAGTATATATTAGCCAAGGGCTGGGGGATAGAGGAGAAGAAGCTTGCTGTAAGGGGCCTGAATAAACCGCTGAAGGAAGAGCTGTGTGTTGCGTCTTCCTTGCTGGCGAGGTCGTGTGCAACATGTCTTCATCTCCTGGATTTGTTCAGAGTTTGCTGAAGGATTAAGATTGCCTTTTGCTTCTGTGTTTTAGCGTTATTGAAGCTCCCAGTAATCACCCAGACGTAGCAGTGGTGGTACAGTGGTGAGGCATGTGTCATTAAACTTTCTACTACAGTAGGAAGCGCAGTAGGCTCACCAAGGGTCTCAGTACTATTGCAGGTGACTGGCCAATACTCAAGAAAGCTTCAGTGTAGGTTGTAGGTGTTGGCCAGATTCACCAGGACCCCATGAGCCACCCAGAATTCTCCTAAGTTCTTAAAAGTTTGGACCAGTGCCAGCACAAGCTCCACACCTGAGTGCTGACGTCTAAGGTTAGAGCTTGCCAGAGTACAGCAGATTGCCTAGAGTGCTCCAAAACTCTTAAATGGCACCAGGATATCTCTGTGCCTGTGTACACTGGGCCTACATATCATAGCTCTCTAGAGTCCCATGGGCTGCTCAGGGTCCTCATAAGTTCTTAAAAGGTTGGACAGGCACCAGCATAAGCTACACGTCTTCACACTGGGTTCTAAGATCAGAGCTTACCTAAACCCTGCAGCTACCTAGAGTTCACTACAGTTCTTAAATGGTGCCCACCACCATAAAATTTTATGTGCCTTCCAAAACTGCACCACAGCAACAGATGAGGAAAGGGAATTATTTAGGTGATGGTAGGTCTGAGGGGTGTGCCCTGCCACAGTGGGCTCCTGGGGGTCTCTCCAATGCAAGGGGAGCAATTATTGTTATTTATTTATTTTACTTTTGAAGTGTACAGTGCAGCGAACCAAGCAAATCGTGGGTGAAGTCTCAGAAATGAAATTTTGCCTGTGTCCTCACTGCTGCAAATCTGAAGATTCTAGCCTCCTTCTGAAGGATAACCTAATTGATTCACCTTTTTTTTTCCAGTACCCACTCTATTATCTCTTTTTTATGCTGACTTGAACAGACATAGAAGAAATGGAAACAGTAGTTGGCAGAAGAAATGGAGACCAAGATTATGATATTTGTGTGTCAAACTTCCTTTAGAATCATTGTCATTTATGATTGAGAGGCATATGCTCTTCTCCCTGGGTAAAACACACAACCATATGAGTGCAAGAAGAGACCAAATTCTGCAGCTAGCAGAGGCCCATTGTACCCTAACTGTAGCCACACACACCTAACTTCTTTGTTGTAGGCAATGAGTAAGCTGTGTTCCTGACTTAAAATATATGGTGATGTCCCCTGTAATGGATATGCTAAAATGACTGTAAGGGCATAAGATCTGCTCTGGTCAATGACTGTCACTCTGAAGACTTTGAGTGACAGAGACCTATTGTCAGATCTTCCCAGGAGATTTTGCTACCAACTACCTGGATAGGAGAGAGACAAAATTGACATCTGGCTTTGGTGAGTAAATGCTGAAAACTTGTTTTCCTTAGAGTGTTGGTAAAGTTGTGCACTGTCCATGACTGGCTGGAAGGAGGTGACAGAGGATGAGGGCAAAAATTGATGAACTAAACATTAGAGCCCACAAACTGGAAGAATTCCAAGTGCTTTGTCTCCTTTCGCTTGTGAGATCCTTACTGTCTGCTAGGGGTCACTGTCTTGATTTTTTGAGACAAAATCTCACTATATAGTCCATGCTAGCCTCAAATTCCTTATGTAGCTTGGGATATCCTCAAGGCCAAGGCCATCCTTCTAATTCAGCCTCACAAGCGCTGGGATCATGGGTGTGCACTACCACGCCCCCAGGGTCACTAATAACCCAGAGTGTCTGTTAAATTTGAAAGACCAAGACTGAGTGTGGTAGCACACACTTGTAATCCCAGTGCTTGGGAGGCTGAAAACAGGAGGATGACTATGAGTCTGATCTGTATTATGAGACCCTGTAGACCCTGTACTAAATACATAAAACAATTTGGAAGATAATTTCCCCCTTCAAGTGTAAGTGTTAGTTTTTCCTACTTAGTCAAAGTCATTTCACTACTTCCCAAGAGCACCAAAGTGAACATGACTACCTAAGTATTAGTTCCTCTAGAGGTGCATTTGGAGAGAAAATAAAATATTCCTTAGATTTCCTGACCTGAATGTTACTCGTCTACAAAGTGGGCATCAAAGAAAACAAAGTGACAGTTTACCCATTCGTGAAAGGGACACACTACATTTTATTTGTTTAGAGAGAGAAGATGCTCAGGAAATGTACAGAGAGTAAAATGAAGGATCTTTGTTCACAATAGCAATGAGGACTTGACGTTCAAAGGGATGATGGGATCTGGACATGTTCTGTAGGGAGCAAAAGGGCCATGAAAACTTGGATGAGATTGTCAAATTCTCACTGTATTTGAGCACTAGTATTATCTATCCCAAAGCCCTCACAATCAGGAAGTCTGGTACCAATATGCAGTGAGATGCCAGCAGAAATCAGACATTTTCAGGCATCTTTTAGTGCTATAAATTTGAAACTCTTCCCATGAGCTGCTGATCTCCACTTGGGTCACCAAAGGTGCAAGAGTTCCCATTCATCTGTTCTTCCTGCACCTGAAACCACTTTCTCCCTGCTCTGTGATGCCCTTAAGCCTGCATTGCAATGGTCCATGATCATGAATCATAGATTTGAAGCTGTTCACACCTAGGAGGTCCTTGGAGAATTTATCACCTCACCAGCTTAAGAGTGAAGAAACAGATTAGTGAGGTCCTATTGACTTGTTCAAGTTCTCCCATGGTTTAGTACAGGGACCAGGTTACAAAATATGACTCACTTTTCAGGTTTTGGGTGTTGAGTTAAATAACCAGGAGGAAAGGGACTTTTTACCCAGGCATTTTTGTTGCACGCTTGCTAGAAGAGAATATGGCTCTTGACACTATCATGTTTTGTGTCTCACTTTGCTTGTGTAGGAGCCTCACTTTCCACAAGACATCATTTATCACCCCAAACGATTGCTAAATTGCTAGGGCTATTCTCTCCCATTTTCAAGTCTAGTTTTTGATTCTAAATCACAATAGCTACTTGAGGGTTAATTTCGCAAGGGTTGCTTTTGGGAAGCAAAAATATTCTTTACATTTTCTTTTTTTATTAATTTTATTGAGAAAGAAATAGCAATGAGACAGTTTCAAAGCATGTTAGTAGGACAGTTACAATCACTAATACATTGCATATTGTTGTCTTCATAGTAGTTATTCAGAGTATGAGATGCAGACATGATATCTTTTCTAAACACTACTAGTGAGAACCCACCAATTAGTCTAGTTGTTTAAGTGTTTGCTCATGCAAATGCAGTCAGATGCAGGATAACAAGGTTCAAACCCCACCTCCATCTCCTTACCAGTACTGCCTTGAAGACAGGCTGAGCCAGCCAAAAAAAAATCATTCTCAACTATTAGTATAAATCTTCTCATTGAACTAAGAGAAAGCACCTGTATATCTATCCTAATATATATATATATATATATATATATATATATGTAATATATTTCAATACAAAATGGACCTTCATTTATAGCCCCCTTTTTTGATTAGTTTTGTCAGAGACGGGTGTCCCATTGCCATTCAAATATTGTAGGTGTGTGAATTCAGCAAAATAATCCCATATAGTTCAATAGTCCATAATAGTAGTGGGTTATTCATGGAATTGGATTCATCTATAAAATGGTCATCAAAATAATCACAGTAACAGTTCACCCATGAGTGAACGGGCCATATTACATACAGCTTACGTAGATGGAGATAGAAGAGGTGCTGGAGATGTAGAAAGAGTATAGCAGAGCATAAAACATCACAGTATAAAAAGGGATGTGTGGACATTAATGAAAACTGAGGTAAAGCAACAAAGCATTGTTCATTCAGTAGTATTTAGCAAGAACAAAAGCATAAGAAATATTTGAGGAAATGTTATTATATGTGCAACATCAGGAAAGTGAACATGATTTACTCACATAATAAACAAAAACAAGCCACACTGGACAGTGATTTTGAATGCAGTTTTCTCAAGTGCATGTAGGAAAAGAAATGATTTCAGTGAGAAGTGTGTACTGGAAACAGCAATAAATGTGAACATGGTGCTAGCCATAATTTATGTATTGCAATAAAACCTTGCACTAAAGGTGGAAGTAACAGTGTATGTCTGTATTTCTAGTACTCAGGAGGCTGAAGCAGGAGGATTGCTTCGGCTCATAATTGAGGGGCCAGGGCTGGGGAGATAACTAAGTGGTCTAAGAATCTGCTGACAAGCACAAAGACCCAGGTTCAATCCCCAGTTTCACATGCCACACTGGCCCGGGAACCCTGGGTTCCCCGTGCCTGTCACTGAAACCAGATGTGGTGGCACATGCCTGTAATTCCAGCACTGGGAAGGCTGGGACAGGAGGATCACTATGAGTCCAAGCTGTGTAGTGAGACTCTGTACCAAGTAAATAAATACATAAATGAAAGATTTCTAAAAAAGAATTGAGGGACAAGATTGGGTAATTTTGAGACTTTATGTCACAAAAAAACAAAGACACAAACAAAAAATAATTTTTTTTAAAAACCCTATACAGCAAGAAGTGCAAGCCAAGTGTAAAGAAATTGCATTATTGTACTCATTCACCTTTGTCTTGAATTTCACCCAATACGGGATACATTTTCATCTCATAAGACAGATACTGCACTTGTTATTGTCACATGAGAAGCAGTGGGAAAAACCCTGAGCAGGATCATGGAAGTTTTTATTTCTCCTTTCAGCCTACTAAATAGTCTTCTTCAACAATCAGGAATGTATGTTGCTTCTAAACCCTAACAAATCCATCACTGCTAGAATACAAGGAAAACAGTGTTATAGATTGTCTGTTGTTGTTGCTCTTGTTGGTTGGTTGATTTGGGGTTGTTTTATTTATTTATTTATTTATTTATTTATTTATTTATTTATTTATTTATTTATTTATTTATTTATTTATTTATTTATTTTGGTGGAACCGGGGATTGAACTCAGGCCCTTGCGCTTGCCAGGGAAGTGCTTATTCCATTGAGCCATCTCCCCGGCCCCTTGGGGCTGTTTTAATGTTCAGGTATGTTAATATTTTACTATTGCTGATGCTATTTTCTTTTTTTTTCTCATTTTTTAAATTTGTGGTTTTGGTACTAGCTATTAGCACCACAGGCATTATACCACTGACCTACATACACGGTGATTTCATTTTCTTCTCTCTCCTTTCCTTTCCTTTTTTTTTCTTTTCTTATATTTAGGTAGAGTCTCAATAGTTTATCCAAGCTGATTTTCAATTTAAGATTAATCTGTCACAGCTTCCCCTGTAACTGGAATTACAGGTGGTAAAATTATTTAAAATGTAGGAAACCTCACAGCAACTTGTAAATTATTTTACATGCATGTAGAATGAGAGGTGTGGAGCTGGATGGTTTCTTTTTATACACAGGAAGTTATTTCTTTTGACTTTCAGGTGTCAGAACGGCTCATGAGTGTGTATGTCAACAAAGACCTTGGTACCAAATATGCACTGGCAGAAAAGTGTCATGAAGATGACTAAGAATTTTCACCTGAAACTTACTGAGTGCCCAGAAGCAGTGGTTCTGATGCACACGGGTGAAATGCATCATTTTAAACATTTTATTTAACAATCTGAGATAGAATGCCGAAAACTGCTTCTTGGGCCCTCTGTTTTACAACGTTTTAGTGTATAGTATACAGAACAAATCATGTATGAAACAGTCCATACTTCTAAAATGTTCACATTTAGAAACTATCAAATGGAATTTGTTTTGGAAGTAGTAAAAAACCAACCAAACACCTCAGTGTGATAATTAAGGTCCTTTCTCCAAAGGAAACCCCATTCCAGCCTTCGCTTCCTTCTTACATCATTAAAAGCAGCATTTGCCAAAAGCACCTTTCTGCCTACATCTGAGGATTTCATTGTATGTTCTTTCTCTGGTCTTTTGAAATCTTTCTTTTTTATTATTTATTTGTTTATTTTAAATTTAGTGTTATTTTTTAAAAATGTATTTGGGACAGGGTCTCACTACACAGCTTGGACTTATTGTGATCCTCTTTTCTTTAGCCTCCCTAGAGCTGGAATTACAGGTGTGTGCCACCAGGCCTGGACTGGGTGGCCAGCTCAGCATGTCTGAGGGTGTGGCCAGCAGGGCATGTCATGCTGGGGATGAACCCTTGTCACTAAGCTTGCCTAAGCAGGTGCTTAGTCTGCTGAACTATTTTGCCAGCCCTGAAATCTTTCAAGATTCCATCTCAAACTGTGTATTTCTTTTCTGGACAACAAATCCATGCTCTGCATCTCTTTTTATTTTATTATTTTCCCCTTGTTTTGTATCTTTTCTTATCGTCTTTCTCTCTCACTGACCCAGGTAGTTTCTTTGGGCCTGGCCTTCATGGAAATTCTCACAATTGTCCTTTTCCTTGAGTACCTGCCTGGGTACCGTTCAGACCTTGGCCCTGGCATCCCCATGTGTATTTTTATCCAGTTCCACCACAGAACTCCCCAATATGGGAATAGTCCATTTTGAAGGGCACCACAGTAGAAGTGGAAATCTAGAGCAGAGAGGCTATGGGTGTTGAAGCGTCTTGGCAGAGTTGCAGCTTTATATCCTCACCTAGGTTTTATTTTTCTCATTTTCTGTTGAAACAAAGTACACTTAAGACATCTCCTATTATATTCTCTGTCCCCGTGGTCCTTAACAGTCACTGTTAGAAGAGAAGGGGCCCAGAGCATGGGCAATCAGTAAACCTCAGGGGGCAGGTGAAGAAACACTTCTGTGGAGAGAAAACTATCTCTGTAAGGTCACATCTCTGCTCAAGGTTCAAGCCATGACTGAAAGTAGGTGTCCAGATTTCCAGTTCAAGACCTTCCTCCCATCTTCTAAAGTATTTTGTCTCCACTAGGAAATTGATTTAGTAGGGAAGGGAGTACCTACTGCCAGAAGCATCTAAATTGATCCCTCCTTACCTGACTTGATCAGAGAAGGGACAACAGTGATTGCAGACTCAAAGGATGGAGAGGATCCTGGAGTACTTATGGATAGCTCGATTCAAAAAGAATATGTATTTGATGGGTATAGCACTGATCACTGTCCACAGGTGATGATTGAGGCTTCCCTTCCATCAGGTGTGAAGGTGCATGTAGGAGATAAGCCCATGATTTCTCTGGAAGGATGGACCAAGAAGCCAATGCAGCTGAATCTGGGAGAGCAGGAAAAAGGGTAGTTGGGAAGTTGGGGAGTGTGAAGCAGGCACTGGTATTGAATAACCTGTAGTACCTTGATGATTTTTCTGTCTTGTGAATCTATGATTTTAGAAGCCTGAAAGTGGAAGCTCAAGGCCCAGGTCCTGATCAGATAGTTCTTAGCCCAAGCAAGTTCATGATATCCTCTGTCTCCTAAATTGTGATTGGGCTGAATAACTTAACCTGCTGCCAAAGAACACTGAAGAACTACCAGAAAATGTCACTTGCTAGAGGAAACCATCCCAATGTCCACCACATGATGGATAAGTACAGAAAGAAATGTATTCTACCATGCAACAAGACATAATGCAGTCATGAGAAACTGTGGAAGACTCATTCTACAGTATGTGTTTGAAGCCTGAACACAGTCTGTGGAGCAGAAAAAGCCATAGGTGTAAGGTCCCATGTTGTGTGGCCAAGGTGCAGAGAGGTTAGTGCTTGGGACTGCCAGTGGGTGACATGTGTTTCACCTTGAGACCATCAAAATGCTACAAGCCCATAGAGGACTGACTGACACTTGATTGTCCTTTCAAGGGGTGGGTTTTCTAAGGAGAGTTCTAGGGAAGTGGCTTATTTTTAAAATATAAATTACTAATGTTCCATGGAAAGGGCCTCTATGCTTAACCTCTGTTTTCTTCACCCCATTCTTTTGCTTCCCCCTCTACCATGCTCCCAACTCACAGCACACTCTCATCACCACATCCACTAGCCCTGCCTTCTATCCCTGCCACTAAGGCTTTAAGTCTCTAGGGAATCACATCTGGTAGTTGTGTGCTTGGATGCTAAAGGTGCCTGAGAATGTCCTTGTGAGCACTTCTCTCTGGAAATGCAGACACCAGAAGCCAGTTCTTATGCACTGTGAGGACCAAGGGTGCCAGAATATGCTACATACTGGATCCAAGGACAAGGACCTAGAGGGCACCTTGAGCTCATGTTCAGTTCCTACACAAGTTTAAGAATGCCTGCCTTTCACCTCTGGATGCCATACTGTGAATCCAGGTTGGACGTCTACCACCAGAAGCTCTCCTACTCTGTAGATGTTCCAGTGGGTCAGGGAGCCACAACTGAGGCCTTGCTGCCTGTACATGCAGCAGGACTCTACCCTAGTGCTGAATGCCTGGCCTCTAAATGGTACAGAGATACTAGGCTCCAGGGTTGGAAAGTTAACTGTAGCCATGCCCCTCTGGTGGCCTAGTGCATGGCTGCTGTGGAGGTGGTGACTGTGTTGCCAGCTGGGTCTCATGCTGTTGACACTCACTTGCACAAGCATGACATTCCCTGCTGACCCAGGACCACTGTGGACACCAACCAGTAGCCTGAGCACTTCCCCAGTGTTTGGGAGTCACCTTTCCAACTAGATTCTTCTTCTTTTTTCAACTAGATTCTTAAGTGGCCTGAATTCTACCCTGATTGATGACCAAGTCTCAGAAAGTGACATGAGGCCTTAGTTGGCACCTCAGAGTTGTATTTATTCCCTTTAAAGTTTGGTCTTACCCTCCTGGGACCTCTGTGTACTGTGCTGTGACACTCAGATTGGGTACCGGACTAATAATTCTCCTCTACTCTGTGAGGACTTCTGGGGAGCACAGGACCAAAGCTGAGGACTTAACGCTTGTACACTAAGCGGAAACCCAGCCTATGGGTGGACCTCACCCGTAAAGGGGCAGTGATACTGATTTTATGTGTTTGAAAGTTAAATGGAGTCATGCACCTCTGCTGCCCTGCCACACGGATGTCGTGGAGGAGGTGATTTCTATTCCAGGACATGTTCTGGCTGAACCTTGTGCTACAAATCCTTACTTGGCTAGCTGGCACCATATTCACTACACCAGATTGGTGTGAACCCTGGCCAGTCCCCTGCTAACGTCTCCAGCTATAATTTTAGGCCACCCACATCTGGTGGAGATATGTCATGAATGCAAGTTCCTATCATGCATCAGAGATGGTTTGCCTTTCCTCTGGGCAACCCACACACATCATGTGCCATCTTGCACCCTGTCTAAACTGTACTATTTCATCCTGGCCTAAGATTCTGTCTTCTGCCTTTTTAATGCTTCCTGATCCTGCTTCGAAACCTGCACAATCTCAATTTTTTGGATGTCTTATTTAATCTCTTTCCTCTGTTCTGATTCTGTGATCCCAAGTTCTCCCACTCAATTCTAAATTTCTTTCTGATGCAGCGTTTGATTGCCACCTGTAAGAAAGAAAAGCACAGTGAACAGCATCTCAGAAATCAAAAGGATGCTTTATTTACTATCAGTCGCTTCTATACTTCTGTTACTCCATAAATGGTTTATGTGCTTATATTAATCTTCCAATGATGTGTAATAATCAGCATGTGTCTACTTATCTCTGCATAACTATGGCAGCCACAGTCATAGGACAATGCTACTGGCTCTCACCATGTATACCTGTAGTACTGGGCAACTTCCCTCTCTATCTTCCTCTGCCTGACAAACTGCAGTTTCCACAAGGAGGTGAAGTTGGCAGCCAGTTCCCACTCATGCTGAGCCTGCCTCTTGAGGGTTTCTCGTTCTGACTTCTGTTCTTCTGTGATGGGTATGGACACCACAGGCTCAGGCACATTGGGTTCCCTCCAGGGAATGGGATGGCGGCTGAAGTCTTGGAGGGAAAATGTGTGTTGCTGCTGAAGCAGGGGCCTGTGCTTGGTCACAGCAGAGAAATGGGCTTCCTTCTGAGAGAGGCAGAAGGGGCTACTTCCTGAGGAGCAGGCTTACACCCTGAAGGCTGAAGAAGCCCAGGCTGGGTGGAGGAGGTCAAGCAGGGTTTGCTGGCATTGTAGGGCACTGGCTAAGTGGGTTTGCCAGGACACATCAGAGGGCTGTTGGCAGCAGCTGACTGGGATGACTGAGCTGTGCTAGTGGCTGCAGATTGGGCATGGTGAGCTGTGGTGGGTTTGTGTGAAGCAAGAGACTGTGGCCTTTAAAAATCAGGCCTTGTTTGAGGCTTTTCTGGGCTGGGAAAGCACAAAGGTGTTAGCTTCACTTTCCCAGGTGGTGGGAGTTCACTCAGGGATGCAGATGGATCCTTTGTTTCAGTGCTGGTGTGTCCTTTCTTGGAGTTTTCTTGAGCACTCTCAGGCCCCTTTCCCCGATGTGTGGGGCCCACTTCCATGGTTGAGATTTTAGCAATGACTTAAGGTCTTTGCAGCTGGTTGATGTTCTCAGGGGCCCATATGTAAAGTTCCCAGCTCTCTTATCAGTTGTCCTTCCTACTGGGTGGAAAGCCAGAACAGTATGTGTATGCCTAGGAAGATGTGAGGCATTTTAGAGGACTCTTGATGTACAGGCTGTAATCTCTTGAGATTCCAGTTGAAAATGTTTGGCTTTTCTACTTTCTTTAGAGTGGGCCTCATCTGTTTTTTCTCTGCAGTTTTCTTGCTTTTGTTTTTTCTGATCACCTTGGCCTTAATTTGCCCACATCTCTTAGCTTGTCTCATCCTGCTAGGTGCTGCTGTTGGGGTTTTGCTGTTCCTCAGCTCAGCTATGGTCATGGGTGTCCTGTCTCTGGCCTCTGCACTGCAAATGACCTTTTCTTCCCTGGACAGGATCTCAGGGAGCTTTAGCTGGGTTTTAGCCTCAGGAGCTCTAGTGATTGGCCTGGAGACTTTGTGTTTGCTCTTCCTTACTTGAGGTGAGGGACCCTTTGCATGCCTGAGTTCTTCTGAACCTTATTCATCTTGATAAATCCAGTGTTTTGGGTTTTGATGGCTACTGGATGCTTGAGCTGGTCAAAATTGTCAAAGAAATGAAATATTTGTGGAAGTTGAACATCATCCATGATGGCTGCGATATCTGCCTACCCTGGTTATACTCAATCCCTTTCTTCAGAGTCCCTCAGTCCTGGAAACTAGGGCTGTACTTTCCCAATGAGGACTTCTTTAGAATGAGGCTTTGCTTGGCTTAGAGGCTCCATAGAGTCTGGAAGCTCAAAAGTGGTCAGGGATCACTAAGGAGAGTAGAAGTGGCTCTTGGTTGCCGATGAGAATCTGGTGGGAATCTAGAGACTTTGAAAGCATGCTTCTTATCTTATCCTGGTTCTTCTCCAGTTGTTCTTGGCTTGTGTCTAAGGCCAAGAGGTGAGTGGAAGTCTGCATGGGAGCACTCCTTGAAATGTCCCCAATCTCAGCTGCTGAGATGTTCTCTAGCAAGTGGGTACCTCTGCTGTTGCAGGACTCGAGGAATTCCAAAGTTTGTGGTGCATATGGTGCCTGCCTCAGGGCTTGTCACCCCTGCAGTATCTGTCTCTAGGGAGGTTTTGTTCACTGCAAAGGAATCAGGGAAGCATCAGTCACTGCTCAGCAAGTTGCTCCACTTCACTCCAGCACCATCATCAGGAGCCTAGTAACAGACAGCAAGGCCTTTCCACCAGCTCCTCTTAAGGACTTTGGTTATGACCCCACTTTAGTAGCTAGTAACTGTTTGACTTTATCTCCTGTCTTTTTTAGGTAGCTCTTCTTTCAGTTACTAGGATTTTTTTTTATTCAAAGGAAATGTGATTTTAAGAAGTGAACATGATTTGGACACAGTGGTAGAACACTGTTTACTATGCACCTGTGCTCCATGCGGTGCAAGGCACACTGTAAACACACACTGTACACACACACACACACACATACACACACACACAGGTTGCTCCTATTGAATCCATTCAATGCTGTCTGCTCTCTTGCCAGTAGAAGAATTCTTCCTACCATGGAGAAGGAGAAAAGCAGGTCCTCCTCACATAAACTGTGAGCAAGATAGATTGCAAGCCTGATGCTTTTAGGCATTGTAATGGTTGATATATTGTGCCAACTTCAGTTCTACATCCTAAGGTATAAAGGGTATGTCTTGAGGTGGCTGTTTGTGCTCCAGGATGCTGTAATGGTTGATTCATTATAAGAAATTTAAAATTTCAACTAACTGATGCAGCAGAGGGCCAGGGTCCTCATTTTTAAACACCCTCAGGATTTGCAAGAGGAGGGAATGGAGATGCTGTGAATGACACACTCACCCAAGGTTAGGTAGCCTGCACACAAAATAAGGGAGGTAAAGAGGCTCATTCTCCTCTTTTCTTGCTCTGTTTCTTTTGCTGTCTTTTTTTTTTCTTTTTACAATGTATAACATTATTTTTTATTTTAAAGACAAAAACACATAAACAAACAATGAAACTGAGATTCAAAACAGATTAGTAGGACAATGACCATAGTTGATACATTGCATATTGTCTGCATATCAGATAATCAAAGTACAAAATATAGGAATGATGTCTTGTCTAAACACTATTATTAGTATAAAACATCCTTTTCAAGGAACTAAGAGAAGCTAGCTGTATAACTAAGATAGTTATCTTGCAGATGCACATTCTTTTTTTTCTTTTTCCCTTTCTTTCCCCTTTCCCTCATCACAATTTGTTTTTTCTTTTGAACAGTTTTTTCCTAGTTCATAATATCTATTGTACATTTTGGATCCTATTATTCATCTTCTTACACTATTAATGTGCAATGTTGATCCATATGGATCCGCTTTATTTCAGTTATGAGTATGGTCTTTAGTTGTATCCATTAACCTACAAAAGTCTCCAGTTTATTCTTCTTTATGGCTGAGTAGTATTTCATGATATAAAATAACACATCTTTTTATCCTTTCCAAGATTGATGGGCATTTGGATTGTTTCTAAGATTTAGCTCCTACAAATTGTTCTGCTGTAAACATGGGTGCACATATATTACTGTTGTATGATGTTTTTAATTCTTTTGGGAAGATATACAAAAGGGGAATAGCTGGTTTGAATGGGATCCCTATCCTAGTTTTTGAAGGAATCTTCACATTGATTTCTACAGTGGTTGCATCAGTCTATATTCTCACCGATAGTGGGGAAGGGTTTCTTTCTCTCTAGAGCCTCTCCAGCATTTGTTTTTTGCCACCTTGAACTGTTACCCCTCATTCTATCACCCGGTCTTGAAGCCAGCTGATTACTGACTGTAAGATAAATAAACATTTCCTTCCTTAATTACGGACATCAGGTATTTTGTCTCAGTAAGGAAAGAAAAGGAACTACAACAGAAAACCAACACAGACAGGATATCTGAACGCTGGGTCTTAAATGCTGGTAAGTGAAGGAAAATTTAACTGTCCTTACTACCATAAGTTTGAAGTGCCTTCCAAGGAGTCTATAAAAGTAGAAGGGTGGGCCTGGGGAGATGGCTCAGTGGAATAAGCTCTTCCCTGGCAAGCGCAAGGGCCTGAGTTCAATCCCTGGTTCCACCAAAAAACAAAATAAAACACACAAACAAAAAAAAGTAGAAGGGTGAATAGAACTGGATACAGAGGGGTGGTATGAGGGAAATTTTAAAAGTTTAAAAAATCAACAATAGTCTGACTATATTAGGACAAAATAACATCATGCAGCCCACAATGTCGGTCATCACTCAACCTTGATTGATTATACTAGATACAGCCTGACCCAGCTCAATCTGACTGCATTGAACTACCCAGCCTGTACTTTCTAGCAGTGAGAGATGAACAACACTGTTACTCACTTCAAAGACTTTCTGCCCAGCAATGAGAGATAACCAATACTGCTCAATAGAAATTCACCCAATGTTCAAGCTATTGCATCTCCTGCCTGCAAAACCTATATGAACTAAGCCCAAAGCCAGCTCTGTATTGATAGCTTGGGAGTGACATTTCCTCCCCCAAATCAGGCTACTAGTACAATAAACTTGATTACATTCCAACTCCTTTGTGCAGAACATTCTCCATTTGGTTTGGTTGAAGGTTCTGTAACAGTGGGACAGAGGGACTCATCTACAAGTGCTCTGAAAAGTAGGGCCTGTCTCAGTGGGCTCCCTTGAGCCTGTGTGTCTTCATTGCTTTAGAGGTGGTCAATTTGTGATATGCTTCCCTTCTTACAGAGACTTTGCGTGGAGTAGTTGAGCAAAAGTAGTGGGTGAAGTCTCAGAACTAAAATTCTATGGATCTGTGTATTCATCACTACGCAGGTGCAGATTCAGCCCCCTTCAGAATGCTAACCTGATTCCTTTCCCTTCTTTCTCTAAGTACTGACTGCAGAAACTTGTTTCTGTGCTGGCTTCAGCTATCGCCAAGTAGTGTACGGCAAAAGTGGAGGCCGGCGCTATGACATTTGTGGGTCCGATCTCCTTTAGCACAACCACTAATTCTGGTTAAGGGCAGAGGCTCTGTTCCCTCTGTAGGATGCACAGCCAAAGGGCTGCATGCAGAGGCCCAGCTGCATGCTCCTGACTGTTGTAGAAAACCTGGCTTCCTTGCCAGTAGGCAAGTTGCAATCTGTGCCCCTTATTTGGAATGTTCAGTGGTGGTATCCCCTGAATCAGGCTGGTGGATGGCTATGGGATCTTGGCATTGGGATGAGCTGTCACAGCTCTGAAAGTAAGTCCCATGTCCTGGACAGTGATAGCAACTGTGAAGGCCTCAAGTGAGGGAGACCTGCTTCCTGTATTTCTGAGAGATTCCACCAGCCAGTACTTAGATAGGAGGTAGCTGAAGTGGACATCTGGGTTGGGTCAGTAGCCCCTAAGTACCTACTTGCACCAAAGTGTTGGAAAATGTAGTAACTAGCCATTATTGGGTGGAAGTAGGTGACAGAAGATGAGGGTGGTAGCCATGCTGAATCGATGTCTGGAGCCAGCACTCTAGAGGAATTGCAGGTACTTCCTGGTAAGGAAACAGCTTTGCTCTCCAGGAGAAGTGAGAGCTGCCAGGAACTGGAAGTTCCAAAAGATGGCACATTGAAGACGTTTTTGGCAGGAAGCAAGGGGGGGGGCATGAAAACATAGGTGACAGTGATGAATTTTCACTGTATTTCAGTACCTGAATTACCTATCTAAAGACCTTTTTGATCAAGAAGGCTGTGAGATGCCAGTATTTGGTGAGATGCCAGAAATCACATATTTTCTGGTTGTCTTTAAGTATAGAATTGGTTTGAAATTCTTCTGAACTATCTACCTCCCACCTGGCTCAACAAAGACCCCAGGGGTCTCCTTCATGCACGCAGCAGACTTCTCTGGACCATGTGCCTCCCTTGAGCAGGCACTAGTGTGGACTCATGACCTTGAGGGGTGGATTTGAAACCTTTCATCGCTGAGATCCTTAGGGACCTTGTCACCTTGTCAGTTATGAACAAGGACACTGATATGCTAGAGGCCCCATGCCTTGTTCAAGCTCTTCCAAGGTTTACAATTGGGAGCAGGTTACACAGCCTGGACTCCCCATGAGGGCACTGTGTGCTGAGCACAGCCCTGAACTAGGAGGAAAGCAACTCTTCACCCAGACATTTTTGATACTGACTTGTAAGGGGACAGTATAACTCTTGCCATTGTTATCTTTGGTTTCTCATTTTTCAGGTGCTATTTCCCTGTCTCCCAGGTGTCATTGATAACCCAGGGTGGCCTATAAATTTCAAGACTCATTGTTTCCCTTCTTCAATCCTAGCTTCTGATCCTTAGTCACCATGACTACCTGAGAGGTGGTTTCTCAAAAAGTGATTGTGGGAGGCCAGGTGTGGTGGCCCATGTCTGTAATCCCAGCAACTGGGAGTCTGTGGCAGGAGGTTCACTATGAGCGTGAGATTAGCCTGCACTACATAGCAAGTCCAAGCCCACACTGAGTCCACAGTGAGACTCTGTCTAAAAAATGAAAATGAACAAACAAAAAACCTCAAAGGAATTGAATTTTGGAAAAAAATTTTTCTCTAAATTTATGATCTACAAGTTACTCATGTACAAAATGGTCATTCAAATTAGTACAGTGACAATTCCCCCGTGAGTGAAAGGGACATATGACACATGGTTTACATGGACAAAGACAGTAGAGGTGCTGGAAATGTAGAAAGTAAAACAAAAAATGTATATCATCACAGAATGAGAAGGCACATATCGGTAATAGTGAGAAGCAAGGTACAAGCATCAGTGCACATTTCATTTAGTAGTTGTTTAGCTAGCATGAAAGCATTTCTTCATTAGGAAGAAATGAAGTGCTATAAAAGTGCAACATCAGGAAAGCAAACATGATTTACACTACTGGAGGGAACTGGATAAGCCAAAAGCTCAATAAGCCACACTGGAGAGTGATTCTTAATGCAGTTATCTGGAATACCTTTAGACAGAGAAAACATTTCTGTGAAAAGTGTGTACAATTCTGAAACAGCCCTAAACACAAGCATTTGGGTGGCCACAATTTATGCACTGCAATGTTTTAGTTACTTTTCTCTCATTGTTCAGGCAAAATACCTGACACACAATGTTAAAGGAGGTTAAGTTTACTTAGCTCACAGTTTGTAAAGACTTAAGTCTTTACAAACTTAAGGAGAGATGGCTCAGTGGTCTAAGGCACCTACTTAGAACAAGCTTGGCAAAGCATCAGGGACCGCGGTTCAATCCCCCAGCACCACATGCCAGCCA
>NW_004524662.1:866029-867204 GCF_000260255.1 Octodon degus | reverse complement strand
AGAAATTACAAGACTGCCTTCGGTTGGGTGACAGAAGATAATAAGTCTACTCTAAAAGCCTGGAAGTGAGATCCAAGCTGAAAGTAAGGACTCAAGCTCCTCTGAAGAACAGAAACAAATTCATCCTTCTTTATTTCCCCTTTATGCCATCCAAGGGATGAACCACCCTAGCTTGCGTCTTCTACACCCTACAGGGTAGAATTGTTGAGCTGATCAAATTAAGCTTTTAAACCTCTCAGCCAGGGATATAGTTCAGTGACACAGTGCCTGCCTGGCAAGCTCAAGGTCCTGAGTTCAATTCCGGGTACAAAAAAAAAGCAAAAGTTAAACTTCTCAAATTAGCACCATCAGTTATTACATAGGTTTCAACTGAAACTTTCTGAGCTCTTCCAAGAAGTGATTCTTCCCATCCACAAGGAGTGAATCAGGTCATTTTTAAAAAGATTTATTTAGTTCACAAATAGATATGAAAAAGAAGGCTGAAGATATTTTCCCTAGCCCAATAACTTTTTAAGTATATGTGTAGGCACAGTCATGTATAAAACATATTTCTAAAATGTTCACATTCAAAAACTATCAAGTACCATCTGTGTTGAAAGAAGCAATAAGAAGGAAAACAACCAACGGAACACGATGTTTCTGATAAGGCGCATTCTCCAGGGAAACCCTGCGCTAACCTTAGTTTCCTTCTTTTTTTCTTTTTTCTTTTTTTAGTTTCCTTCTTACTCCATTAAAAGAGGCTTTTGCCAAGCCAGCCTCATTTTGCCTACTCTGAGCAGACTGCCCTGTCTGTGTGTTCTTTCAGAGATCATGTGAAATCTTCAGTGATCAAGATTCCATCTCAAAATACCTCTTTCCTTTCCGAGAATGTGCCCCTGCTCGCCATCTCTCTCCTTTCTGATATTTTTTCTGCTCCCTACTTTTGCATATTTTTTCCCTCTCTCCCTCAAAGCTAAGCAGTTCCTGTTGTCCTCTGCTCCATGAGTGTCCTCGCAAATGTCCTTCTCTCCTGGTATCTGCCTGCTGATAGCCAAGTTAACTCTGAGAGCTAAGCTGAGTTCCTTGGGAAGGCAGTGCAGGAGGTCAAAGGGGGAGCGGCCAATCCCACAGACGGCAAATGGCTGTGAAGCAAGAAGCGGAGGGTCCAAGAATCCTTGGTGAAAAAAAAAAAAAAA
>NW_004524662.1:865019-865549 GCF_000260255.1 Octodon degus | reverse complement strand
GTTATAAAACAATCTTTAAAAGTGCAAGTCACCTCTCGTGGAAGAGCAGATAGAGCAAAGAAAGTGGAATTCCCTCCCCAAGGCTGGCCTGCAGCCTCCTTCCCCAAACCTTTACCACGTTAGGGTTGCCGAAGGAATTTCACTGGCTTCCTTTTCTCCCTCCAGTGCAGTGCGCAGCAGCGTCCCACCGGGGCTGGAGAGGAACAGGGCGGCACAAAGGAAGGTCTTGGGAGGTGAAAATGGCTGAGGAAGGGTCTGTGCGCACAGCTTATTCCCCTACCTATTAAGTGTTTCAGAGTAACTGTAAAGGTGGGAAGCCCTACCAGGACAACACCAGCCCCCCAAGCCTCCCACAGCCCAGAACTCTGGCGTGTTCAGCAGAGTGGCACTCAGGAAGAAGCACTCTGGGTGTAGGAGGAGGTGCTGCAATGACCCTGTCTGGGTCGTCAGACCTGCCACCTCCCAGATTCCTGGTCCTTTTGGCTTCAGCAGCCACAGCCTGTGCTGGTGGAAGGGACTTTCTAGCCACC
>NW_004524662.1:846423-863764 GCF_000260255.1 Octodon degus | reverse complement strand
CACTGGACAGCCTGCTACCGCCTGGCTGCCCACTGTAGCCAAGGGAAGCTCTTGGCCTGCAGTCCACACAGGGCAGGCCAGGGTGCAGTGCACTCCTATCTTGCTGCTCAGCTGTGAAGAAGGACTCTAGCCAAAGGCACCCAGCTCAGGCCCTGTGGGGTTCAGGGCAGTCAAGGTCAGCTGCCAGGCCATCTGAGAGGTGCAGGGGCAGGGGCTCTGGTCCTCTGCTGCATGCTCACTGGGGGCAGCATGGGCCCTGTCCAGCAGCTGAGCTCATGGGGGCCAAGGGCCTGCTGGACATTGTCCAGGAGAACTGCGGACTGGACAGATTCAGGTGGGCCCTCTGCATGTGAGGGAGATTATTCTACTGCTCCTGCAGAAGTGGAGGAGCTGGCTGCCCAGGTTTAGTTTTCAATGATGTTGCCATGAAGTGTTTTGGTCTCCAGTGGCTGCTACTACCCTTGAGACAGGTGGTGGTTTGGTTAAGCCAGAGGTCAGAATCCTCTTATGCTGCTGGGAGAGGCCAGAGATCCCCAGAGAGTGCTGTCCATAGGAAGCTGGAACTACAACCCTCTGGGCTACTTGTGGCTGCCTCTGAATATGAACATATCCACTGGCAGCCTGTGGCTGGGCCTGGGAGACCATCTGAGTCATACCTGATGCCATACTATACAGACTGCTCTGAGGATGCTGTGGAAGTAAGGAACCGGGCCACACCCTGGTTCTGCAGGCCTGAGGAAACTGAGATGAGTCCAGAACCCATTGGCATCCAAGGCTGAGGGAACATGCGAGGACAGCTGGAGTTGGATGGACCCAGGTCGTTCATGCCAGACATGACAGCTTCCCTGGGTCAGGTGGACTGTCCAAGCTGAGGTGGGAAGGAGGTTGGTGCTGGGTCTTGGTACTGGGGGGGTGAGAGGGTCAGATGGCCTTGACACTGCTGCTTCTCCTGCTCTGTCCAAAGATGTTGCTGCTGCCTCTGGAGGAGCTGCCGCCACCACTGCTGATGTTCCAGCCACTGCAGCTCCCTCTGTTTCTTCTGGTCTAAAGTCAACTGATGCTGCTTCATGACAGCTGCAGGATACTGCAATATGGGGCGCTGTTGTGTGTGGTGGCCATGGATACAGCAAGTGGCTTGGTCCCAACACTTCTGGCTCTGGCTGGCACAGGGATGCTGGCAGGATTCTGCTCCCAGCCAGGTGGAACCAGTGACCAGAGGCATATTTCCTGGCTTGCGTTTCTTTAGAATCAAGAGAGTTTTTTGGTTATCCAGATGAGACAGCTGCTAGGGGAAATAGGCCATGAAGACTGGCTTGTTCTGGCCAGACTGGGCTACTTTGCCCACAGTCCGCTTTGTAATGCAAAAGGGGCTTCATATGGCCATAGTACAGCTCCAACCCTTGGTTATTCATGGAGTTCTGACTGAGGTTACTTGCAGCTGGCACTCAGCGGGTTCACGTGTCAAGCTGGAGGAAGGAGCCTCTGGGCTGAAGCGAACTCTAGTTCACTCCAGGCATCATGATCAGCTGGGGAAGTCCTGCTTGGAGCCAGCAGGGCTAGCAGGCTTCTCTATGAGATAAGGGTCATCTAAGGGACTATGGGAGGGCCCCATGTACTGCCACATGGACATCTGGCCTGGGGCCATGGTTGGGGTGGCCAGTGTTGGTTTCTGAAGTATCTGCTTGTGTTCTTGTGTGGCAGCTGGATCTTGTGGGCAGAGGACAGCTCAGGGGGCCCTCCGGGAGCTCAGCCAGGCAACACCACACCTGTGAGGGCTCACTGCACAGTCTGGGCCTGGGCTGATGATAGTATATTTGGAATGGGATTTTCCATCCCAGGCTGTGTGGAGGTGTGGAAAAGGTCTGAGGACCCCTGAGATTGGAGTAGCCCATGCTCACAGATGCCAAAGTAGACCCGAGGAAGATCTGTCATGAAGACCCAGTTCATGTGTGGAGAGCCTAACTGTTCTTCTCAGAGCCTGCTGGATAGAGTTCAGTTTTAATATTAATGTCTTGGGACAGGGTTTTGTGTGGTGGAGCCAGAAGACTCTGTGTCGTTTATTTCTTCAGAGTCCTCACTAAACAGATCCTTCATGTCTTCGTAGGACACTGACCTGTTCAGGTCCTTGATGAGCTCCATTCTTGCCTGTTCATTGATGATGAGGTTGGGCTTGAGGCTGCCTTGTGTGATGGAGCCTCCGGCTGCAGCAATCGTGCATGGCAAGTCATCCACAGGCTGCTGCCTCCGTTCCTAAGGCTCAGAGGACTCACGACCAGTACTGCCTCCATTCAGGTGAAAGCTGGGGTCAGCAGATGCTTTTTTTATTAATTTTTTTAAGAAAACAATTGCAATGTGACAGCTTCAAAACTGATTGGTAGGAGAGTTACAACAATTAATACATTGCATATTGTTGTCTTTGTAATAGTCATTCATAGCACAAGATGTAGACATGATATGCTGTCCAAACACTATTAGTACAGATCTTTTTTCTTATTGAATTAGCAGAAAGCATATATATATATCCTAACTATTTTGTACAGATGCAAAATTGTCCTTCATTTATATCACCTTTTTTTGTTCACTTTTTTCAGAGATGGGTATTTCATTGCCATCCAAATATTGTAGGTACATGAATTCAGCAAAATATTCCAATATAGTCTAGTACTCCACAATGGTAGTGGGTTATCTGCAGGACTGGCAATGTCTGAATCTGATGACTTGAGCTTTCCACAGCTCAGCTTATTAACATGGCTTCACTTTTCATACCTCGTTTCTACACTTTTCTGCTGCATGGTTAAGACCAAGATAAAGCAAGATCTACATAACAAAAAGTGTAACTTTTGTTTCTGACACAGTCAGTCACGTCCCCTCAGGACTTATCCCGAAACCCCATACCACACTTTCTAGCTCCTTTGTCAGTGTCAGCCATGTGGATGAGTCACGGCCATTGCTTGACCAATTTGCTCTATGAGAAAGCTTTAAAGAATGTTTTCTCTCCATGTGACTCTCTTTAGGCACACACTACATCATCGATCACATTCCTCTGTGGTCCCATAATCTCCTTTATCAGAAAATTTGGGACACAATTGAGTTACATGATGTTACAGTACAGGTTCTCCTATTTCCTGAGTCCTCACTGACCTTGAAAGGCTAAGGCCAAAATGTTGATTGTCCTTGCAACCCTTCTATTTCTCTTGCTTTTGATCTGCAAAATTAAGTTGTTAACCTTCCATAAAAGAAGCTTATCATTGCCCTACAACATATGCAGGTGGGTTTAACCTCACTATCTGTCTGAATATAAAACATCTTAGGCATAAGATGGAACATCTTTAAAAAAAACCAAAACATTTACTTGAGATACAGTCTGGTCATAATTGGTATGTCATGACAAGCAGTATGTATTTAGAAGACCAGAATGACAGGCATTCTAAGCATGACCCCACTATTACACATTGCTCTCTTTGGTGCAGTCACTCAGTTCACATGTATCAGCATATATAGTTAGTCAGGGTGAGAATCCCAAGCAGATGCTTTTTGTGGGTGGAGTCCAGCCCCAGGGAGTGTGAATGAGCACTCATGAGTCTGATATGGGTGTTCCAATTGCTCCTGTGTGAATTTCAAATTGTCTGTAGTAAAGTTATTTTTACTATATTTTATATTTCACATGTTAATGTTTAACATTCTACCTATAGCTAAGTATTATATGTAGAATTAAAAATCCCTGGGGAACAGGGAAAGAGACCACCTTTAGGTGGAGCAATGGTGGTTATTAAAACCATCATGTTTCATGTAATTTGTGAACTTGCTACAGGTTTCTAGGACTAAATGAAGGGACTAGAGATATGTTTGCATAACCTGGTTTAAGGGGAGGATGGAAACCAGTGAGTGCTACTTGTAGGCGATAATGCAATCTAAGGATCTCTTGGTCTTGGTGCCTTTGTTCCTTCAGCTGGGTTTGGCCTTATGAGGTGGACTTGTATCTCTCTTCTGATCTTACCTTTCCCCATCCTCCTCATTGTAGGGCTTTTTCTTGGGCAACCCTCAATTCTACATTCCTATACTCAGAGGTGTTTTCTGTCAGCTGATCAATGAAAGTTCTCCTCTCTCTCTCTCTCTCTCTCTCTCTCTCTCTCTCTCTCTCTCTCTGTCTCCCCCCTCCTTAGTTATTTGTTCAGGTTTTTACACTCTTTGTGCTTAATTGCTATATGTACCTAGTGCATTTTCATTTCCTTTCTTGTCACTCCATCATCAGACCTTCCATCTCTTCATCCCTTTCTCATTAGTGAGTTGATGCTCACTAATGATCATGAGCATGAATCACCAACAAAGTAAAAAAAAAAAGAGAATTGATAGAAACATTGTCTCCTGTGCACCTTGGTCAAAACTCTCACCCATAGCTTGGTGCTGGTGCATCATCATCAATGCAGAGTTGATGAAATATATGACCAAGAGAGAGCAAAGCTTGGCTACTGCTTCAGCTGGCAATAGTATCATCCACGTGGCACTGGTTTTAGATGCATGCAGAATGCAAGTGTTAAGGGGTTAAAAAGACATCTACCTCAATTTCAAATACCACTGAAAGGGTAGTGTGTGAATCTATGTGAAGCCAAAGGTGCAGTGGAGACACCAGAAGTTTGGAAAATCCAGGAACATGGATCATTGAAGGAAAGCTGCCAGGAGGGACCAGAGCAGGCTTAATAAAGACTGGGGGAGCTGTAACCACCAGAAGTACCATAGGGGTGGAGTCCCTCAAGCCCTTCAGAGCTCACAACTTGTCACAGATTGCTTTTTACGCTGGTCATGGAACTACAAGAGTTGATGTTTACCCTGTTGGATTTTGGTCTTGCTTTGTACCCAATCCTTTGCATTCCTGTTTGTAACTTGTGGGATGAAAATGTGTACTTTCTACCACTGAATGTTGGAAGTATCTAACTTCATTTGCATAGGGCCAAGTGTTAGAGAAGTTATGGAGGATTCTTGTTCTCTGCTACATGGTCAAAGCCTAAAAACACTCAGCTGAGCAGGAGCTACCACAGGGAAGGTCACATGTTGTATGGGTCCATGTGTGGGCAAGGTGCACATAGGCAAATGCAGAGATATTTGTGCTTGGTACTGCTAACGGGTAACAAGTGTTTTCTCTTGAGACCATGAAAATGCTACAAACCCCACAGAGGACTGACTGTCACTGGATTGTCCTTTCAAGGGGTGGGTTTTTAAGGAGAACTCTAGGGAAGTGGCTTATTTTTAAAACATAAATTACTAATGTTCCCATACTGAGGGTTCTCTGTGCTCATCCTCTCTTTTCTTCACCCCTTCTTTTGTTGCCTTCTCCATCACAACCCCAACTCACAGCACACCCTCCTCACCCCACCCACTAGCACTGTCTTCTATCCTTGCCTCTAAGGCTCCAAGCCTCTAGAGAACCACATCTGGTAGTTGGGTCCTAAAGATTCCTGAGTGTGTCCCTGTGTGCACCTTTCTCTGAAAATGGAAACAGACACCAGGAGTCAGTTCTTCTCATGCAGTGTGATGAAAAAGAGTTCCAGAATATGTCACGTGCTGGATCCAGGGACAAGGACCTGGAGGACACCTTGAGCTCATGCTCAGTTCCTTCACAAGTTTAAGGATGCCTACCTTTCACCTCTGAATGCTGTACTGTGAAATCTAGGTTTCACATCTACCACCAGAAGCTCTCCTAATCTGTAGAAGTTCCAGTGGGTCAGGGAGCCACAACTGAGGCCTTGCTGCCTGTACATGCAGCAGGACTCTACCCTAGTGCTGAATGCCTGGCCTCTAAATGGTACAGAGATACTAGGCTCCAGGGTTGGAAAGTTAACTGTAGCCATGCCCCTCTGGTGGCCTAGTGCATGGCTGCTGTGGAGGTGGTGACTGTGTTGCCAGCTGGGTCTCATGCTGTTGACACTCACTTGCACAAGCATGACATTCCTTGCTGACGCAGGACCACTGTGGACACCAGCCAGTAGCCTGAGCACTTCCCCAGTGTTTGGGAGTCACCTTTCCAACTAGATTGTTAAGCAACCCAAGGGTATTAGAGATGTGTCCTGAATCCAGTTTCTAAAATGCCTATCCTTTTTATCATGAACATCAGGCCATTATCCATTGGAGGTATTTTGGCTTTTTTCTGCTCAGCCCACACTGATCTTGTGCAACTTTGAATCTTATCCTCATTTCACCCTCACCCTGGACTCCATCTCCTGCCACTTACCCCTTCCTAGTCCTGCCTCTAATCCCATGCCGTCTCCCTTCTGTGGTCTTACTCAATTCAAATCTTATTATGCCTCCCTATTCTTATCCTGTGTATCAACTCTGAGTTGCTTCCTTCTAATACAGCATTTGGTCCCCACCTTTATGAAAGAACTCAATAAACAGCATCTCAGAATGTGAAAGGGTGCTTTATTTACTATCTATCACTCCTATGCTTCTTCTCCCTTGAACAGTATTGTGTTTATGTTAACCTTCAAGAGGATATAAGCAGTAGTAAATTTCTACTTATCTCTCTATATATCTATGTAGATGAGCCCTTGGAGGCCAAGGTGGCCTGACAGTGCTTCTGGCTCTCCCACACATACCCATAGTACTGGGCAACACCTCTGTCTATCTCCCTCTGCCTAAAAAACTGCAGTTTCCCCAAGGAGGTGAACTTGGCAGCCAGTTCCCGCTCACGCTGAGCCTGCCTCTTGAGGGCTTCTCTCTCTGGCCTCTGTTCTTCCATGATGGGGCTGGACACCACAGGCTCAGGCACATTGGGTTCCCTCCAGGGAATGGGCTGGCGGCTGAAGTCTTGGAGGAGAAATGGGTGTTGCTGCTGAGGCAAGGACCTATGCTTGATCACAGCAGTGGCAACAGGCTCCCTTCTGAGAGAGGCAGAAGGGGCTACTCCCTGGGGTGCAGGCTTAGATCCTAAAAGCTGAAGAAACCCTGACTGGATGGAGGAGGTCAAGTGTGGTTGGCTGGCATTGTAGGGCACTGGCTGAGTGGGTTTTCCAGCAGCTGATTGGAAGGGCTGAGCTGTGCTAGTGGCTGCAGGTTTGGCCTGGTGAGGTACGGTGGATCTGTGTGAAGCGAGAGCCTGTGGTCTTCGAGATACAGGTCTTACTTGAGGCTTTTCTAGGCTGGGAAAGCTCAAAGGTATTAGCTTCACCTTCCCAAGTGGTGGGAGCCCACTCAGGGATGCAGATGAACCATCTGTTTTGGTGCTTCTGTTCTGATTCTGGAAGTTTCCTCTAGTACTCTCAGACCCCTTTTCCTCAGGTGGGGCCCCCTGCCATGGTTTGGCTGTAGATGATGTTTTGGGGTCTTTGGTGGTACTCAATGTTCCCTGTGACCAGGAGGGAAAGGGCCCTGCGGTCTTATCTGTCTTCCTCCCTAGTGGATGGAAAACTTGCACAGACTCCAGCATGTGCATGCCTAGGCAGGTGCGAGGCACTTTGAAGGCCTCTTGGCCAAGTGCAGGTTGGCGTCTCTTGCGCTTCATGTGGTAAATGCTTGGTTTTCCTTCTTCTTTGAATTTGTTGTTTTTGTTTTCTTGCATCCTCTCGGCCCTAGCTTTCCCACAGCCCTTAGCTTGGCTGGCCCTGCTGGATGCTGCCCTTGGGTGTTTGTTCTTCTTCAGCTCAGCCATGTCTGTGGGAGCCCTTTCACTGCCTGCCCCACTGTAAATGAGCTCTTCTCCCCTGGACAGGCTCTCAAGGGCCTTCAGCTGGACTTTAGCCTCAGGAGCTCCAGTGACTGAGTTGGAGACTTTATGTTTTCTCTTCCTCACTTGAGGTGAGGGACCTTTTGTGATGCCTGAGGTCTTCTGCACTTTATTTACTTTGATGACACCAGAATCTTGGGTTTTGATGACTGTGGAATGGTTGCACTCATCAAGGTCACCCAAGGAATGAAATATTTGGGGAAGATGAATGTCCTCCACCAGGAGTGCAATGTCTGCCCACCCCGGACTACACTCACTTTCCTTGTCAGGATTCCCTGGTTCCTGGAGAGTTAGAGGGCCCTTTCCCCAGAGGGCATCATCAGGACCAGGCCCTTCTTGGCTTGGAGGCTCAACAGAATGCATCAGCTGGAGAGAGCTACTGATAGCTAAGGTGAGGAGAGGCGGATCTTGGTTGCCTCCTAAGATCTGGTGGGCACCTAGAAGCCTTGGATGCTCGCTTCTCACCTCATTCTGGTTCTTCCTCTCTAGTTGTTGGTGGCTTGTATCCAAGGCCAAGAGGTGAGTGCAAGTCTGCAATGTCACCCTCCTTGAAATGTCTACAACTTCAGCTGAGGGGGTCCTCTCAAGCAAATGAGCACTTTTGCTAGTGCATGATTCAGGGAACTCCAAAGGTTGTGGCACCTGTGGTACCTGGCGTGGGGCTTGCACTCCCAGGGAGGTGTTGGTCTCTGCGGAAGTTTGTCTCACTGTAAAGGAATCAAGGAAAACATCAGTCCCTGCTGAGCGAGTTGCTCTACTTTCATGCCAGCACAACACTCAGATGCCAACCAGCAGAGCCTTCAGTCAGCTCTTCTTAATGATCACAGACAAGACCTGACTTTAACAGCTAGTAGGTAATTGTTTTTTCTCCTGCTTATCACCTGATGTTTTCTGTTTCATGGCTTTTGTTTTAGGTTCTGGGATTGTTCTTTTTCAAAGGAAACCAAAAGTGACTTTTAGAACAAGACATAGTGAGAGCACAGTCGTTTAGTACTGAACACTATGCCTATAGCCCTGTTCTCCAGCTTATGTACAACATGCCTTCCTCACACAGATAAACACAAGCATGCAGGCACACATACATAAGACACATGAGTGTGCAAGCACATACATACTCTCACAGACAGAGTTCCTCAAGTGTAGAGTCCTGTTGTTTCTACTCTGTGTGGTCTACTCACTAGCTGATTCAAGAATACATCTTGCCATGGAAGAGGAGACAGAAGAGGTAGTCCTCATGCAAAATGTAGCAGGACAGATATTGAGTCATTACTTTGAATAGGATCTCATATCTTCATATATTTTGAAATGTCTGCTGAAGGGGCCACAGCAATAGATAAGTGAAAGAAATTGCTTTTGGAGGGAGAGTAAAGGGGTTTTCATCAACATGATCTCTGAAGTGTGGCCCACTTCAGTGGCTCATGGGGGTCTCTTCAGTGCATCAGCAATGACCATTATGGTGGTGTAAATTCCCTATTTATTAAGCTTGGAAGTGGAGTGGCCTGATGCCAAATAGTTGGCAAACTCTCAGGTCTGAAATCCTGCCTATGTCTATACTTACCAGTCCAGGTGAAGATTCAACCCTCTTTCATAATGCTAACCCTAACCCTTTCCCTTATGGTTCTTTGCACCCAACTCTGAAACTGGTTACAATGTTTGCTTGAGCAGTTCCTAACAAGTAGATGGCAGAAACAGAGATGTGTTATGACATTTGGAACCTCCTTTAGCACCATCACCATTCCTGATTGATAGACACAGGTCCTACTCCCTGTGTAGAATGCACAGTCATAGGGTTGCATGCAGGGGTCAAGCCTGATTTGTAATATGAGATTCTGGTTTCCTCTGAACAGGTTGGAAAAAGGTGATGAAGGAAACAGGATAATGGCATTGGGATGGTCTGTCATGGTGTGGAACCAACTGCTATTTCCTGGTCAGTGGCAGTCAGTGTGAAGGCCTCAGGGGCAGACACCTGTTTTCAGAGCTTCCCCTGAGATCCCACTGCCAAATACCTTGAGAGATACACAACCTATGTTGTGCTAGTGTTGACATACATAGGCTCTAGCCATGACTGCCTGGAAGTAGGTGACAGGTTGAGGGTAGGAGCCATGTTGAACCCAGATCTGGAGCTCACAGTCTGGAAGAGTTGGAGGCACATCCTATTAGGTAAGGAGCTTGGCTCAGTGAGAAAAGTGAGGGCTGAAGAGGACTGGAACAGATTGAGGACATATTTTTCTGGGGAAGAGGAGGGCTGTGAAATGTGACTGTGAGAAGCGAGTGTGGTAGTGCAAGCCTGTGATCCTAACACTTTGAAGACTGAGGCAGGAGGATTGTCACAAGTTCAAGGCCAGCCTAAACTACATAGTGAGACCGTATCTCAAGACAACAAACAAACAAACCCAAAACAATGAAACATGGGTGAAACTAATAAATTTTTATTCTATTTGATGAGCAATATTATCTACCTTAAGGTTATTATAATCAAGAGGTTTGTGAAACCAGTATTCAGTGAGATGGCAGCAAACCATTTCAGGTGGCCTTTCAGAGTGGTTGAGAACTCTTCACCTAAACTCACCAAAGACCCAAGGGGTCTTCATGCATGCAGCAGCCTTCACTCAACCCTGCACCACCCTTGAGCAGGCACTCACATGGACTGCTGACCTTGAGTGGTGGATATGAAACCTTTCATCCTAGGTCCTCAAAGACCTTGTCACTTTGTCACTTATGAGCAAGGACACTGACATGCTAGAGGCCCCATGCCTTGTTCAAGCTCTTCCAGGGTTTATAATTGGAAGCAGGTTACACAGCCTGACTCCCTCTGAGGGCTTTGTGTGCTGAGCACAGCCCAGAACCAGGAGGAAAGAAACTTTTAACCCTTGGGTTAAAAGTTAGTAACAAAAATGTTTGGCATTTTTGTTATTAACTTGCAAGGAGACAGTATAACTCTTGCCATTCTTATCTTTGTGTCTCATTGTGTAGGTGCAGGACCCTTCCCTGTCTCCCAGGGGTCATTTATAACTAGGATAGTTGATAAACCACAAGGATCGTTCTTTCTCTTCTTCATTTTTTTTTAAATATATTAGGGAAGAGTCTACAGGGTGTTCAGGGTTTCACTACTAGATCAGACTTTTAGTGATCCACCTTTTTACAGCCTCCCAAGAGCTGGGATTACAGGTGCACACCATGCCCATTCTCAATTGCCATCTCAGCACACCCCTAGGGCAGGACCAGTATGGCAGGCCCAGGGATTAAGCCCCCAGCCCTTGCAATTCTTTCCCTTCTTCAAAACCACTGTCCTAGCCTCTGGTCTTAAACTGTGACTATGCGAGTATTTATTTCTCCAGAAGTAATTTTAGGAAGAAGAGCTTTCTTTGAACTTTCTGACCTGGAAGTTACTGATCTACAAAGTAGTCAACCAAATAAACACAATGAGGGGTCAATTATGAGTTAAAGGGACATGTTACACTTGATTTTCATAGGTGAAGAAAGATGAGGTGCTAGGAATATAGAAAGTAAAACGATGAACTCTAGCACCACAAAATGAAAAACTACATATGGGTATTAATGAAAGTTAATAGTTATTAACTTACTTACTAGTTATTTAGCAAGCATGAAAACATACTGCATCTATGAAGAAAGGAAGAGATGCAGAGGTGAAACATTAGGAAAATGAACATGATTTATTCTATTGTGAGGAAATCAAGGAGTCAAAAATAGGCCACAGTGATCAGTGGTTTTGAATGCACTTTTCCCCAAAACATGAAGACACAGAAAAGATGTCAGGGAGAGGTGTGTACAAATCCTGAAATGGCAATAAATGTGAACATGTTAGTAGCTACACGTTCTGTATTGCAGTAAAACCTGCTATTGAGCATGAACATGTTCGTGTGGGCCTGCAGTTCCAGCACTCAAGAGGTGGAGGCAGGAGCGTTCCTTCAGCCTGGAATTTGGAGATCAGACTGGACAACCCAGTGGGACTCCATCTCAAAGAGAAACACAAACAAACAAAAACAAACAAAGGGAAAAATAACTGCACAGCTCAGCATGCAAAATAAGTATAAAGGAATTCTCTTATTGTGCTCATTCATCTTTGTGTTGAGTATCACCACCCACCAAGGGATGTTCATCCCCCAAGACAGACTTTGCACTTGGTATCTTTGCATACCAAACTAGGGAGAAAACACTGAAAAAGGATTGTGAAGATTTTCCTTTCTCCTCCAAACCTAGCATATAATCATCTTAAGCAACTGGGAATATATGTCAGTTCTAAAGCCCACCATATCCATCAGTGCTAGAACATAATGAAAATGATACTGTTTTTTCTTGCTGCTTGGTACTTTTGTTTTGTTTTTATGTTCCTACATGTTACTCAGTGCTATGCTTAGTGTTTTTATCCCTTCTTTTTTCAATTTGTTTGTTCATTTGTTTTTGTCTTCTTTGCAGTATTGGCTAAAGAAGCCAGCACAAGTGCAGGCCTACATTCCCAACTCTCTCTCTCTCTCTCTCTCTCTCTCTCTCTCTCTCTCTCTCATATTATGCTTAGATGTGGCCTCATTTAAAGCCTGGCTGGCCTTCAACTTGTGATCCTCCTGTCTCAGTCTCTCATGTAGCTGTGAGGACAGGAGTTAAAACATTTCTTTTAACTATGGGAAATCTCAAAGAAGCTCACAAATTTGCTTTAGATAAATGTGGTATGAGAGATGTGAAACAACTTTTTTTTCTATGTGGGCAGGTATTCTCTTTTTTTTTTTTTTTTGATTCTTGGTATCAAAACAGTTCATGAGTATGTATGTTAATGAAGATGTTGATACCAAATACTAAATATACTGTTTTATGATGAAAAGTGTCCTAAAGTTGACAAACTGCTTTCACCTGAGCATACTCAGGCAGTGCTTCTGATGCATGAGGAGAGACATTATTTTAAAAAATTATTTTAAAAATCAATGTAAAATAGGAAGCTAAAAGTTGTTCCTCTGGCTCTCTAGATGATGGCTGTTTTAGTGTGGATATAGAAGCAGTCTTATGTGAAACATCCAAAATGTTCCCATTGAGGAATGATCAAGGGGCATCCATGTTGAAAGAAACCAGAGGAGTAAAACGACCAAAGAACATGACATTTATGGCAAAGTGACTTCTCCAAGGGAAATCCTATGGTACCCTCCTTAGACCACTAAAGGAAGCATTTTCCAGGACCACTTTGTTTTGCCCTTCTGAGGCTTCTTTCTGTGCTATTTCTGTGGTTTGGCCATCATCGAGATTTCCTCCTAACCTATTACTTTTGTTTTACGTTGTTTTTGAGAATGTCTCCCTGTCCTCCACCACTTCCTTTTAGCTCTTTTCTCCTCCCTGATTTTATATATTATCTTCTCCTCCCTCTCTCACTGACCCAGGAAGTTTCTTTGGGCCTGAGCTTCCTGGAAACCCTCACAACTGTCCTTCTCCTTGAGCTCCTGCCTGGGTACAGCTCAGACCTTGGCCCTGGTGTCCCCATGTATATTTTCACACAGTTCTGACAGAAATTCGCACAACATGGGAATAATCTATTTTGAAGGGCACCGTAGTGGAAGTAGAAATCTAATGCAGGGAGACTGTGGGTGATGAAACGCCTGGGCAAAGACTTGCTGCTTTCTACCCAGCCTCGGATATTTTTATCATTTCCGTGGAAAGAAACCCGTTAAGAAGTGTGTGATTAGATTTTCTATTTCCATGACCTTTAAAGTCAGTGCTAGAACAGAAAGGGCATAGACCACAGGCAATGATTCAACCTCAGGGCCCTGAGGAAGAAACATTTCTGTGGAGAGTAAACCTTCTCCCCAGGGTCACATCTCTGCTACAAGTTTAGGCCATGAATGGAAGTAAGTCTACAGATGTCCAGTTCAAGACCTTCTATAGTTCCAGGACTCAGGAGGCTGAGACTAGTATTTGGTCTCTGCTCAAAAACGGAGTTGGAGGGGAGGGAATATGTAACACCAACAACCTCTGGACTCATCTGTCCTTACCTGACATGGTCAGAGAAGGGGTTTCCACAATTAGGGATGCCATGAATGAAGAGACATTCATGGAGGATATCTGCGTGGCCGGAGCCGAAGTGAACAAGTGTCCAGTAGGAAGAGCACTGGTTGTTGCTCGCTGGCTATGATACCGGCTTCACTTTAGTCAACTCCATGGAAACCCCAGGATTCTCTCAGGCAGCGGTAGGTTTGGTGGTTAGATGATGTCACAAAGCAGGCAGTTGGAAGATCTGAGATAGTCAACAGGGAAGGAAGATTCACAACTAGAAGACAGGATTGGGTGCAGAGGCCACAGGATGCTTAGAATATTATAGTGTCTAAAAGGTTAAGGGAGCTCTGGGGTGATGACATCTTGTGAAATGATAGAGATGAAGATGCCACTTGCCCTGACACACTTATCATGTACAGAACACCAAACTGTGTCTTTTAAGTTGTCTGGAGTAAATTTTTTTATTATATATATATGTTATATTTCACACAATAGTGGCTGATATTCTCCCAATAATTGTATAGAATTAAAATCCTTGGGGAAGAGGAAAAGAGACCTCTAGACAGATAGAGCAGGTTATTTTGACACCATCTTTGTCCATGTGATTAGCAAACTTACTGCAGCTTTCATAGGCCCATGGAAGGAACTAGAGCTCTCTGAATAACCTGGTTGGAGAGGAGGGTGAAGTCCATTGAGCACATCTTGGAGGGAGTGATGCAGTCCAGGGCTTTTTGGTCATAGTTTCTTCTCCTTGAGTGGGGTTGGGCAGGCAGATCTGTGTCCTGGTTTTTCTCCCTCATCTCTCTCATTGTAGAGCTTGTTTCTTGCATGACACTTGATTTTTTTTTCTTATTATTATGCTCAAAGATGTCATTTCCTGTTAGCTGCCCACAGTCAGGGTGTGTGAATGTGTATGTATGCATGCATGTTGTGATAGTTAACTGACTGTGTCCGTTTGAGTGAGAAACATCCAATTAAATTAGATCAGCATAGCTCTGTGGTGGCCGAAGAGATTTACGAAGGAAGATCCATCCTGGGTAGGCTTGAATAAAAGGGAAATGAAGAAACAAAGCTTGTTTCTGTGTCCCCAGAAGGGCTCCAGGCTTCACCAGCACGTTGGGGGCCGTCTCCTAGGTTTTGTTGCAGACCTCCAGCTTCCAGATACCGATTTGCATGGACTGAATGGTGAACTCTAGGCCTTCAGTGTGACTGGGTTCTTTGTATCTTCTCTCGCACACAGACAGCCCTTGTGCACTCTTCTGTACCTGACTGCAGGTGGTTACTGTAAACCCTGCTTTGTAAATGCTTATATATTTATATATCTTGCATTGAATCTGTTTCTCTAGTGAGCGCTGATGATATCATATGTACTAATTTATTCGTGTTTTTTAGTTCCTGTTTGCAGTGCATAATGTTTGCATCCCTACTGAGCAGTTGGTATACACACAGAGCACACCTCCATTCTTTCTCTCCTCTTCCTTCCCCTACCTCCCCACCCTCCCATCTTTGGATCCCTTCCCCATTAGCTTCCTAGTTCCTTCTTCACTGACCTCTCAGGACTCGTTCATTCTTGGCTGTCTCTGACCTAATGAACTTCCCACCATCCCTGTTGGCCAATGTCAACATATCCACACCTCTCTCCTCCTACCATGATCAGCAGCTCAGCCTTCACCAGGTAGGATAATTATCTTCTCTTGTCTGCTAGTGGCATGACTCCTAGCACCCCTCCCTACAAGTATCACCCAGACTCCAATACAAGGTGACCCTCCTCACCTTAGATCCAGGCCCTGGAGGATAGCTGGCCCGCGGCAACTCTTGGGCCAGGGCATGCCCAGCATGTGCTGCATAGCCTGGTAAACCAGAGTGTTGAAGATGTTGAGGAGCAGGTCTGCAGGTAAGTGTTGTGAGGTCATTGATCAAAGCCAGAGCTGGGAAGATGAGACACAGGAATAGTTACCATGGTGGATTGGTCTCCTAAGAAGAAAGGACAAGGAGTAGGTAATAGCCCTTGGCAGTGTCAGGTTTTAGGAGAGAAGCCTACATACAGTGTCTCCTTATTGTTTAGGTATCAGAATGTCTACTCCAAGTCTCCACATAGTCCCTGACTTACCTTCAGTGAGCATGTGAAGGCCAGCTTCATGCCCTCCTCAGGATTGGGTCCCTTGCCTGTTTTCTGAGCCCTGAAGAGCTACTAAGCCTCATGCTCCTGCGTGACGTGCAGTCAACAGGACCATCAGCCCAGGACAGGTAAGCTCCTTGGCCCAGGCTTACAAAACTCCGGGGTTCCCGTGGGACTGTGTGAGTGGCCCACTTGTGTCAGCCCCAGACATTGCAGGTCATACCTTGGCAAGTTCTGTTTGGGGCCTGTTCCTTCCTGCTTCCTGAACTGTCATGTTTCTCAGCCTGCCAGACAGCAGCACTACTGCAGCCCTTTCAGGTATGAGAGGAACAGGAAGGGTGAGACTTGGAATATGGTTCTGGGTGGAAGGACAACATCTTCCAGGTGGCCAGAGGGAGCCTCCCCATGGCCTTACCTACACCCAGACACACATCACTGATTCTCGTGCAGGTGAAAGATGGTGTTAAAAGTATGAGCACAACAGATGTCAGTGTAGCTGCATGTGACCCCAGTTAGGTAATATGTGAGAACTCCCAACTGAGCCCCTCTCCATGTTCTGGGACAGGTTCATCTGGCACGATCTCCATTCAGGTCTCTGTGCTGTCACCTACATATTCTCTTGGGCAAGTCTTTTTACCTCAGCTTCAGTTTTCTTTTCTATACATTGAGACTAGGATACTTAGCTCACAGGTAGTGATTGTGAAGATTAAATGAGGTAAGCTACATAAGGTATTTAACACAAGCTGGGCCCAGTGACACACATATGTAATCCTAGCTATTTAAGAGGCTGAGGCAGAAGGATCTAAAGTTCAAGACCATAGCAAGACCCTATCTCAAAAGGTTAAAAAACGTTTGGGGATGTTTCTTAGCAACAGAGCATTTATCAAGTATTGTTTGGGCCCTGGAATCAATCCCTAGCACTGAAAATAAGTAACTGCGTCAATAAATAAATACTTCCTGGCAATGTGTAAACTCCGAGTAGATATTTGCTCTTGTTAGTTTAATTCAAGGTTATTTCAGAGCCACTGGCCAACCAAGAATGATCAGGAATACATGGCCATCACCTCACCAGTAATCACCACAAATGAGCCATGGGCTTCAGGTTCTGAAGACACAGCTCACCGCACTTCTAGTAGGTAGAAATTACAACATCACCACCTCACCTGTGTGAATCTTGGTTTTCCTTTCTCTTTTCTTTTCTTTCTTTTTTTTTCAGCACTAGAGATTGAACTCAGAACCCTGAGCTTGTCAGGCAGGCACTTATTCTACTGAGCTATCTTCCCGGCCCTCTGTTTTCTTCTCTGGTAAAGAGTAATAATGTTTGGGACACCAATGAGATTGTCTATATAGAAACAGCCCTCAAACTGTACATGACATTAGTGAGCATCTGTCTTTGCTTTGGGCATGCTGCAGCAAGGAGCAGATAGGCTGCAGCCATCTGTCCACTCACACACCCATAGGGCTCTAGGGAACCTGGCAGGGGGCATGTCCTGTGAGTTTCTGCAGCAGAT
>NW_004524662.1:830277-846078 GCF_000260255.1 Octodon degus | reverse complement strand
ATCAAGCTCATCTTAGTGTAGACGTGCCCTTTGGAAGTACCCTAGCCAAGGCACTTCTCTGGCTGGTGGTTTCTGAACATTACTTATAACCCAGACTAGAGACTTCTATTCAAATGACCTCATCATGGGACATCAAAGGGTGGTGACATTGTGGTAGCCTGCCAAGTAATCTTAATATAACCTAGGCCACATTCATGGAGTATGAAATGAGAGAGGCAGTGATCCGGTTCTCCCCTAGAAAATTGTAATCTGCTCAGAGCACTGTATTCAGAAGAGTGGAGAAAGGGAAAATTGTGAAATATATGATAAATGAATTCAAATCCTTGAGAGGATACGAAGTAGATATTACATGTGATTTCATGGGACAAGGCTAGGATTAATAAAATAAAATCATATTTTTGCATAATATAAGGAAAATGGAGGTAGTGAGTTCCTGATGATTGGAGGGATCCAAGCATGTGCTGAATCCCACAAGCCTGGAATGTTGTAGACAGACTCAAGTGTTGACTGGAAAGAGAAAAGATTAAAGACTTCTTCATTCCACTGAGTCTAGGAGTCTGTGCGTGTCTCACTCATCTGCTTCTTTCCTCACTTTTACACTACTACTCCCCAGTTCATCTGAGCTATAGTCAGAAGAGGACAAGACTAGGATTGTAGTCTTCTGGGGGTGGTAGAACCAGTAAAAGGAGTTCACTCCATCCTTACATTTGTATTGGCCTTTACACAGATTTTTGGCTTGTGTGAAGTTTGGTCCCATTCCAGAATTGACAACCCTGCTTAGACTGCATGATGTCACCTCAGATTTGTGGGCCAAAGGGCTTTTTTTTTTTTCTAATGGCATTCAAATACATTTAAATACCATAGTTCTCTGAGATAATTTATATTAAGAGAAATCCACTGGCCTATATGAAGCAAAAGACCATAGACCATGAGCCAAAAAACCCAAATTCTTCATTTGTGAAACATGGATAAGAAACACTTCAGTGGTACTTAATAGTATCTGGAGCTTGTCAGTCTATAAGATCAGGAGGACCTTTTCTTATTTCTTTTCAGAACACTAGAAATATGTAAGTCTCTCTTTTCTTTCTTCAAAACAGTGGTGATAAGTAGCTTAGGACTGTTTAAGGCCAGTCCCTGTCCATAGTGCTTGGTCTTGTGTGACATCTTGTCTGGGGATGTGAGGCTCTGTGGTTCTTTCTCAACTTGGCTGAATTGGGACTCAGTGTCCCTGCTGCCCAATTACCATAACAGGATCCCGTTGATGGACAGACAGACTGTCCAATGAATCCATTATGTCAGTGGTGGAGCTGGTACAAGGGCTCCAGAGCAGCTGCTGGCACTGACCCCATCCCACTAGGCAGTCCTGGCTGAGAGGGCACTACAGAGCTTGGTAAGAGCCCACCCTACTGAACTCACATCTGCTGCCCCTGGCAGTGCATGCCCCTCAACCAGTGACCACTGCCTGTCTTCCAGGCCCAACCCTCTTCTTGCTGTTAAATGGCTTCCTATCTATAAGGGTCTCTGGCTTTGAGATTTGCCTCTGTATTCTGTTCCTTAATAACCTGCTTTGTGATTCTTGTCCATCCAAGTGGGACCTGAGAAATCCATTGGATCCCACCTCTCAGTCTTTCTACCTTGCTCCTATCTGAGTTCATTCACTGTGTAAGAAAGTGAAGAAAGGTAGTGAGCATCCTAGGCTGTTAAGTTGGGAGCAGGAGAGGAAGGTCAAGGGACTTGGCATCTTGATCAAAGAGCCCAGAGGTGCGCTACTCAACACCAATGCCCCTCTCCAGGTTCCAAAGGAGACTCCTATCTCAGAGAAAGTGCTGGAGACCCTGGGCCCCTTGGTCGGATTCCTGGGTGTAGACAGCATACGACGGATCCCTCTACAGATCCTGTTGTCCCATCTCATTCAGCTGCAGGGCTTCTGTCTAGGAGAGACGTTTGCCACAGAGTTGGGACGGCTGCTGTTGCAGGATCCTGCTCTTGGGTATGGACCTGTGGGAAGTTCGGATTCTAATGTTTCCTGTACCCAGCCCCTCAACTTCCGTCATCAGTGGCAGCCCCTTCCCTGTGCTTGATGGCCCTTGGAACCTGAATCCTCACTCCTACTATGCCCTCTTTTCCTCAAGGTTCCTTTAGCTCCCAGCACATGATCATCTTCCTGTCCTTTAGGAAACCAGAATTTTGGAGTCAGGATGAAGTGGAGCAAGCTGGACGTCTAGTATTTACTCTGTCTACTGAGGCCATTTCCTTGATTCCCAGGGTAAGCTGAAGGGATATGGAAAAGTAAATGCACCGGGCAATGGCTGAACTGGTTATAGCAATCTCAGGCCAAGGACAACAAAGGAAGTACAATCTGGATTTGTGGAAGACTGCTAAACCCAGCAGGATTTGGAATAACAGCTGCAGCAGCTGCCCTGAACCTATTCAGACCTCTCCCCTGCCCTGTACTTACTTGTGCAGGAGGCTTTGGGCCCAGAGACCCTGGAGAGGCTTCTAGAAAAGCAGTGGAGCTGGGAGCAGAGCAGAGTGGGACAGCTGTGTGGGAGACCACAGCTTGCTCCTAAGAAAGTAGCCCTGGTAGCTGGAGCTGTGTGACCAGCTGCTGAGAATCTTCCAGGTGAGGCTCCCTAAATACTCATATATCCAGCAGAGTGTGCAGGAAAGAGTATCAAGCAATACTGTCAGAAGTTTGAGCTCTAAGCTTGGGGCAAAGCTTGGTGGTAGAGTGCTTGCCTTAATTTGAAACCCAGAATTGGAGAAAAAAAAATTCCAGACTCTGTAAGTGTGCTGTTCCCTTGTGCCCAAATTATAAACCTTCTGTTTTATTTTACTTAAGAGTATGGTCTCAATATGCATCCATTTACTTAAAATATCTCAAGTTTATTCTTCTTTATGGCTAAGAAGTATGCTATTATATTTAAAAAGAAAAGCATATCTGTTCTATCATCTGTCAACTGATGGGCATTTTGGTTGTTTCCAAGATTTAGCTAGTACAAACTACTTCTATAAACATGGGTGTGCAGATATTGCTGTGATATAATATTTTTAAATCTTCCAGGAAGATACTTAGAAAGGGAATAGCTGGGTCAAAAATCCTAGTTTTTGAGAACTCTCCAGATGTTGTGAAATAGGAAGAAATTGTTCAAAAGGAAAGAGAAACTGGGGGTGGGGGCCAGGAGTAAGGGGGAAAGGAAAGAGGAAAAAGAAAAAAATTGAAAATGATAAAATGAAATAAAATTTTGTACATAAGGAGGGAAAGAGGGGCTGAAAGGAGGGGAAGGGACTGCAACAAAAGAGGAATCAAAATATTTTATATGGGGGTACAAAAATTGGCTGGACTTGGCTGGCCAAATAGCTCAGGGGATTAAAGTGCCTGCAAGCAAGTGCAGAGGCCAAGGTTTCAATCCCTGGGCCTGCAGTGCTGGCTCCACCCCCAGGGTGTTCTGAGAGGGCAATTGAGACTGGGCATGGTGGCATGTGGCTGTAATCCCAGCTCTTGGGAGGTTGTACACAGGAGGATCACTATGAGTCCAATTGATCTAGTAATGAGACCCAGAACACCCTGTAGACCCTTTCCTAAAATAAAATAAACAAATAAATAACAAGAATTGGCTGAATATCACTAGCAAGAGGGAGTGGCTGGGCCACTGCAGGAACGTGTTGCCATGGTTTGGTTTCCATACATGGGTGGACTTGGGGGAGGATCCCCCTGGACTTCCAAAGTGCAAGTCTGAAAGGGCTTTAAGAAAGGGAATAGGGTCACAACAGGGAAGGTCTGTAGTAGGACATGGGGGAGCTACTGAAGAGTGATAGGTTTGAAGAGCAAGTAACAGGCCTCTCTATGACATGCATCTTCCTCCGTTCAATAGGTGGGATCCCAGACCTGGCTCTTCCAGCTCTACTGTGGGGCCAGATCCAAGGCCTGACCCCTCTTGCCATTTCTGTAATCCCTGCTCCTAAATTCACTGTAAGCTTTGATGGACTGGGGCGGGGTGACCTCAGGACAGCCGGGGCTACAGGGGTGCACTGATTCTTACCTTTACCACCAGGTGGTGTTCAACCCCACCCAGCTATCCAGACTCACCAGCGTTCAGGCTGCAGCTGTCACTCCTGAGCAAATGGCCCTTCTGAGTCCTGAGCAGCGATGAGCAGTTGCATGGGCCCAGCATGAGGGGAAAGAGACTCCTGAACGGCAGAGTGAGTTCCCAACGGTGGATCATCCATCTGCTGGTCCACATCTATGCCCTAACGTGGTGTGGTCTGGCTTCTAGAACTGCCTCCTTTCCCCCACAAGGAGATCCCTGGAGTGAAGGGGTTTATAGGCTGAGAACTAGTTTTGATGTTTCAGTGTCTTCTTGGGAGCAAAACTGTGATGCTCCTTCTACTCCTTGTCATTACAGGTCGCAGCTCAGCTTGGGGTTCTCAGTACTGGGCACAACCCTCCTGGGCCCTGGCACTGACCAGCTTCCTGGGGCACCTGCTAGGAGCCTGTCTCTACAGTTGAGGGAGATGGCCAGAGAGAGAAATGTACATCAGAACAAATAAAGTGCGTCCTAATTATTCTCAGCCACTGAGGAGGAAGATGGGTAAATGCTAATGCTTTCCACCTGCTGACAGCCAACTTCTCTGGCATGCCACACCGATCGTCTCCTTTCATCATAAATCCCACCACTGCTTCTTTTCATTTCCTGGAGGCTGCTCCTTCCTCATCCCACTAAGAGAAATAACACAGACAGCCTGAGTGTGCAAGGAGTTTCTACTAGAACAGAGGCAGGAGTGCAGGGCAGGTCCAGCACAAATAGAACTGGTCACCATGAGGTGGGTCTGATGCCTGGAGATCTTGAGTTATCTGCCTGAGACAGGAAGCTCATGTTTGTTATGGGTAAGAGGACAAGAGATGTGGATATTCTGGGCTCTTTCTTAATATCATTCCCAGTCAATCAAATCTTCATCTCTAATCTTAGACCCCTACTTCCCAAACTCTGAGCTTCTTTACACTAACAGACTTTCCTGGCCAGGAAATTCCCTTCCAGTTAGCTCTCCATATAATCTGAATTTCATTTCAGATTCTATGTCTGTTATAGTTTATATCTAGATGTTTTCCCAAAGACTCGTGTGCTCACAGGCAGGAACTTGGGAAGATGATTGGATCATGTGGATGATGATTATAGCAAAATGTGATGCTGGGCGGTAAAATCAGGTTGGAGGAGGTAGGACTCTGGGGCCATGGCCTGGAAGGATCCAGCTCCCTGCATGAGCCCTTGATCTCTCTCTGCAGCTGGCTGCCTGCCATACAATGAGCTGTTTCTCCCCTGTTGTGCTTCTCTGTCATACTCTCCTGCCTTAGAGCCAGCCAGCTCTGGACTGAAACCTCCACAAACTGTGAGAAAAAACAGACCTCTGCTCTCTAGCTTGTAGGTAAAAGGTTATTTTGTTCCAGTAATGAGAAAATAACTAAGGCAATCATACTCCTGGGGATCACCTCACCTTAATCCTTTAGTATCTCACTTCTGATTTATCCGCTCGATCCAAACTAGAGAGTCAAAGATACTGCCCCTAGCAAGAGTGTCCGTTTCTCTGGTATAGTGCTTTTGGAATCTTGGGTTCTATAGGATCTTTGAGAAGCAGCTCTTCTAGAGAGGAGACAGTGATTAGAAGTAAAGACTATTCCTACCTGCTCAGAGCTCTTTCTTAGTCACAATGTATCTGGATTTTTTCTAAGTGCCCATTCCTCCATCCCCTTCCTTGTGGATATGCTTCTACAACCCCAGAGTTCCTTCACTTTGTTTACCAGGGGCAGTAGGATGTACATTCCTGCCCAGAGTCCAGTGTAAAGGTTAGACAGGCCAGTGGAGATGCATCCTAAATGTTAATTCCACACGGACTCCCAGCTATGCTGCTGGATCAGCTGCTCCACAAAGATCCTACCGGTAAAAAAAAAAAATCAGGGATATGAGGTATTATCTAGATTCATAAGAACTCTAATACATCTATAATCAGAAGCCTGGATGTGAATGAATAATAGTGTTCTTTTCATTTTAGTGAAAATATTTTATTACTGTCATCCTGCATGCAAAGAAACTTGAGGGAGTGATGCATTAAGAATGATCCAGGGAAATAAACAGAGGTGGTAAAGTGAACTCAGAAAGAATTAATTATTCAATGTGTTCTGCATGCATTATCTCTGCTTTGCTAATGAGCAGAGGGTCCTTGCAGACAGGAAGTGAGGGTATAAGCTATGAAATAGAAGATGCAAGAGAACCTTCTGTTAGCTGTACAAAGAACATATGGGAGAAAGCAGAGAAATGTGAAAACAGGGCAGAAGAGCCAGATTCTTGGGTATCTGTGGGAGAGAGCATGAGGGCACAGGAAGGGCATTGTGCTGCCCTCAGTCATCCTAACCACGCAGAGGACTATTAGAGTTAAAGTGACAGAGGCTCTGCCAGAGCAGCGGACACAAAGCCCACGACCCAACATGAGTGAAGGGGACCCTGTTTAACTTTCAGAAAGAACCACAGCATGGGAGTTTCTACATGCTAAACCCAGGGAAACCCTTCCATCAAGAATAATCAGACTGTGGATACTTACTGAGGCTTTCTGTGCAGCAGTTACTTCACTTCATTATTTCATTTATTCTCCATAACAACCTAAAACAGGAAATCTTGTCTGAGGCATGTAACTTAAAGGGCTCTTTGCTACTCATCCCTGGTCAAAATATGTTACTTGTTATTCGCCAAAATGTAAATTCTTGGCTAGAACCTAAAATAAGAGTTCTTTCTTTGCAAGTCTAAAGATCAAATTGTAAAACTGTCCTACTAATTAGTTTTGGGACTGTCTCATTGCTATTTGTTTCTCAATAAAATTAATTAGAAAATAAAAAATAAAGATCAAACGGGATATATGAAAATACACAGTAAAAATTGGATTTGTGGCAGTACCCAGAGTAGAAATGATTATGGAGACCCAACCAGCGTGGGACTGCAGAATCAACTCCTAACCCAGAGCCGCACTTTCTGGAATCTGAGCCATTCAACCCTCCACCTCCCTCAGTCTCTCACCTATCTCAGTGTAAAGCCTAGTGTCTTAGTATTTCTTGACACTGGAACAAAATACCTGCTACTCACAACATAAAGGAAACGAGGTTTATTTGGGTTCAGTTTGTAGAGGTTGCTATGCATGGTGGGCTGGCTCCAATACAGGACAATGTGGCACAGGCTGAAGAAAATTACTCATGGTCTGGAAGACAGGAAACAGAGAGAGTGGACAGAGGAGCTGAGGAAGGAGATAAGTCCGTCCCTCAAACTCCCTTGTGCTCTGGCCAGACCTCCTCTCAGAACATCGCATTTAACTATCAACCTATGAGCAGATTAATGGTGGGTATTGGTCTCCCATGTTCAAATCACCTCTTGAAGGAACCACTGAGAGTGCATGAGGCTTTGTGAGGCCATGTAGAAACAAACCATAATACTTAGACCTGACACTTATGCAGAGAGGACAGAATCCAGGGCCAAGACTACCTTGGCTACTTCAAAAACCTTCAAACACCCATCGATCACCTCTGACATCAGTACAAAGTCAAATATCTTCCTTATCTGCACAGCTCTGGAGCCTACACCGCAGACCACAGGCATTGACTTGTTACCTGTGTTATTTCTTCTTTGCTTTATCTGAAAACTGTCTTATTTCCATCCATAAATTCCTGATATTCTTTATTTCTCCTCTTTCTTAGGGTAGCCACATGTCCTGGTTTTTCCAGGACAGTCTTAGCTTATATTTATATCCTGGATTAATTAAAAGTGACCCTATTTACTGGACTGGTTGATTAATGATAATCAATCTACCTGAGCTGCTCTTTGGTTTTCCTTATTTTTTCCCAACTCACTCCCCTAAAGACCTCTCTCTAGCATCTTCAAGGCCCTGGTAGACTCTTTCAAATGCTCTCTTCCCTTTGCTACCCTTCTCCAAAGAGATGACCTTTTATGATCCTCCTCAGTCACCTGGATCAAGAAGCTCTTTTCATTGTTGTGCCTGAGGGCACGAGGTAAAAGGATCAAGAAGCCAGATGAGAACTGGGAGAGACAGAGGAAAAAAGGGTATTTGTGGGCATGGAGAATAAACTAAGTAAGGATCAACCTCACACTGAGCACCAGTTTTGATCCATTCGTGCTTCAGTCAGCAATGGGGGCACGAGTTTATCAAACAGAAAGTGGTTCTAGGAAGAGCAAAGTGACATGGGTTAAGAATCCTCCCAGTGGCTATTGGGCCTCCCAGAGCCCGTCTGTCTTCTCTGTCCCACCCTCTCCTGGGCCCTTTTACCACCTGCTCTCACCACCCAGTTCATTCTCAAGGGCCCTCATATCAGTACACTGATGCTTGGGCTCTGTCTCCTCACTGAGTCTGTAATAACAGCTGGCCGTCGGGCCCCTTAGTGTGTCCACCACATGTCCCACCTCTCACCATTCTGCAGACCGCAGCAGTAGGTAATTTAGTCAGTTCTGACACCCAAGGACAATAAATAACTTCCATTGAGGGCATCAGGATAGATCTGAGAGGAAAAGGAAAATGAATATAAGTCACAGAAATAGAGAATGGAAGTGAGGGTCCTTGGAGAAGGAGAAATTTTAGGATCTGAGCTCTTTGGGATTTCCCCTGCATACATTAGGAGGGACCCATCAGACAAGTGCTCTAATTGAAGATGACGTTGAACAGCCTTCCCCAAGGTTCCTACTTTGGGACACTATCATTTTCACCCACCTTGTCTTCTACATCTCTGCCATTCCTTAAGATAAGATTCTTTCCTCTCATCAACATCAGCAATATAATGACCATGAGTCAAAGTATATAGATTGTCCTTAAGCACACTCTACATCATCAATCCCTTTCCTCTTGGGCCCCATAATCTCCTTGATCAGAAAATTTGGGACACAACTAAGTTACATGACGTTACAGTACAAGTTCTCATATGTCCTGAGTCTTAATTGACCTAGGAAGGCTAGGGCTAAAATGTTGGCTTTCCTTGTGACCCTTCTTTTTGTCTAATTTTTGTTCTGCAAACTTAGGTTGTTAATTCTCCAAGAGAGAAGCTTATTGTTATTACCATATAATCTAGACTGTTGAGCTTAACCTCACTATCTGTCTGAATATCAAACATCTTAGGCATAACATGGAACAGGTATTTTTCATAAAGTATTGATATGTTAGGAGAGTCACATGGAGAGAAGACATTCTCTCAGGCTTTCAGAGAGAGCAAATTGGCCAAGCAATGGCTATGACTCATCCACATGGCTGACACTAACAAAGGATCTACAATTTGAGGTACAAGGTCTCAGGATAAATCCTGAGGGGATTTGACTGACCTTATTAGATCCAAAAACTATAATTCTTGTTACATAGGTCTTGCTTTATTTTAGTCCTACCATCCAGCAGAAAAGTATAAAAATGAAGTACGAGAAATAAAGCCATGTTGCTATGTTGAGCTGTAGGGGACTCAGGTCAACAACTTCTGACATTGCCAGTCAAGTGGAAGATCCAATATTATTATGGACTACTGGACTACTTTGGAATATTTTGCTGAGTTCACATGCCTATAATATTTAAATGATGGAACTAAACAAAAAAAGGGGATATAGATGAATGTCCATTTTGTATCTGTGTATCCAAAATAGTTAGGATAGATATATAGCTACATTCTCTTAATTCAAGGAACAGAGGGATTTGTTCTAATAATGTTTGTAAATAAGATATCATTTCTGCATCTTGTACAACAAACAACCACTAGGAAGGCAGTATGCAATGTGTTAATTATTGGAACTGTCCTACCAATTTGATTTGAAACTGTCTCATTGCTATTTATTTCTCAATGAAATTATGGAAAAAATAATAATAAAGGTATAGGGATTAGAGCTAAAGATGTTCTACATAGCAACACGCATCTTTGGTCCAATTTATGACATCCAGGTCAGTGGTATGCTTTAATATCCGGGGGTCATAGCCATTATGCTGCTCCTGGATTTCAGGGTCAAACAAGTCTTCAAATATCTGAAAATGAAGTAAGAGGGAGAGGTGATTGCAGAGAGGAAATTCCTCCCTAACCTTTAATTATAGTTTGATTTCACTGGGTCAGAAAATTTAGCATGGATGGTTCAGGGTCTTGAGTCAGTGTTAGGGTAACTAAAAAGAACAGTTACTACAGTGCCTAAACTTCCTTATAAAGAGAAAATATGATTCTTATTCCCTATTTCTCCAGTAGTTAAAGCATTCAGCACTGTTTTCAATCACATCGTAAAAAGCTATAAGTAAGCCCGTGCTTATGTCAAATTTTTACTGACTTCTGTCATGTGAGGACAGATAACAAAACTGAAAAGAAATAATCCATTGTTAACTTTGAAAATTTCTAGCAATATCATAGAATTATCAAAGAGTAATTGATAGCATTTGCAAAGGACAGGTATTTTCAACATGTACAGCAAGTATTGAACAATAATGTATCTTCCCAGGATCACAGTGGAATTCTAATGCCTGCATGCTATTGACTTAAAATGTACTCTAAAAGGTATTATTATTGTTGTCTGTTCAATAAGCAGAGCTACTTGAATGCAGCTCTGCTTAATAATGAAGATTAATGAAATGAAACAAAGGAATCCAGGACAAGGAAAAAAATATACATGCACACATATGTATATTTTCATATATACATTTTTATCTTGCCTCTAGTCATTTTCTGTTCCATATGTGTCATGGTTTTGTCTTCAAGCTTCACAGGATATGAAGGATAAAATCAGGTGGCACTCTTTTAAAAATGTCTCAGTAATAGAAGAGGAACTATCACCCACCTTTCATTCAAATCTCAAATGATCTACTTTTTCTGTTATTTTTGCTATCACTGGCCAAAGTACAAAGGGACTCTTCTGGAGCCACAGAGTTGATGACATAACCATCTCAATTATAAATGTTATACATCAATATACAATTATAGGATATATTTAGTTTAAGTTCCTTTATCTTTATTTATTTATTTGGTACAGGGTCTTGCTATACAGCTTGGACTCATAGTAATCCTCCTGTCTCAGCCTCCCCTGTAATCCCTGGGATTACAGGCATGTGCCACCACATCTGGTTTCAGTGGTTGGCATTGTATGGACTGACACAGCATGTGGTACCTGGGACCAAACCTGGGACCTTGCGTTTGCCAGCCAGGCACTTTCACAGCTGAACTATCTCCCTAATCCAAGTTTAAGTTCATTTAAAAGTCCTTTCTTTGTTCTACATTTCTTTATTGCAATAAATCATATTTACAAAAATTTTCCTTTTGCTGGCACTACTCTGCCTCTCACAGAAGCCAAGTTTTCCTCCACTGCTGAGACACATGAGAAAGAAAAGTCCCTTATTCCACATCCAGAACTGTGCTTTACCAATCTTCTGGGTGTTTCTAAATTTGTTCAAGTTGACACTGCATGATTAATGGTCACACAGGACACCCAAAGTGAGGCAGAAAGACTGGGTCTGTTTTGTCATAATGACCTTGGGTATTTGACACAATGTTTGAAAATTCCTTTTCTACCCTCTAAAGAAATATTTTTGAGAGTCAAGAGAGAGGATTTTTCAGTGTTTAAGTCTTTCTTGTATTTTTTTTCACAACTGAAGAAGGTGGGCAACTGCTTAACTTCTCAGAGTGCTAACTATTTCAGGTTATTAGGAGAACTGAATTCAGACAATCAAATCATTTTGCCCTATTTTTATTTTTTCTTTGTTTTCAGAACATTAAATTTAGAGAAGTGATTAAAATAAATGTTTTATAAATCCTTCAACTCCTTGTAAAATACACAGTATTACTAAAATCCACGTGAGTGGCTTTTGATCAAATTTACATTTTTGAGACTGGTTCTTACCACGTAACTCAGGCTGGCCTTGAACCCAACACCTCTCCCTGTGTCTTGAGTGCTTGCTTAGATTATAAATCTGGATCACCATGCCTAATTTTAATCTAATCTGATGTAAACTATCTTCTGCTGCCAGAAAGTAAGCTTCATTATGGTAATTATGAGATTAGAAAGTATAACCATCCTATATGTTTAAATATATTGTTTTATCAAATGTATCCTCTATCACCTTTAAGGAAAATAACAGATTTAACTCCTCTTCTTTCTCTGGCTTCCTTTCTATCAGGAATCTCCCTTTTCACAGAAGTGTCTGCCCCACTTCTGTGAAACAGAGAAGAGAAATCCATTCGTACCATACTTTTAAACCTCCAAAACTGAGCTAAATAAAACTTTTAGTTCCAAGTTACCCCACCTAAGATATCTTGTTAGACAAACAGATAATACACGTGCAGTAATACATGCCTACAAAGCAAAGATGGCTGCAAAAGTACATGAGACAAATTCTATCAATCTGATCTTTAATTTTAAATCACCCAGTTATCACAGAAATAGCAGATACAGGAGTGTATTTGCTTGGATAGTCTTGCCTTCAAACTTAAAGTTGTAACCACTCTACTAAAAGAGTTACATTTCAGGGTTTATGGACTGATAGAACCTGGGTCTGGTCGCCCATGCTTTTAATCCCAGCACTCTGGGAAGCTGATGCAGGAAGATTCAAGTCTAGACTAGGCAATTCTGCAAGACCACATTTCAAAATAAACAATATCAAAAGGATTAGAAATATAGCTTATTGTGTCCCTGACTTGATCTTGAGTATTGCAAAATGGTGAAGCAAAGCAAATGCCAGAGCTGGATATTGTGTGTGTACCTATACCTCCAGCTACTCAGGAGCCTGAGGAAGAAACATTGAGAGTTTAAAGCAAAGCTCGGGTGGGGTGAGGTTAAGATGCTCTTATTCTGTTCCTTTGGCTGAAATTAAATCTTCATGTCTCTAACAACATGCACCCACTCAATATTAGAGTAAGGCTGGTCCTGTTTTCTTAGTTTACCTTAAAACTCCCCAAGGCTTAAAGAATTACATAATTCTCATGTTTACACATAAGTCCAGAAATCCAACCACACACAACCTTGTAGCAGGACAGTCCTGCAACATTCCCCCTCCTGTCTCAGGACATATGAGAGCTTGTACTGTGACGTCATGCATCTTGGTGGTGTCCCAAATTTTCTGATCAGGGAGGTTGTGGGGCCAGGGAGGAAAGTGATCAATGGGGTAGAGTGCCTAAGGAGAGTCACATGGAGAGAGAACATTTTCTCAGGCTTTCACGGAGAGCACATTGGCCAGGCAACAGCCGTGACTCATCCACATGGCTGACACCGATGGAACATCTACAATCTGAGGTACAGAATCTCAGGATAAATTCTGAGGGGATTTGACTGGCCTTGTCAGATCCAAAAGCTACAACTCTTGTTGCATGGGTCTTGCTTTATCTTGGTCTTAACCATCCAGCAGAAAAGTATAAAAGCGAAGTATAGGAAGTAAAGCCATGGTGTTACGTTGAACTGTAGGGGACCCAGGTCAACAATTTCTGACATTGCCAGTCAAGCAGAAGACCCAATACTATTATGGGCTATTGGACTCTTTTAGACTATTTTGCTGAGTTAATACACCTATAATATTCAGATGACAGAGCTAGACAAAAAGGGGATACAGATGAATGTCCATTTTGTATCTGTGTATTCAAAATGGTTAGGATAGATATATAGTTACATTCTCTTGATGAATAGAGGGATTTGTTCTAATAGTGTTTGTAAATGGGATGTCATGTCTGCATCTTGTACAGCAAGTGACCACTGGGAGGAGAGTATGCAATGTCTTAATTATTGGAGCTGTCCTACCAATTTGATTTGAGACTGTCTCATTGCTATTTGTCTCTCAATAAAATTATGGGGAAAAAAACTCCCTAAGGCTTATTAAACTCCTTTCATTTTTTGTTTTCCTCTTTAATTGAGGGTTTGTGAAAAGAAGCTGATGATCTTGTGGAATAACTGCATATTTTCTACTTACCCCTCCCAAAGGCACCTTCTTCACTCTGAATTTCATAAATTCTCCCTTAGTCCTGAGAGGTGCTGAAGCTTGTCCTGCTTGTTTCTTCAGGTGACTGAGAATTCCATTTAAGAAGATGGAAGTTATAGTAACCTGATTTAGTAATAATTTTTAAGAAGATAATTACTCCCTATTTGGAATTTTAAAAGTACAAAAGAGTATACGGTGTGACTTTCTTCCCGCCTTATTCCTATTCCTCAGCCATTTTCTTCCCTGTGGGTAAGATATTTGTTTCTCGTTTCTCTTTCCAACCCTGCACTCACAGGAAAGCTACAGAGTTACTTATTTCCGTTTTCTTTCCCATTTGACTTCAAAATGGCAGCAGATACAGACAGTTCTTATTTTGCCCTTGTTGTGTAACATGTCAATAGAGGTAACGTTGATATGTAAAAAGCTACCTCACACATATTATAGCTGCATGGCATTTCATTGTATGGATGTACCATCATTTACATAACCTGACATAAGTGACGGATGCTTGCTCATGACTGCATGCTGTTACAAATGACTCAGTGCTAAATACCCTTGTGTGATTGTCATTTTTCACATGAAAGCCTGTATCAGTAGCTTAAATCCCTAGAAGGATATTTATTGGGTCGAAGGGTATATGCATTTATAATTTTAAAGCCACCATCCAAAAAGATTTGCCTACTGTTTTTAATCTTCCTCCATTATGAAGTGAGTTTTAAATAGGAGTTTTGCTACAAGGCTTCCCTAAAAAATCTCAGTAAATATCAGTTATGCAATTAAATAAATGAATAGACAAATCTTTATTCTTAAACAGTGCAGTCACATATAGCCTTACTTTTTTAGAACTAAAAATGCTGTGACCAGAACAACATAGCCAAAATCATACTTTCCTATTGGGATGCAATAGGTTAGTTAAGCTAAAAAAATTAAATACATATATCACACAGGCTGAGAGTGTATCTAAGTAAGAGAGCAGAAACCACTCACAGACTCAAAATATTACAGGTAAGTGGTCATGCTAGTCCTTTACTACTTTTCTTTTCTGTTTGTTCACTACTTAGGATTGAACCCAGGACCTTGCATGTTCTAAGTAAGTAGTTTATCACTAAGCTACAACCCTAGACATATTTTTATACTTTGATTTGGCATCTTCCTGCCTCAGCTATTCTACCACATCCATCCTTTTCAACTCTAAAAATATGTTTAACTCTTTCACCATGATTGAGGCAGTTCAGAATTGTTAAATCACTTTTTTCTCTTCTTTCATCACTGATGTATATTTTGAGGGAAAAAAATGCCTCAGCTACCCCTAGAGAGCCTTAATCAATATAGTAGTTGAAATTAGATACAAATTGTGTAGTATTCAAGGTGGTTGCTATTACTACATCAAAGTATAAACTATAAAGGGCCCTGAATGCCTAAAATTCTGTAGAGGATACATAGGAGTGCTGAACAGCCAGTTTAAGGATAAAAGCAAAAAGTAAAGTTATTATAGGTGTGCATGAACAAAAGAATCTTCTGGCTAAAGGCTGTAAATATAGCAAGTAGGTAAATGTCTGATCTCCTGGTCAGATGCTGAGAAATTGTCTCCTTTAAGATATCTAAGAAGAGCAGAGTGGCATACTTATGTGACTTCAACTTCTCAAGAGGCAGAGGTAGAAGGACTAAAAGTTTGAGACCAGCCTGGGAAATTTAGTAAGAACCTGACTCAAAATAAAAAGGGTTGGAAGTGCAGCTCAGTGATGGAGTACTCTAAGTTCCATCCCCAGTACTACTGGGGCTTGGGAGGAGACAGAGAGAGAAGAGGAGAGGAGAGGAGAAAAGAGAGGAGAGGGGAGAGGG
>NW_004524662.1:826528-830141 GCF_000260255.1 Octodon degus | reverse complement strand
GAGGAGGAGAGGACAGGGAGGGAAGGAGGGGGAGAAGGAGGAGGAAACAGAGACAGGGAAAGAGCCATTTAGTTGAGGCCTAAGACTAAGTTTAGAAAAACACATTATCAATAATTTTAACAATCAACTGTCCCAGATAAAACATAACATCTGAATGCTAACACTGGTTATTCATTCATTACATTAATTTAGGTTTTTTTTAAAAAATGTAGCCTTTTCCTTTTTCCTTTTGAATTTATTAGAAATATCCTTTTCTCTCAATGCTAGGGACTGACCCTGGAAATACTCCACCACTAAGCTACATTTCTGTGGCAGAAATATAAATTTTTATTGCTGGCTAAATGGTCTCAGTGGGGCCATTTATTTATTTATATTTATAAATACCTGAAGCATTTATTTAGGTAGTCAGCAGAATTATTGGTTATCTGCTACATGTGGAAGTTCTAGTTACTAGGACAGGGCTGTGAATAAAGCAAGCATGGCTTTAACTTTCTTGGAGCTTATAAAATAAACAATCTCCTAATACATTAACAATTAAAATTCAGTAACAGGTGTTATATGGAAAATAAAAGTGATGAAGATATAAGAAAGTGACCGCGGTGCTCTCTCAGGTCTAGTGGCCTGGAAAGCTTCTTTGAAGAAAACTTAAGTCATGACTTGAATAATACAAAGAATTGCACTGTGCAAATGTGGGGAAAATCATTTCCATCCATGAATAAAGCCAGAGCAGAGGGTCAAAGTCAGTCCTGAGAGGCCATCTGAGCTAGGCAGTGATTATTTCATAGCTCTTTGTGTAAGAATAAAAGTTCACATGTCCTAAAATTCCCAAACTTAATTGCTTTCCTCTTGGTCTTCCAGAATTTTTTTTTCTTCACTAATTGTGAGTCCTACATGACCCAGACCCCACTTACCTCTCCAACTTCTTCCCTTCTTGCTAATCATACTCTGCCCAGCTGGTTTTTCTGTCCCTTGGACACACCACCGTCAGCTACGCATCATAGCTGCTCTGTACCCACTGTCCTGCTGTGGGCAAAGCTCTGCCCGAGTCCCCTCACAGCCGGGTGACTCCTAGCCGTTTTCTGCTCCAAATTTCTTCTCTCACATCCTTGATCTTGTGATTCTCCCACCACCAACCAGGAGGATGCATTTTGTTTTATTTTCTCTTAATGCTCTCATCACTAACTCAATTTATGTTATTCATCCATATTTTTCACCTCTTAAATAGTCTTAAAGTATATAACCTAAAGCTGTGGCTGGTGTCACCAGCCTAGAATTCCAGCACTCTGGGATACTGAGGCAAGAGGATCACAAATTGGAGCCCAACCTGGACAATGTAGTGAGTTAGTGACATCTTATCACAAAATGAAAAACAGAAAGGCTTAGTTATGTGTAGCAGAGTGTGAAGGCCTTCAGTTCAAGCTCCAGCAAAAAAATAAATAAGCAAATAAATAAAAATAAATGTGTATACAAAAATTCACCATCTCAACTATTTTTAAGGAGATCCACATTAATACAAATTTCCAGAAATGTTTTCACCATAAAAAACTGAAATTCTACCATTACAAAATTCCCATTCCTCTCCTCTAGCCTCTGGCAACTCACCCTTCTGCTTGCTTTGTCTCTCTTTGAATTTAACTTCTTTTGGTACTTCGTGTAAGTGGACCCCTATATATTTGGCTTTCTTTTCGCGGACCCATTATCTTCAAGGCTCAGCCATGTTTCACTTCTGTAAGAGTTTCCCTTCCCTTTAGAGCTAATTCCATAGCATAAAGTGCCCCATTTTGTTTATCTATTCAATCATCAACTGGCATTTGGACTGCTCCTATCTTTTAGCCGCTGTGAATAATGCTGCCATGAATGCGGTGAACAACTACCTCTTTAAGACCCTGCTTTCAATTTTCCTGGGCTTAGACTGAGAAAGAAACTACCAGATCCTACTGTAACTCTCTACTTATGTTTTGGGGGATGTACCGTACTGCTTCTATTAGCAGCTCCATCATTTTTACATTCCCATGAATAAACCCTTTATGGTGAGCCTTGGGCTTTCAGTAAGGATCCATGATTACATTCTGGAAACTGAATTTAAATGTCTTGTTCTTTGTGGTTTTGTATCTATTAAGGTTTAGACAAAAAAATGCCCCTCTAGGCCTCTAATAAAATTTCTAGTTTCCAGTGTCTTTACATCCTGCCATCACTTGGAGGTTTTGTTTTTTGTCTTGTGGTGCTCAGGGCCACGTGCATGCTAAGCAGATACACTTTCACTAAACAATATCCCCAGCCCTTTTCTAAATGAAATAGTAGTCATCTTAATGAGTGTGAGATGATTACCCATATACATTTTAATAGTTTTTTGGTTGCTCATCTTCTTCTCATAGCCATAGTACAAATCCTGTAAGAGACCCTGTTTGTTTTATCAACACTAAGCATTTAGTACATTTAGAACATCTAGCTCAGAGCAGGTACTCAATAAAATACTTATTGTAGTAGATTTATAACTGGTGGTCAACCTATTACACTCGGCTGAATTAAACTAGCATGGTGCTGAGTATGGGAGGCCCACCTGAGAAATGTTGCCAGTAGCACAAAGGCAGAACAGGGGAAGCTGCCAAAAAGCTGTTAGGGAAGCTGCTTGGAGAAGCTGTTGGAGCTGTTGGAAGTTTCTAGTTCTCTTGGGCTGTTCTGCTGGAGGACCTTGTCATGCTGGCTTTCCCAATGAACTTTGGAGGAGCTCTGGTCTTCATCTTGAGCATCACTTCCTGGCTCCAGAGAGGAAGATGGTGCACTGCTCAGCCTCAGGGAGAAGCTTGTCATATTGGCTTTCCTGATGGGAACTCAGCTTTCTTCATCACTGGAGGAGCTCAGGTTTTCACTGTTGTTGAGGCTGGCTGTGATACTTTTGGGGGAGCTCTGATGCTTACTTAGAGCACTGCTTCCTAGCTCCAGTTCAGATCCCTCAGGCTTCTAGCACAGACCCTTTATCCCACTGGCTAGACTTCCTAGCTTCCACCACTGAGCCTTGGGCCTTTCCAGCACAGATCTGTGACGCATGCCTGCATGAGACTTTGTTGTAGCCTCTATGCCTCCAGTTACAATTGTGGAAGGCATTGTAAGGAGCTCTAGGTTTTCATCTGGACTCATTCAGGATGTTAGGATCTAGGCCTTCAGGTGGACTCTTTAGTGTTTATGTGTACAGACAGATTTCCTGCATTTCATACACATGATGCTTGGGTGATTCATTATAGAATACTATTATAAAATGTGTCCTGTATTATATTGTTCCCCTTGCAAGAGCCCCAAATGACGACACTTAGCAAATGGGAAAATGCCTCGTTGATCATTTATCCCATGTCCAATTATTCTCTATGTTACTCAAATAAACTATACATAGAGAGAATTTTCTCTTTCACACCAAACTGATCTTTCAGACAATGAACTTCTAAAACAACATGTTAGTCACCTTTCTGTCACTGAGACACAAGATCCAACACCTGCAACTTTGAGGGAAAAAGATCTAGTTTGACTCGCAGTTTCTGTCTATGAATGCCAAACTCCAGGTCAAAAACAAGAGGAGCCGAGTTCCGGGAGCCCCCAGACCCAGACATAGCCCAGGTCC
>NW_004524662.1:806819-819258 GCF_000260255.1 Octodon degus | reverse complement strand
AGAAGAATATATGCAGTGTATTATTTGTTGAAACTGTCCTTCTGATATGATTTGAAACTGTCTCATTGCTATCTGTTTGTCAATAAAACTTAGAAAAAAAAAAAAAACAAGATGAGAAGCGGGCATGATGGAAGGAAGGGAGCTCAACCCATGGCATTGAGGAAGTCAAGAGAGGGGAAGGACCAGAGCAGTAGTGTCCTTTCCAGGTAACACTCCCAGTGACCTGCCTCTTCCAAATGATCAGTGGACTCTGAACTCAGTGATGAGAACAGTGCCCCACAACCCAATCACATGCCAAACACATGAGGCTTTGGGGGAACTTTTTTCTTAAATTTAAACCCTAACAGACAGAAAAATACAAAGAACAAGGTACTTAAATTCTGTTTCCAGAATAGAATCCTGGAGCCTTACAGTCCCAGGAGTCCTAGGCTCATCATAACCATCTGCTTCTTTACTATTTCTAGTTATCTTCGAGGTTAGACATCTACTGAGTTTATATTTGTGACAGCTGTTTGTGCTGGCGGTGAAATCAACCTGAAGATTATATTGTATACATTGGTTTTCTATGCACATATCTGCTACAAGGTCTTCTTATATTTTTGGAATATTAATATAGGTCAAATCATGAAGGATCAAGCAATTCTTGGCATACATATCCTAGAAGAGTAAGTATTAAAGACAGGCTGATACTTGTGTAATCAAAACTGTAAAGAGTGGGCTGGCGAGATAGTTCAGCAGACTAAGTGCCTGCTTAGGCAAGCACAGGGACTGTGGTTGGATCTCAGCACCACATGGTGTGCTGAGTCAGTGATGGAGCCTGGGTGTGGTGGTGCACACCTATAATCCCAGCACTGGGAGACTGAAAACAGGAGGATCACTACAAGTCTGAGCTGTGCAGTGAGATCCTGTACCAAATACATAAAAACAGAACTGTAAAAGGGATGCTTTAAAATTTAGATTTCTAGGCTTCATGCAAGCTGCTAATTACCATTTGAATTATGTTTCTGAAGTTTATAGTCAAAATGGTGCAATTCCTTTTCTCTAAAAATAAGTGAGGAATAAATCACTTAAATTATTATGAGTGGATTTCTTTTCTTCTTTGGTCATGGGGATCAAATCCAGGGCTTCACACACCCCAGGTAAGTGCTCTGCTGCTAAGCTGTAGCTTTGGATCGACTGTAGCTTTTTTTTTTTTTTTCTTTTTAGGACATGGTGTACAGAAGTGTACAGAGTCTCACTGTGTAGATCAGACTCACAGTGATCCTTGTGTTTACAGCCTCCCAAGCTCTGGGATTAGAGGTGCGCACTACCCCTCCCAGTCTCAATCATTGTCTCTTTGTGTTCCGGGAGTGGGGCCAGCAAGGCATGCCCAGGGATCGAACCCCAGACCCTGCACCTGCTTGCAGGCACTTTAGTCCACTGAGCTATTCGGCCAGCCCTCTGACTATAAGTTTTGATAACGACTATTATCAGGGGGATATGTGGATAGCTATATACACCTTTCATCCTGGTATGGTATAATTTGGTTTTATAAATCATCTACAGAAGTGATGGCAAAGCTTTTAGAGTTGAGAGACCAAGCTGCAACCCCAAATGCACTTATTTATCTTAAAGTGCCAATACCATCATTAAAATCTGAATACTGAGATTTTAGTTTAAAAAACACAGCTCATACATTAAAATCTTTTACCTTAAAAGAAAAAGAAAAGCAACACACATGCCACAAGTTCACCACCACAGGTCTAGAGTCATTGAACAATGGCATTAATACATGTGCATGCTCGCTGAGCTATTTTGAAACTGGGGTGAATCACATAGTAATAAATCCTTTGAGACCTATTCTGTCCCCAGTATGGGCCAGAAAGGTTTACTGGAGATTCTGACACCTTAAAGAAGTGATGTGGAGCTGTGGGAATGTCTGGTAGGCCTTTAGTGCCTCGGCAGTGGGCTGGGGAGATAGCTCAGTACTTTGAGAGCTTGCCTGGCAAGTGCAAGGACCTGAGTTCTATCCTGGTGCAGATGCCATGCAGGCCCTGCAACCATAGTGTAAACCAGGGTGATGCACACACCTGTAATCCCAGGATGGAGGAGGCTGAGACAGCAGGACCACTGTGAGTCTGAGTTGCATAGTGAGACCCTGTAACAAATAAATGAAGAAAGATGAAAGAAAGATTTTAAAAAATATATCTCAATGGCATAAGAAGCAATATGGGAAAGTCCTCTCCTTATATATGATGCTACAAAAGCCCAGCATGTTGCCCAAAAGTTATATAACAAGGACAATGTGTTTATATGTTCCCTGCATATGTGGGCCTACATAACATATGCCTACTTGCTAGCAAGCAGAAGGACTAGGACAAAGCCTGAGCCTGGCCATCTTCGATACCCTGACCACACAACTATCCAGGAAGAAAGCAATGTCCATCTACTTGGTTACTGACTATAAAAGAGGCAGTGCTAGAGTCATTTTGCATATATTAGCACATTTAATCTTTATGACAGTCTGAGCTCTGATTTCTATGATCTAAGATGGGGAAACTGTGTCCTCCCAAATTAATGTGGCTATAGTTCACATGAACCAGAATTAAACTGTGATTGAACTTTGTTTTCTGTGACATGTTGCTTGACCTCAGGATTAAATGTGGTTCCCAAAAAAAGTCTTAAATATTTATAACTTAGGACCAGCAAGATAGCTCAGTGGACTAAAGTGCCTGCTTAGGCAGGTGCAGTGATTGGTGTTTGATCCCCGGTGTGCCATGCTGGCCCCACCCCCAGGGCATGCTGAGATGGTGACTGAGACTGGGTGTGATGGTGTGTGCTTGTAATCTCAGTGCTTGGAAGGCTGAAAAACAGGAAGGATCACTATGAGTCTTATCTGTGTAGTGAGACCCTGTAGATCCTGTACTAAATACATTTTTAAATTTTTAAAAATATTTATAACTTATTTCTTGACTACTATTATGGATTGGACCTAAGAACCCCTGATTTGCATCCTTTTTACTTTAAGAAAGGGTCTCACCTAACTGCTCACCTGGTCTTTAATTTGTAGCTCCTCTGCTGAACTATCTATTTGATGCTGTTGACCACATGACTATCAATTTGAGAATGTCAGAGATGTGAGCTTTAGACTGAAACAGCTATGAATTTAATACAGGATAAGAGCAAAATTCTTGAAGCCTTATTTTAATTATAAATACAAATACCAAGTTGATGAGCAATTGACTCTATCTCATCCATATCTCTATGCCATTTCCCTATTGCCTTCACTATAATAATCATACGGCAACTTAGGAAACATCTCAAACATAACTTTCAGGTACCCTTTATAGCTGTGTTTACCCCATGCTTGCCTCTTAATTAATATTTACCATGTAGTTTATTTCTTATGCCAATGATTTCTTTAGTCTATTTTTATTCTCTTGAAACTATAACTTTATTCAACACTTAGCTGTATGCTCACGTATTCACTCTTAGCATCATAATAATTATGAAAATGAATTTTAATTTTATATAGTATTTAAAATATTTAATGTTCTTTAATGATAATTTCACCCATACTCACCTTTGAAAATGGGATTTACTTTTTAATCTTGTACCTGCAGCTCCATTTCAGAGTCAAGTCTCTTGTAGTGTCCACACCTATATAAATATTAAAAAGCCAAATTGTTGGTTTAATCATAGATTTGTTTATCTTGTATTTCTGGGAAGAAGTCCAAATGACTATATTACTTTTTAACTAATGCATTCATCCAAAAGGAAAAATATCAACATTATTGCTAGTGTGAACCAAAGCTCTCAGCAGTTAAAGGTCCTACCTGAAGCCCATTTTGATTCTATAGCACTGGTCCAAACCAGAATCATATCTTTTTTCTCAATTAAGGCGTAATTTTAGAGTTCTTAAAACTGTATACTGTACATTAAAAAAGGGGAAAGGTTTAAGCCTTTTTTGGCCAATCAGTGAGGTCTAAAACACAACAAAGTAGCTATAATTCCATTCCTAAAAGCACTCTCAAAAGAAAGAAACATTTTACTTTAAAAAGGCAGCATGGAGTTCTTAAAAACCTTGTGTTTGGGTACTTGGGGTGCCGCTCAGCAGTTGAGTGCTTGCTCTGGGAATGTGCAAAGCCCTGGGTCAATCTCCAGGATGGAAAAAAATACCTTGTAAAGTTCCAAATATTATATCAAGTTTTACAAAATGAATATCAACTGTTTTTATCCATTCTTTCAACATGACTCTGTGACCAGAAGCCCAGTTTGAGGAGATGGAATTGATCCTGGGAGGCACTGAGTTAATACTCACAGGTATGTTTACAGCTTATTAGGGCCTGTTTCATCTCAACTGAGTTCCAACAAGTGTTAGCATAACATATCTCATATGGCAAATCAATTCATCTGACCATGACCCTGATTAAAAACATGGAAACTAGATACTTTTCCCACCAGCAACACCTGTTCCTCCACCCGGAAGCCCTAATGGCCCCATAGGTGCACATGCAGTGGGTGTAAAGAGTTTTTCCTTAGGAGTGCATGGCTAGCATCTGCAGTAATCATCTCTTCAGCTGCCAGTGGTTTGCAGAGAGATCCCTTTGATGACATTGAGGAGTTCAATTACTCACACACATGTACAACAAAACGGAAAAGAAAACAGAAGAAACTTAGACTGATACATTTCATAACCAACAGTCTCAATATATTTTATTAAGTGATGGGCACATAACTGTCTTAATTAGTTATCTCGTTTCTGAGACAAAATATTAAGCACCCAAAATGAAGGAGGAGATGTTTATTTTGCTCACAGTTTGTAGCAGTTTCAGCCCATAGTTGACTGGGTCCAAGGTAGGATGGTACAGCACAGGAGGATTGCAGAGCAAAACAGTTCATAGCAGAAGGCAGTGAAGTAGTGAAATAACAAGCAGTAAGTGATGAATACAGCTCTCTTTTTGTCCCTTATGTTTTATTCAGGCTACATGCTGTTAGGGTAGGTAGCACTCACAGCCAGGGTGGGCCTTCCCATTATGCACACCCAGAACTCTGCCACATGAATCGGTGGACAAATTTAGTAACCACACACTGTTGATTCCAGTATCACACATCCTAGATCCAGCCACCTCTGCAAATGTCCACCAGTGATAGAATGAAGCTATAGGGAGACATCTAGACACAAGCCACAACAATAAGTAACTTGGAAATATTAAATCCCTAAAATTTGTTAAGCAAAGAATTGTAAGAGTTTACAAGGTCCCTGAAAACCCTCTTCAAAAATTGTTATTAGAGATTTTAAGTGAAAGAGTAGTGGAAAAGAAAAGATACAATGAGTATTTGAGGGTATGGCACCACATAAATGTTTATTAAAAATTTAAAAGAACCATTCCTTTTCCTGTCTCCTGCCTTCATTCACCACCCCCTTCTTTTTGAACAATCATTTACCCAAGAGGCAGCATGGCAGAAACTGGCATATCATGACAAGCAACCCGTATTCAGAAGACCAGAATGACAGGCACTCCAAGCATGAACCTACTATTACAAATTGCCATCTTCAGTGCAGTTGCTTAGTCCACAGGTGTCTGTATATATAGTTAGTCAGGGTGAGAATCATTCCAATTAACTGCTAGATTCAAAAATCTTCTGAAGATTCTCAGGATCATTGCCTTACCCATCTTCTACATATAACTGTATGGCTTGGCCTGTCATGTTTTACAGAGAGAACATTGGCCAAGCAATGGCTGTGACTCACTCACATGGCTGACACTGACAAAGAATCTACAGTCTGAGGTACAGGATCTCAGGATAAATCCTGAGGGGATTTGACTGTCCTTATCAGATTCAAAAGCTACAACTCTTGTTGCATAGGTCTTGCTTTATCTTGGTCTTAACCATCCAACAGAAAAGTATAAAAACAAAGTATAAGAAGAAAAGCCATGGTGTTATGTTGAGCTATAGGGGACTCAGGTCAACAATTTCTGACACTGCCAGTCAAGCGGAAGACCCAATACTATTATGGACTACTGGACTCTTTTAGAATATTTTGCTGAGTTAACATACCTATAATATTCAAATGACAGAACTAAACAAAAAAGGGTATACAGATGAATGTCCATTTTGTATCTGTGTATTCAAAATGGTTAGGATGGATATATAGTTACATTCTCTTAATGAATAGAGGGATTTGTTCTAATAGTGTTTGTAAATAGGATATCATGTCCGCATCTTGTGCAGCAAATAACCACTGAGAAGAGAATATGCAATGTGTTAATTATTGAAACTCTCCTACCAATTTGATTTGAAACTGTCTCATTGCATTTGTTTCTCAGTAAAAATATGGAAAAAAATATAAAAGAACAAAACAAAAAATATAAAAGGACCAAATGACAAACAATAAGTCCAGGATAGGAGAATTTAGACATGAGGAAGATGTTACAATTGTGCTGGTTCCCAGGGACAACCTGCTCGGGCCCCCCCCCCCGTCCCTCTCTCAGACAGGAGCTTTCTTTCCCTCAATAAATATATTCTGCTCATAACCTCAAAAAATTGTACTTGCTTTGTTTTATAGACTAAGTGGTAAGTATAGATTTCCTTATACTCTTTCATGAGTGAATTTTTTTTTAAAATTGAGATGTCTTGTAATCACATTATAATTTCAGTGCTAACATTTCTTTCTTATTGAGACATAAAGTAAAATAATGATTTTTCTCTCAACCAGTGAGAATTAAAAATTAATATTATTGGGTTGTACCTAAACCACAAATTCCAATTTACTTAATATAATAAAACAATGATTTATCTGAGAAGTCCAAGTTTGGGGACATATAGTGGTTCAATGTTTTCCTAAAAATACATTTTAAAAGGCATAAGATGCATCCTAAGGCTTTCATGATTTAAGCTCTATAATGGGGAGGGTAGGAGAAGAGTGAAGCAAGGCAAGGATTCTAGTGAAAATGATGCTACAGAGAATTGCAAACACTTTTTAAAGGAGATAACAAATATGTGTATATATTATGATCCCAGCATCCAGCAATGTTTAAGATTTTTCCTCATAAGGAAATGCAGAGGCAAGAACAGAGAAGACAATATGTTTCACATTGCAGATAATGAAAACTTTGACCAGAGTGGTAAGAATGAAACTAAAAGAATAAGCAAAATATTATTGTTGGCTTTTGGTTCTTTCAATTCTCAAGGACAAAGTACCAGACTTAGTTGACAATTTTCCTTTGGCTATTGTTAAACATACAAAGAAAGTAAAACAATGAGGAACCATCAAAATGGTTAGGATGGATATATAGTTACATTCTCTTAATGAATAGAGGGATTTGTTCTAATAGTGTTTGTAAATAGGATATCACCTATGTCCACTATCATAGGTGACACTGGCCTATAATCCCAGCACTCTGCTGAAGCAGGAGAAGCACAGGTTCAAGCCCATGCTAGGAAACAGCAAAACTCCATCTCAAAGTTGAAGACTATAAAATTTTTTTAAAACTCTTTAATGAAATTGCAAGGGAAGCAATTTTACCTAGCTCATTCCTGGAGGCAAGCAAGTATTACCCTGATAGCAAAAGCAGAGAAAAAAGCCATAAAAAAGAGAACTGCAGACCAATCTTCCTAATGAATATAGATGTAAAAATTCTCAGTAAAATACTAGCAAATCAAACGTAGCAAATCATCAAAAAGCTCTTACACTATGATCAAATGGGATACATCCCAGGGATGCAGAGAGAGTTGAACATACTCAAATCAATAATTGTAGTGCATCATAGCAACAGAGCCCAACCATACAGAAATGATAAAAAATCCTACAGAAAATTGGAATATATGGTCTGACATCTGATAAAATCCATCTATGACAAACCAACTGCTGACATCATACTAAATGAACAAAACTGAACAGGAACAAGGATGTCCACTATCAGCAATCCTTCTCACTATAATTTTGAAAGCATTAGCTTGAGCAATTAGACAAGAGAAGAAATGAAAGGAATAAGGATAGGACAGGAAGAAGTGAATTTATCATTATTCACAGATGACACATTACACAGAACACTCAAAAAACTCTTCCAAAAGAATTCTAGATTTACTAATCAAATTCAAAAGTATAGCTGGATACAAAGTCAACACTCAAAATCAATACACAAATAATAAACTCACAGAGAAAGAAATTTGGGAAACTATACCTTTCAGAGTAGCATCTAAAAAGAAAAAGAAAACTCTTAGGGATAAATCTAATGAAGTAGGTGAAATATCTACACAATGCAAATTACTTTGATCTCTAAAAAAGAGATGGAAGAGGATTTCAAGAAACAGAAAGAAATACCTTGCTCATGGAGAGAAATAAACAACATTGTGAAAATGTCCATCTCCCAAAACTATTATACACATTCAATGCAACCCAATCAAAACACTATTATCATATATCTCACAGATCTAAAGAAAACAATGCTAAAATTCATCTGGAACTAGAGGAGACCTAGAATATCAAATGCAGCCAATCCTGGGCAACAAAGGCAAGGCAAGAGCTATCAAAATCCCTGACTTAGAATTATACTACAAAGCCACTAATAAAATCAGCATGGTACTGGTAATCCCCTACACACACACACACACACACACACACACACACACACACACACACACAAAGAAAACAAACCTGAGCATCAGTGGAACAGATTAGAAGATGAATACACAATAGCAAACACACTCAGCCACCTTATCTTTGGCAAAGGGGCCAAACATATTCACTGGAAAAAAGATGGCCTCTTTAGCAAATGGTACCAGAAAAACTTTCTTCACACATGCTAATGACTAAAACTAGATCCATGTCTATCATCATGTACTAAGTCAAAATAGATCAAAGATCTAGATATAAAAACAAATACTATGTCTTCTGAGAGAGAAAGTAGGTAGAAATCTCAAAGACACAGGAGTATGCAGAAAATTCATGAACAAAAAACAAACTATATGGGAAACACTTCAAAGAATCTACAAATGGGGTCTTATTTTATTAAAGAGCTTTTTTGTGTGTGTATGTGTGAAAACAGGGATTGAACTCAGGACCTTGTGTTTGCCAGGGAAGCGCTTATTGCACTGAGCCATCTTCCCGGCCCCTAAGAGTTTTTACATATAAAAAAATCACCAGCAAACTAAAAAGGAAACTCATAAGTTGGGAAAAGTATTTAGCTGATTATCCCTCAAACAAAGGACTTCTATCTAGAATATATTAAGAATTTTTTAATTAATTGTATTGAGAAGGAAATAGCAATGAGAGTTTCAAAACAGGTTAGTAGGACAGTTAAAATAATAATTAATAATAAATTAGTTGTATAATACATTGCATATGGTTGTCTTCATAGTAGTGACTCAAAGTACAAGATGCAGACAGGATGCAGAATGTGCCTAAGGAGAGTCATCTAGAGAGAAAACATTCTCTCAGGCTTTCAGAGAGCAAATTGGTGAAGCAATGGTCGTAACTCATCCACATGGCTGACACTGACAAAAGATCTACAAACTGCTGTACAGGGTTTCAGGGTAAATCTTGAGGGGATTTGACTGACCTTGTCAGACAGAAAAGTTACATTTTTTTGTTATATATGTCTTGCTTTATCTTGATCTTAACCATTTAACAGAAAGGTATAAACATGAGGTATAAAAAGTAAAGCCATATTAATATGCTGCGCTGTTAAAGGCTGAAGTCAACAACTTCTGACATTGCCAGTTCCATGGATAACCCACTACTATTATATTGGATTATTTTGCTGAATTCACACACCTACAATATCTGGGTTTTTTGTTTTCTGTTTTATTTTTTATTCAGTAATGAGGGGGAAAAAGACACAATAGCAATGAAACAGTTTCAAAACAGGTTAGTAGGACAGTTTCAATAATTAAAACATTGCATATGTTGTCTTCTTAGTGGTTATTCATAGTACACGATGCAGACATGATATCCTGTCTACAAACACTATTAGTACAATAATTAATACATTGCCTATTGTCTTCAGAGTAGTTATCCAGAGAACAAGATGCAGACATGTTATCTTGTCTAAACACCATTAGTAAAAACCTTTCTTCTCATTGAACTAAGAGAAAGTAGATGTATATCTATCCTATCTTGCATATACATGTATTTTTTTTCACAACAAAACAGTCCTTTATTTATGTCTCTCTTTTTGTTTTGTTTTGTCAGAGATGGGTGTTCCATTGCTGTTAGAGAAGCTGACCAATACATACTTTAATACATGTACTCTTGGGCTGGCCAAACAGCTAAGCAGGAGCCAGGGAGATGGTTCAGTGGAATAAGCACTTCCCTGGCAAGTGCAAGGGCCTGATTTCAATCCCTGGTTAAAAAAAAAAAAAAAAAAAAAAAACCTCAGCAGATTAAAGTGCCTGCAGTCAGGCACAGGATCCAGGAGTTCGATCCACCAGCCTGCTCGGCCAGCCCCACCCCCGGAACACGCTGAGATGGCAATTGAGACTGGCTGTGGTAGCACACACCTGTAATCCCAGCATTTGGGAGGCTGTAAACAGGCGGATCACTATAAGCTGGATCTAGTATTGAGACCTTGAACATCCTGTAGACCCTTTCCTAAAATACAAAAAAAAAAAAAAAAAAAAAAAATTACTCTTATAGGATAGCAAATACAGAAGAAACAGACATATTCCTAGCTACATGTGAATTACCAAAGCTAAAAATAATAAAAATATTGGATAACTCAATGTCAGTCAATTGGGCTGGGGAGATGGCTCAGTAGAACAAGCACTTGCCTGGCAAATGCAAGGGCCTGAGTTCAATCACCGGTTTCACACACACACAAAAAAAAAAAAAAAAAAAAAAAAAATCAGTCAATTGAACTAGAAATGTAACTAAAATTTTAAAAACAAAAGATTGGAACCTGATGAATTTATTGCTGGATTGTACAAGAAATTTAGAGAAGACTTAATACCAATATTCTTCAAACTCTTTAATGAAACTACAAAGGAAGTAATACTCCCTAACTTATTCCTGGAGACAAGTGATACCCTGATACCAGAAACAGAGAAAGACCCAATCAAGAAAGAGAACTATAGGCCAATCTCGCTAGTCAACAGTAATGTACTAGCAAAAATCCTCAATAATATACTAGCAAATAGAATGCAGCAAATCTTGAAGTTTATACATCATGACAAAGTGAGATTGATCTCAAGATGCAGGAATAGCTCAACATACAGAAAAGCCAAAAGAAAAAAATCAAATGATCCTATAGATAAAGAAAAATCAGGGCTTGGGAGATGGCTCAGTGGAATAAGCACTCCCCTGGCAAGTTCAAGGGCCTGAGTTCAATCCTTGGTTCTGCCAAAAAAAAAAAAAAGAAGAAGAAAGAAAGAAAGAAAGAAAGAAAGAAAGAAAGAAAGAAAGAAAGAAAGAAAGAAAGAAAGAAGAAAGTGTAACACTCATTCATGACAAAATGCCTGCAAAAATGGACTAAATGTTCTTTACATCATTCTGATAAACACCATCTATAATAAATTAACAGTCAACATTATGATAAAGTGACAGAATCCAAAACTTTTCCCTCTACAATTGGGAAAAAGCAATTATGTCCACTATCACTATACCTATTAAGTGAAGTCCTAGAAACATTAGAAGAGCCATTAGACAAGAGAGAGAAATGAAAGGAATAAGTTTAGAAGAGGAAGTTAAATTATTATTCATGAAGAGCATGATACTTAACATAAAAGACCCTAAAATGCTACCCAAAGACTTGTAGATTTAATAACTAAATTCAGTATAATAGTTGGATGCCAAGTTAACCCTCAAAAATCAATAGCATCCTTGTACACAGAAAACAAACTAAGGCAGGCCAGATAGCTCAGTGGATTAAAGCACCTGCTTAGGCAGATGCAGAGACAGGTTCAATCCTTGGTGTATTGTGCAGGCCCCACTCCCAGCGTGTGCTGAGATGGCAATTGAGAGTGGACATGGTGGCACACACCTGTAATCCCAGTGCTTGGGAGGCTGAAGACAAAAGGATTACTCCGAGTCCCATCTGAACACACTTACAACATTTGAATGACAGTGGAATATCCAACTCTGACAAGCCTACACAAAAAGGGGGATATAAATGAAGGACCACTTTGTAGTGAAAAAATATATATATCTGTATATACAAAATAGGATAGATATACAGCTGCTTTGTCTTAGTTTAATGAGAAGACAGATTTGTACTAATAGTGTTTAGACAAAATATCATGTCTTCATCTTGTACAATGAAGAATTTTTAAAACTAAAGCCCTCAAAATTCAAACAATCCAAAAATGAGCATCTGAGATGAATATAAACTTCTCAGGTGAAGAAATACAAATAAAAAATACAAATACGAATAATAGGGGCTGGGAAGATAGCTCAGTAGAATAAGTGCTTGCCCGGCAAGCACAGGGGCCTGAGTTCAATCCCTGGTTCCACCAAAAA
>NW_004524662.1:791516-795994 GCF_000260255.1 Octodon degus | reverse complement strand
GAGGGTCCGGCCCACGCTGCGCCTGGGCTGGGACTGGTCCCGCCGGCGCAGGGTAGCAGGAAACTCTCCGCACACTCACCGGACCTGGGCTAGGACTCCATATGCTCAATTTTGCATTACTATATCTGTTAATCTGCGCAATATATTTGATGATAAAAATATATCAATCATTGTTAATCAGCATTTCTTGTTTTTGAAAATCTGTGATATATGTATTGTTGTATGTTATCCTGTTTCTGTATTTGTTCTTGTTTTCCTTGCTTTTGTTTTTACTCTTCAAAATAAAAGAAAATTATAAAAAATTGTAATTGTCCTTCCTCAGCCTCTCAGAGTACTGGGACTACAAGCATGCAAAAACATGCACAAATTAAGACTCTTAACTCTCCTTTTAACCATTATTTGTTATTCTCTTTTGTGAAGGCAAAAACTGAATACATAATAGCATTCAATTTCTCAGCCACAATGTGCTTCTCTGTTCCTCCTAATACTGTAATTCCATGTTTCTGATGGCCAGAATTTATTATTGAAAAAAATATTGTATTTTATCAAATTAAAATCTTATCCATGGTTAAATGCATTATTTATTTGTTGTTAAAAATAAATATCATTCTGGGACATATCACTGATCTATTATGTATTTTGACTTCAGAGATGTTAAATGTAAAATCCTATCTTAGAATTAGAGAAACGTGTTATGCAAAAGACTTGCTGAAGAAGTGTAGAACTAGCTGAGTGTTATGGTGCACATCTGTAATTCCAACACCCTGGGAGACTGAGGCAGAAGGACCCCACACTCAAATTCACCCTGGGTAATTCAAGGACTTAATGAGAATCCATCAAGGTAAAAAGAGTAAAGGTGGAGTGGCTGGGGATGGTGCTCAGTGCTAAAGTGTTGGGTTTAGTCCCCAGTATTGGGGAAAACATTAGGAAAGGAATGAAGATGGTTGAAACACAAACGAAATGAGTTATGAAATATTGATAACTGTTAGAAAGCAATAGTCATTAGAATAATCAAGTAATAGTAACTAGAATAATCAAGACTGCAATTTGCTTTGAAGACATCATCTGTTGTTGTCAGGCATGAAGGGACAAGAAAGCTACAGAAGGACTACTCAGTGCCTATTATAGCTCAGTATGCTCCAGGAATTTGGCCCCTTTTTTCCCATCTCTTGTTTGGTACCTTGAAAAGCCCATACTTTCATTCTATTCTCACAACACGCTGCTTTCTTGCAAACTCTAGGACTAATTTAATGGGACAGCAGGTAAGGTTGGGGTGGTAAAAAGAGAGAACCCTGAGACCTCTAAGTGGCTGGGAGAGATCTTGATATCCAGAACAGACAAGTTATCCAGAAGAGACAAGGAAGCTTTCATGGTCCATTCCCTCCTTCCCATTTCTGATTTTTTTCTTCTGATGGACTTTTTCTTTTACTTCAGTTGCTATCATTTGAGAGATTTCAGCTGTGCAATTTCCCAGTTCCTGTGTGTCTTGTTCCTTGATTTTTTCTGAGTGGGGAAGGAGATTGAGATTGCCTTTTGGTTCTGCATTTTGACATTTTTGAAACTCCTAGTAATCAACCAGAGAGAGTTCTTCAGGCCGCCCAGAGTGTGCCAAAGTTCTTTAATGGCTGCATGAAAAATCTGTACCTGTTTACTCTGGGCCCATAGATTGAGCTCTCCTGAATCCTGCAAGCCACTCAGAGTACACCTAAGTGCTTAAAAGTTTGGACTGGAACCAATAGACGCTCCATGTCTGAGTGCTTGGAGCTAAGGAATGTCAGAGCTTAACAGAGTTCTGCCCAGAGTATGTCAAAGTTGTTAAATGGCACCAGGAAGGCTCCCATTTGGTTTCTTTGACTTAGTTACCTTCTTCAAAAACATGGGAATAAATAAACTGGCCTTTTATGTCTCACCAACTCTATTACTTGGGGCACATGGATTGCCAGAAATAGGTAAAACACTGAATACTCTCAAGTTTGCAAGTAGGCCCACTGGCTGGGTAACTACTGGCATCTGCATGAGCATCTATGAAAAGTTTAACAGGCTTTCCCCTTATGTTGGCAGTTAGCATGGGTTCCCTCAGGCTGAGAGGGAAGACCCATGACCACCTCAATCTGAAACTTCCTCTGACTCCATCACGAACACTCTTTTTTCTGTCTAGCAGCTTTGGACATTTTTCCTTGAAATGTCCCTTCTTTGTCTGGATAACTTTTTTCCCCATTTTATAACTGGTCTTCATTCCTGTAGGCTGCTAATATTCTCATTTTCTGTCTATAATTCCATTCTGTGTCCTTCCTACTATGAAACACCTCAACTGAGACCAATTCATTCCTGCAAACCCTTCTAACTTCTGCAGCTTGCGTCAGATACCTGGGGCTCACTGAGCAAGATATGTTTTTGATTTTTAAGACCTCCTGCAGGCAACCCTGCCCAAGGAATGTGAGGGAAACTTACCCTGTACTGGATTTCCTGACACAGGATTAGACTGATAGAGGAAGCATATTTTAGGGCAATCAGCCCTGCCAAAGGAACGTGAAGATAGCTTTCCTTGTAATGAAGCAGGAAACCCCAAGAAGACTCAGCTCACCTGGACTGTATGAGGAGGTCAGTTAAGGCCTTAATATGTCTCTATGCACAAAAATCTGGTGGTCCCAGTAAAAGGAATCTTGATCTAGCATATTTGAGATGATACCCAATGGCCATGGAAGATAAAGGGATTAAACTTCACATTTAAGAGATCTCTGCTAATGGACCTACAAAAATTTCTGACTAGTCTTTATATTTAAAAACTTCAAAAAGGTTATGACATTCCAGATCCTTATAGTAATGTCTCAATAGCTGTTCAAAATTACATATCAAATCAATGGTACATAAAATTCCTAGGTCTCCTGGACCCTATCTTTATCATTTTTATGGGAAGGCATTACTGTCTGCTTGGTAAAAATAATTTTTTACTGTATCCATAATCATCCTGTTGTGATTATTTGACCCATGTGTGTTAGTTTCTTAGGTTTTTCTCCTCTAGATTTAAAGCTTTCATGCCTACCCAAGAGTAAAATTCCTGTTGTCTGGTAAGGGTGTTTAGGTAAAACCTCTGGAGAATATCTCTGACTGCTAGTCAACAACGACAATCCCTTTTAGCCTGCAGAAGCCAGAGTGGTCATTGCCCATGGTTCCCTCATGGCAATTCGGGTTACTTCTTCAGAGGGAGGAATTTTGGAGGCAGCTGAATTACATAGAAATATTATAGGTGGTCAGACAGGGCCAAGCCCTTAAGGAGACAATATGGAAGACAAGGTGACTTTGCAACTTTGGAAGAGACAGACACTCCCCGCTGTGGGTCAGAGCTCAAGACAACAGAGTAAACAAATGTAGCCACATACTTCCATAGGAATGGCATCAGTGATTGATATTCTGATTAAGTATCAATCATCTTTAAAAGGAGCTCAAATGAGTCACTAACCCAACCCCCAACAGGAAGAGACCCTGTTCCATATTCATGCCCACTTGTTACATGACTTGCTTCCCCATTTGATACCAATTTAATCAATTTTACCTAAGTAATGGTGTTTGTGATCTCATCAGTTGACCATAGTTTTGTCCCACCTCATGCATGCCACCTAAGTGATTTCCCATGTCTCCCCCACCTTAGACCCACCTGACTACATGGTTTTCCTCTATTAAAGTCCCTGGAAGAGATAGCTTCCTGAGGATCACCCGCTTGGGGCCCCCCTTCTGTCCCTCTCTTTGTCAGGAGCTTTCTTTCCCCCCAATAAATATATTCTGCTTTTAAAAAATATGGCATTAAGAGCAGTGCTGCTTCAGAAGAATGTGGAGATAAATGAAGGTACACATTCAAGTGCTCAGTTCAGAATAGTACTGAATATATTTTGAGTGGTCAGTAAATGTTATTGTGTCTCTCAAACATGGTACCTCATGTAATATCAATCTTTAGGTGTAGGTGTTATACACCACTATGCTCATTGAAAACTAAAATTCTGTTTAGATACCCATCTAGAAAACCTTTGTTTCTAGAAGAAAAGTCAAACTGAATTTTGAGGAGATAACCCTGTCTGTGAATTGTATTCATCTTTTCTGCACCTCTCAAATCTTTCTTAGATGTTCAACTACAGTTTTATGGGGCTGGGGAGATGGCTCAGTAGAATAAGTGCTTGCCTGGCAAGCGCAAGGGCTTGAGTTCAATCCTTGGTTCCGTGAAAAAAAAAAAATTATAAAAATATTGAGTTAGGAAGGTTCTAACATTCAGCCTAGTCATCCTGCTGTTTCCAATACAATTAATGTAGAAAGCTAAGAAGGAAAAAACAGTATAAATACCTTTCTTTAGTTGACAAAGGACCTCAAAAAACATCTAATTGTATTTATTTATTTTGTGTATGCTGGATATTAAACCATGACCTTGCACAGGAATTGAAAGCACAGTACCACTCAACTGTACTCCCAGACCTAAAACAGTGTGTAAT
>NW_004524662.1:787545-791416 GCF_000260255.1 Octodon degus | reverse complement strand
AAAAAAAAAAAAAAAAAAAAAAAAAGTTCAACATCAATGGTTATTTAAGAGATGCAAGTTAAAATATTACTGAGATTTCTTCTCACTCCAGAAAGAATGGTTATCATCAAGAAATCAACCAATGACAAATGCTGGAGGTGATATGGAGGAAAAGGAACACTTCTTCATTGCTGGTGGGAGTGGAGAGTGTTAGAACCAATATGGACATGTGTAAATTCATATATATATATACAGGATTGGAGGTCCTATTAGACCCAGCTAGTCTCCTTCTGGATACTTCTCCCAAAAACATTGAAAACATCATTCCACAGCCATTTACGTGCACCTATGTTTCTAGCAGCACAATTTATAATAGCTAAATCCTGGAAACAACCAAAATGCCCATCAACAAAGGAATGGATAAAAAAGATGTAATATTGTTATGCAATACAGTACTATTCAGCTGTAAAGAAAGATAAACTCGAGGCTTTTCTAGGAAATGGGTGCAACTAAAGACCATACTCATGAGAGAAATAAATCAGACACACATATACAAATATTGTATTGTCTCTCTCGTATGAGAAACTTAAAGTATAAATAAGATCCAAAAGTTACATTAGGTATTGTGAAAGGGAAAGAAGCTGCTGTTGAGATAGACTTACAGAATTGCCATTCTTAAGTTTTTTATGAAGTTGTATTGCCACATCCATGTTCCTTACTTTACTATGGATATAATTAGATAAAATACTACTAAAAGCAGTAATACTCTAAAGTTGTTTAAGTGTTAAAATCTATAATCTCTGTGTTGTTTGGGGTGATTGAATATGACAGTTGTATCAGTCAGAGTATTTAGAGGTTCTCAGGTTTTTCACAGAAACATCATTGAATTATTTATGGGTAAAAAATGGAAATTAAAATAGACTCTGTATCAGTTACTTTTCTCTTGTGCTGAGACAAAATACCCAACACTGAAAATTAAGGAAGGAATGGTTTATTTAGCTCATGGTTTGTGCAGGTTTCAGCCCATGCTCAGCTGACTCCAAGGCATAGTGGTACATTGCAGAGGGTGGCTGTTCATGGTGATGGAAAAATAGTAAAAAGGGAGGAGCAGCAACAGAGAGCATGCCTCTTTATGTCTCTTATATTGCACTCAGGGTATCCTCCCCAGGGTGGGTATAGCGCTCACACCCATAATACCAGCATTTGGGTCATGAATTAATCACAAACTCTAAAAGCCAGCTCATGACTGCATGAGGCTTTGGGGGAAATTCTAGACACAATCCATCACATTCCAACCCTGGGTCCCCAAAAAATCATGTGCATCCCTTTATGAAATAGGTATTTTATTCTATATCAAGGAATTGCCAAAATTCTAACAATATTAGACTCAAATCATAACAGACCCCATTAACACCTCTATGATTACAAACCTGTTCAATATTTTTGAGAATCTTCATTCGGTTGCAGACTTGTTGGAAAATGCTTTCTAACTTAAAAAAAAAAAAAACAGCAACTGAGATACAGAAAGATAAAATTCTCATACATCTGCAAGCTAGTAATCTTTCAATACCAAATTATCTGATCATGGAATTTTTACCTTTTTTATGTATTTAGTACAGGGTCTATAGGATCTCACTACATAGATTGGACTTGTAGTGATCCTCTTGTTTTCAGCTTCACAAGCACTGGAATTACAGGCACACACCACCATGTCTAGTCTCATTTGCCATCTCAGCGCACCCTGGTGTCAGGGCTGGTATGGCAGGCCAGGAATTGAACTCCCGGGCCCTGTCATCTGCCTAAGCAGGTGCATTAATCTACTGAGCTATCTGGCCAGTCTAGAATATTTACCTTTAACTGCTTCACAAATACAGTCTGCAATTCTTAATACTGGTTGTCACATGAAATATATTTCCTAAGTTCATAACTAGGAAAAAGAAAACTTACAAACTGCAAAAAGAAAGAAAAGAAAAAAAGAATGTGCTTTCTGTGAAGGGTGTAATTGAAATGAAAAGAGAGCCTTAGTATTTGTAAAACAATGAGGGATTTGTACTTTATGAAACCTATGGATAAAGTACTATTATTGTAGTTGAAGACATATCTAGGTTACTGCAAATTTGGGAAAAGTAATGGAAACAATATCAGTAAGTTATTAACTGAGCTATTTAAATAAATATTTATTCATTCATTCATTAATACATGCATGCATTTATTGTAATGTTAGGGACTGAACTCTGGTCCTTCACACTGAGATACAGATAGATAGATAGATAGATAGATAGATAGATAGATAGATAGATAGATAGATAAATTTTCCCAGATCTTTTCAGCATTTGAATCTTGCTATATTGCCCAAACTGTATACAATTTTCTAATATTCCTTCCTCAGCCTCCTGAGTGCTGATGTCATGAGTATGTAACACCATAACTGCCCACTTACTTGTACTTTTATTGGTTTGGGCTCCCATTATTATGACATTTGTCCTTCCTACAAAGGTAGGACTATTAGGGCCTGATAGCACATTGACATAGCATTTGTTATGTTCTTAAAATTTTGGGGCCAAGGAGATGGCTCAGTAGAATAAGCACTTACCTGGAAAGTACAAGGGTCTGAGTTCAATCCCTGGTTCCAAAAAAAAAATTACCAGTCTTATTTTGTATCATAAAACTCTGCCAAATCAATATTTTGTTTTTGTTTCACTTACATAAAACTAAATGCTTACACTAGGTGAACTCTTGAATTGCAAGATATGATTTTCCAATACTAGCTGTTGTCTTTAGTGTGACTAACATACACACAGGTTACAATGTTCCAGTTAATTTAATATGAATGTATTTATAGTCTATGAAGTGACAGCTGTTCTAGAATAGGGAGTAGCAATAGGTGAAAGCTCCTGTTCAAACTGTACAGTGTGAAATAAAATCATTTACAATTGCCTGACTTGTTGGGTCAAATTTTGTTCTTCTCTTACCCAAAGAGACAACTATTCAGGTGTAAATCTTCACCTCTAAGTCCCTAAACTGGCTAAGATGCCTGGGTGAACTTCACTCAGAACTTTAGCTCTATTTCTATTAAGCTTCCTTTACCTTCCTAACATAGGTTGGAAAATCTTTTAAAGTTGCATTTTCATCTCCAAATAGTACATATTTCATTAGTTGATGTATTGCATTTTCTGTCTTGCTTAGATGGTTTTTGCTTTTTGATCTTACAGATTTAGAGCAGTCATTCCTAAAATTTATTTGGAACCAGAAAAGACTTAGAATAGCAAAAGCAGTCCTGGGCAACAAAAGCAAGGCAGGAGACATTGCAATCCAGGACAATTACAATTTTGAGCTCCATCTGGGCAGTTTAGCAACATATCACAACCCTATCTCAAAATAAAAGATAAAAAAGGGCTGGGGATGTAGCTTAGTAGCTTAATCATCAGTAGGACACACGCACACACACACAGTTTTTAGAAAGAAGAATCTTATGGTTTGAGTATGGAAGTCTGAATTACAGAAGCAGCATCTCTTTTGGGGGGAAAATATGATTTTTAGAAGCTAAACAGAACACAAGGAAATTCAGTAGATCAAAAAAGCAAAAACCATCTAAGCAAGACAGAAAATGCAATACATCAACTAATGAAAGTGTGTACTACTTGTAGATGAAAACGCAACTTTAAAAGATTTTCCAACCTATGCTAGGAAGGCAAAAGAAGCTTAATAGAAATCGAGCCAAAGTTCTGACTGCTCTAAATCTGTAAGATATGATCAAGGAGATTATGGGGCCAAAGAGGAAAGTGATTGGTGATGTAGAATGTGCTCAAGGAGAGTCACATGGAGAAAAAACATTCTTGCAGGCTTTCAAAGAGAGCACATTGGCCAAGCAATGGCCGTGACTCATCCACAT
>NW_004524662.1:785901-787217 GCF_000260255.1 Octodon degus | reverse complement strand
AACTTAACCAAAAAAAGGGGGATACAGATGAATGTCTGTTTTGTATCTGTGTATTCAAAATGGTTAGGATAGATATATAGTTACATTCTCTTAATGAATAAAGGGATTTGTTCTAACAGTGTTTGTAAATAGTATATCATGTCCGCATCTTGTACAACAATTAACCACTGGGAAGAATGTATGCAATGTGTTAATTATTAAATCTGTCCTACCAATTTGGTTTGAAACTGTCTCATTGTGATTTGTTTCTCAATAAAATTATGGAAAAAATTAAATCTGTAAGATATATTGGTAGTATTTTGATACAGATCACATTAAGTCTGTATAAAAATTTTGGGAGCTTGGCTATTTTCATAATGTTGATTCTTCCTATCCAGGAGCAAGGAATATTTTTTTCCATTTATGAAATCCTCTTCTATCTCTTTTTACAGAGTACTATAATTTTCATTGAATAGATTGTTTTGCTTCTTTAGTTAGATAAATTTCTAGGTATTTCATTTCTTTGGGTGCTATTGTAAAGTGTATTGCTTCTTTAATTTCTTTCTCACTGTGTTTGTTATCTGTGTAGAGGAATGCTATTGATTTTGGGGTATTGACTTTGTAACCTGCTATGCTACTGAAGTTGTTTACTAATTCTAGGATTTTCTTCATGGAGTTTTTTGAGTCTACCAAGTAGAGTATTATATCATCTGCAAATAATGATTGTTTAACTTCTTTATCCATTCATGTTCCTTTTGTTTCTCTCTTATCTACTAGCTCTAGCTAATTATTCCAGAACTATATTGAATAGAAATTGTGATAGTAGATATCCTTGCCTTGTACCTGATTTGAGAGTAAGATTTCAGTATTTCTTCATTTAGAATTATGTGGGCTGTTGGATTGTCATAGATGCTTTTTATCAGATTGAGGTAAAGATCATCTATTTCAATTTTCTATAGGGCTTTAATCATGAATGAATGTTGAACTTTGTCAAAAGCCTTTTCAGCATCAATTAAGATGATCATGTGGTTCTGAATTTGGCTCTATTGACATAGAATATTACATTTATAGATTTGCATATGTTGAACCATCCTTGCATCCCTGGGATGAATTTTATCTTGTCATAGTGTACAATTCCTGACTTGAAATTATACTGCAAAGTGACTGCAATAAAATCAACATGGTACTGGCAAAAAACAAAACAAATAAACAACAAAAAAAGCAAGACCAGGTCCAAAGATCAATGGAAAAGATTAGAAGATACAGACACAACTACAAACACACTCAATCATCTCATCTTTGACAAAAGGGCCAACAATGTTCACTGGAAAAAAAAA
>NW_004524662.1:761455-776704 GCF_000260255.1 Octodon degus | reverse complement strand
GAGAATACAAAATAGTATTAAAAGAAAAATTATAAGTGACATAGAATTTCACTGAACAAAATAATATGAATTTCAAAGTATTTGTTGTATTGCGTAGTGTTATCTTCAAATTAGTTGTTCATATTACCAGATATATACATGCAAAATTGGAAGAAGAAAGAAATATATAAGAAATTAAGAAGACAAAAGGGTCAAATAGTTGAAAAAGGAGATGAAGCAAATTCAAGCATTAATGCTTCTTTCCATAGACCAGCAGAAGCCCGAGGTACAGTTGTCCAAACCATCTTGTTTATATACCTAGATATATCTTTTTCCCCCATTCCTTCTCCTGTCCTCAACTTAGTAATTCCTTCTTTTTGAACAGAACCATTCTCTTTTTCCAGTGTCTATTGTGCCCTCCAGATATTATTTTCTGTTTCAGTCTATCCCCACATATTTATGTAACGCATCCATCCATTTGTTTGCATGTCATACCACCGAGCTACATAGGAGTGTTTACATTTATGGATGACCACCTGCTATTACTTAAAGTCCATAAAGCAGTGGAGAATGAAGTTACAAAAAATATGTGTTTGGTGACTCAATTATCAATTAAAAATTCAACCAATATTTACTGAGTATTTCCTATGCCTTAAATTACTGGAATAGTAAGAAGTGTTCATATGCTTTTCATGATAAAAGAAAACCTAATAAAAACAACTTCAAATGAATAGCTTAACAATTGAATATGAAAAACAAATGAGCCAGTCAGAGAAAATCACAAAGAAATGCTCTTTCTTATGTTACATTAAAAAGAAGAATTGTACCATTTTCAGAGTTTTGTTTTCATGTATTCACACTCCTACCTCTGCCCAATTCCCTACTGACAGACTCATTCTCCTTATGATCAATAACTGGAATGCAGTGCTTTGGGCTGTCTGGACAGTGCCTAGAAGCCAGCTGCATCTTCACTAGCATGTCCATCCTCCCTTGATTATTGCTTGGCTCCATTATCTTCAAAATACCATAGCAGTCATTATGAGCAAGCAGAGAGCAAGTTGGAGGGAGCAGTGGTAGGAGAAATAAGACTGATAGCTGAGGCTGGTAGATTGAGCAGAGAAAACCCAGTGTATAAAGGAAGCTTAGAGCCTGGATGGGATACTTCCCTTGATTTCTCCCTGTTCAGTTCCTGTCCCAAGTATCCTCACCACCATGCCCCGAGTCATAATGGCCTTTGGGACAGCTACTAAGATTCAGAAATTAGGAATAAGTTGAGCAAACAGATGACACATCTGGCAGGTCAGCACAAGTCTGAAATTTGGTACCAAATTTTTTTTTTCTCAGCTCCTTTCTGACCTTGTTCCATGTTTTCACTCCTTGGCCTGATCCTACATTTTCCTTTCTGCCAAAAGATTTGCCCCCACAGTTAAGACATCCCCTACTCCAGTATATTGTTCATCCAGTGGGAGGGCCTTCCTCATTCTTTTTCATGCTAATACAATTTATTTTTCCCCAGTCAGTTTTCTTCAATCACTGATTTGAATTCTTTTGTTTTTTATTGTTCTTCAAGCTAAGTACAGCTTTCTTCATTCTTCTGTTCCTTGTTTGTTTCTGGTTTTTGTTGTTGTTTTATTGTGTGCCTCTGTTGGAGTTGTTTTCAGCAGACCTAACCATGAAGTAATAAGGTCAAGCTCTAGCAAGATTGATGCCAGACTAGGAGTATGTGAACTGGAATAGATTTGCATTGAAAAGAGGGTAGAGAATCACAGATAAAGTTTTGCTATGAGAGAGAAACCATTAATTTAGTAACTTTGCTACAGTCAGTTGAGTGGAGAGTCCCAAAAATATATCTCTATATACTTTCTCCTAGAAATCTTAGGAATGTGTTCTTATTTTGAAAAAAGAGACTTTGTAGATTTGATTAAATTAAGGACTTCAGTTATCCAGGTGGGTCCTAAATTCAGTGATGAGAAACAGAAGAGAGACACAGAGCCAGGGAGTGGGAGGTGTTGTGAAGATGGAGACAGAGACAGAGACTGGAGAGATGCAGTCATAAGCCCAGAAAGCTAAGGAATGCTTGGCAGTGCAAGAAAGCACAAGGCAAAAGGGACATCTCCTAGAGCTTGTAGCATGGTGTGGCCCTGCCAGTACTCTGATTTCAGACTTCTGGCCTCCAGAACTGTGAGAGGAAACATTTATGTAGTTTCAAGCTACAAAGTGTGTGGTAATTTATTATGGTAGCCACAGGAAACAGATACAAGTACCTCTGATAAAACAGAGACTACTGTATTCTAGGGCTGAACATTTAGTAATGAGTAAAAGAGATTACATACTAGTAGGGTTAAAGAGATGATGAACAGTGAACATATAAATAATACTTTAAAGAACAATGGACTTGTGGAGAAATACAACTAGAACAGGTAAAGAGGGACGGAGAGCAGAGTGGGAGAATTTTTATGGATTATTTCTTATGAACTTTAGCTTTAACCCAAGTAGTCAAGTGTCCTCATTGAAAAGGTAACATTTGAGTAAAGAGTTGAAGGAGGTGAGCAGACTTCTACGGGACTAACTGTGGGAAGTGTGAGGGAGAGAAAGCTAACACCAAGGTCCTAAACCAGAAGCATAGATAATGGGGTAGAGAAACATCAAGGGAACCACTGTGACTGGGACAGAGTAGACAGGGATTAGTGGCAGATGAGATCAGAAGATAATGCATTGGGAATCTCATTCTGTAGCACTGTAGGAGCTCACTCTAGGGACTCTGACTTTTATTTGGGGCAAAATGGGAAACAGAGAAGCTATACATGTTATAGGCCTTATGCAATAACCCATATTCCAAGCCAAGTGTGGTAGTACACACCTGTAATCTCAAAACTCTGGGTCGCAAGTTCCAGTCCAGATTGATACTTGAGAATATGTCTCAAAAAATAAAAAGTTCTGGAGATGTAGCTCAATGTGAAAGCCATGGAGTCGATTCCCACCATTCTCCCCCACTAAAAAGGTTGCTGAGTTACTGACAAGCTGTAAAAGAACATGAGAAGAAGGTGGTCGTAGTAGTGTATTCTTGTAACCCCACATTCGGAAGGCGAAGTCAGGAAGAACACCACTTTGATGCCAATTTAGGCTACATTGCAAGACTAGAATGGGAATAAAAATAAGAATGAGAATGAAGATGATGATGAAGAGGAGGAGGAGAAGAAGGAAAAGAAGAAAGAGAAAGTGGAGAAGGAGGAGAAGGTTGAGAAGAAGACAAGAGCAGAATCAGAAAATTAGTGAGCATGTGAAAAAAATCCATACTGTGTCCAGACAGATATGATAATTATTGCTCAGACAATGGTTTCACCCATGAGTTAGTGAGAAAAGATGGAGTTTGAGGCTCAAGTTAACAGAATTCATTGTTATAGGAAGGAAGAATTAATGACATTTGGGATGGCTGAGGTTGCAAGTACCTAAACTCAGAGTTTGAGACTACTTTGGTCCTCATGGACTTAAATATAAGCCCCAGGGGATGGCCAGGGCCAGGACTAGAAAGGCAAATGTGTTAATCAGGTCTCATAAATTTATTTGAAGCAATAACATGCTTTTCTCCTTTCATGGAAGAGAAGACAGTCAAAAGTGGTTATCTTTGGATTTACCAGAAGCTTTCGGAAGAGTCTAAATACAGAGCTGCTGATGAGGCACTGGCAGTGTCTTCCAAAACATCACAAGAATCCTTGACAACAAAAAAAAGAGTATTCACTTTCTTCTTCTGCCTTCTCTATGTCCTCCTCTTCTTCTTCCCCTTCAGAATCCAGCTATTCTGATTACGTTGCGGAGCAGAAAAGCTTTCTTGCATTTGAATTCAGGCTCGGTGAAAACCCCAATCTTAAGAGAATCTATTTCACTGTACCTGCATTCCAATTTTCTCCAGCAGCTTGATATTTTAGCCACAGTTACTTTGTGCTTCTGTTTTAAATGTTAGTTTTATTGGTAAATTTTTTTTAGTGTATGATGATTATATTCCTTGTGGCCCTGGTACAGGTATGTAACACATCTTCATTCTTGTTTTCATCCCCTCCTCCCTTCTTCTCTTGGTTCCATTCCCATTTGCAAAATAATAACAACAATAATAATAATAGTAATAATCTATCTACCTATTTTCTATCATCTATCCTTCATTTTGATTATTTTTCCTTGTATGGACTGAGATTGTAGCTTAATGGCTGAGTACTTGCCTAGCATGTGTGACATCTGGATTCAGTTCCCAGCATCACAAAAATTTAAAAAATAAACAAATAAATAAAGCTAAGTCCCCCTGTACTTCTGCATCCATTGGATAAAGGTAACTGTAGCCCCCTGTGCTCTTTGTACTAATGGTCTTCTGTGGTGAAGCTTTTCCCTTCAAGCTTGCCATTTCCTCTCTTGTCTCCACCTTTTTGCACACACCACGGCATTCATCAGCTCTTTTTCAACTTCCGCAAATCCAGATATGCCTTTAGGAAGCATTTCTCCTACAGATCACTGGGACTGGGCTACTTTTCCGTACTGACTCTACCTGGGCTAATGGAAATGAATCAGTGACCATATCATTTACCCCAGAAATTCATTCTTTCAATATTTTCTAATTATTATACTGAAAATCTTTGGTGTAATCTAGAGGACTGGAAGCAGTTGCAATGGTTTGCAGGTGTGCTTTTGGGGCTGTCACAGGAACCAGTAGTTAAGTACATGACAATAGCATATATAATAAAGGACAGAAAGGATTCCACTATTCCTGCATCTCAGCTTCTCAGTTTCTGCCTCACACCTAAAACAGTCAGGTGTTTGGTTTTCTGAATCGTGTTCTGGAGATGTGTTCTGATTTCCTCTATCTTTAAGAGAACCTCAAAACTCTGCTTCTCCAGCAGGGGATGCCCAAATCCTGTGAGGTCCAAGTTTATTTCCCAAGAGTAGCATATCAGTTCCAGTTGGCAACAATTATGTTAAAGCTGACTCTTGCTGATTTTGGCAAGGTGTTCCCTTCTGTACATGTTTGTTCTCTTCAAGTGTCATGTTTCAGACCAGAGTAGCAGAGTTCAGGCTCATGTTAGAGAGCTGCAAGGATTGGATAGGGAGCAGAAAGCCTGAAGTGTCCACTGCCACAATCCCTAAAAGAGGTTTCTGAATTATAAACTTCTTTTCCTACCAGCCTTCTCTTGTGCCAGTCTAGGCAAAGAGAAGTGTGTGAATTAAATAATAGAAGTTGCTATAAACTGAGATCTGTTCGATATTAATTTATGAGATGGATGTGATGGTAATTTTAGCACTCTGAGAGGCTAAGGCAGGAGAACAGCAAGTTTAAGTTTGTGTGGACAATTTAATAACTTACTGAGAGAGGAGAGGAGAGAGAGAGAGACAGAGAGAGAGAGAGAGACAGAGAGAGACAGAGACAGAGACAGAGAGAGAGACGGAGAGAGAGGCAGAGACAGAGACAGAAGAAGACAGAGGGAGAGGGAGACAGAGATGGAGATAGAGACTGAGAGGAAGAAAGTGGGAGAAGAAGGAAGGAGAGGAAGGAAGGAAGGAAGGAAGGAAGGAAGGAAGGAAGGAAGGAAGGAAGGAAGGAAAGGTTGGAGATGTAGTTCTGTGCAGAAGCCCTGGATTAAATACCTAATGCCGCACAAAAAAAAGTTCCCTATATTTCACTTCTTGGACATTAACTTGAATTAACAAAATTTTTCATTAAATGTTAACCACAGGGCCAAGGAGATGGCTCAGTGGCATAAGTACCTGCCTGGAAAGTGCAAGGTCCTGACTTCAATCTTTGGTACAATAAAAACAAAAACAAAAACATTCACAATAAATGTTAGAAACAAACAAACAAAAAAAAAAAAACTTGGAAGAGTTACAGACAGGCTTTCTGCTTTTGGGTTGGTTTTTTTTTTTAAGCAATTTAATAAGAATCATGATTGTCTGAGTTTCCAACCTCGAAACTCTTTCGAATTAGCTCAATTTGAAATTAAGAAATTAGGAAGGAGGACACTCACGAGTGTTCATTCCCTTGTGTGAGGTGGGGAAGTTGCTGGGGATTGAACCCATGGCTCGTGGGTAGTAAGCAAGCTCTGTGCCACTGAGCTGCAACTCCAGCAGGAACACCTCTAAGCACATTGGTAAAAAGGAAATTAGTTAGCTGCTGGTTTAGTAACCAATGACTCGCTGGTCTGCAGGGGTCCCATTTCATTATTGGATGACTGAAATCTTTGGACTTGCTTGTTATTGAAATTTATTTCACCTAAAAGAACGCTGGACAGACATGAAGATGTTTCATATGTGATACATGTGTATGCACGCGATACTCACATACTCTATGGGAGACAGGTGAGTTATCCCATCAAATAGCAACATATGGAGACAATAGGTGCCATTTTTAAAGATCTGAAAATTGAGACTTTAAACTTTAGGTCAGCTAAAAACGTTGTCTAATGCACATGCCAAGAAGTCAGAGCTGAAATTCTAACCCAGGTTAAAAATTGTAAGTTGGGGCCAGGGAGATGGCTCAGTAGAATAAGCACTTGCCTAGCAAGCACAAGGGCCTGAGTTCAATCCCTGGTTCTGCAAAATAAATAAATAATAAAAATTGTAAGTTGAGAAAAATTAAATCTAAACCATTTAAATAATAAAATAGCTCATTTTATAGCTCTTTAATATAAAACTGACTATTGTCAGAGTTGGAGCTTGTTTCTCTACAGTTCTCGTCTCTGCCTTCCTCTGTGTAGGCATGCTATCCTCAGCCTGGCTCTGCTCAGGTAACCTGGTAATTTCCCAAAGCTCCTAGGCCTGCATCCCTATTTACTCTTTCAAGTGAAGAAAGAATGTGATTCTTTTTTTTTAGCTATTGAACAAAAATCTGAGCTTTGGATTAGAAGAGTGGTTACTTTTGGAGGGAGGTCTCTGCCTGAGAGGAGGCATGAGGATCCCAGAATGCTGTGCTACTCTGTAACTTGTTCTATGAGGGGATTACACAGGTGTGTATAGATGTAAAACTTCAACAATTGCATGATTAACACTTGGTTACTAACTGTACATAAGCCATACATACAAACACACACACACACACACACACACACACATCATGACTTGAACACTCATGTGATTGGACCAGGTAGTTAGGTCATATGCTTGCTCCTGATCCAATTACAGAGATAAATTGGGGGAGGTCACCTATGAAGGCTTTCTCCTGGAGCCGGAGGTGGGGTTGACCCCTTAAATAAGGGCTTTACCCTAATAGAGAAGGGATAAAAGGATGGCAAGAAAACAATTATTAAGTTGTTCACAACAGTAATAATCTAAAAGTATATGTTACAGAAAGACCAACATAGGGTAAGGAAAATGAATGGAATGTCCAGAGCAGGCAAATTCACTGGGACAAAAAACTGACCAGTGATTTCCAGGGGCACTGGGAGAGCAAGAATTAGGACTAATTGCTGATGGGTGTAGGGTTTCGGGGTATAGAAATGCTCTGGAATTAGATAGTGGTGATGGTTGCCCACCAGAGTAAATCTAGTCAAAACACCAAATTGCACATCTCAAAATGGTGAATTTTATATTAGGTGAATTATATCTCAATTTTTAAAATAAAGTATTTAAAGATTGTTCAGAACTGTCAGTTATGGCAATATAACATAATCCCAACACTCACGGTCTGGAGACAGGAGGACTGTGAGTTTGAGGCCAGGCTAGAATCCAGCAGTTTTCTCTCAAACAGACAGATAGATAAAATAGGCAAACAGATAGACAGACAGACAGACAGACAAGTAAAAATCATCTAAAATTAAGAATCAACATTACATTTCATTATATTTCAAGGAAAAGAATTTTAGTCATTCCTCATAAAACGTAAAACAGAACCAAACATTTTAAAGCAAAAAATGAATAGATAGCATGTATTAACCCTCATCACAAGTATGAAATACATATTTGAAAGGATTTAGAAATTCTTTTTTCTTTTTTTTTTTTCAGAACGAGGGATTGAACTCAGGTCCTTGTGCTTGCCAGGGAAGTGCTTATTCTACTGAGCCATCTCACCGGCCCTAGGATTTAGAAATTCTACTTTTAGAAACTACTATATGCTAGAATTAGCACCTACTATGTGGCTAGCATAAGAAATATAAAGTCAGACTCCTTCACTGTTGTATTCTCAGCGCTTTCAAGAGAATAGTTTAAGAACACATAATTTAAAGGAGTAGGTATTCTGTGAGTAGCTTTGCTCAAAATGTGGTTAGAAAAGACCAGCAGAATGAACTGAATTACCTACCTAGTAGCTTGATCTAAATGCAGAATCTCAGGTTCCACTCCACAAGTCTATTGGATCTGGTGATGTGTGTACAGCAAGATTTAAAAGCTCTAGGTTTGGGCCAGTGAGACAGCTCAGCAGTCTAAAGTGCCTGCTTACACAAGTTTAGGCAAGCACAGGGACCATGGTTCAATCCCTGGTACCACATGTTGCACCAGCCCCGCCCCCAGGGTGGGCTGAACTGGCCACAAAAACAAATAAAATAAAATAATTTAAAAAAAAAATCTCTAAGTTTGCATTGTGATCAGTGGTACAGCACTTGCCTAGTGTGGGTGAAGCCCTAATTCAAATCCCAACACTGGAGAAAGAAAAGAATTTTAAGTCTATGAGAATTTCTACATTTTTAATTACATTATTGTTATATGATAGATAGTCCCTCTTGAATTATTATAGCTGGCTTGAACAGTCTGTGCAAGCTACCTGTTATTCTTTAACACTTACCACAAAGCAAATGGTATGGCTTTACTTGTACTGTAATAGAAGCTTATTCAACTTCAGATGCTGTTCTGCATCATTGGGATACATCGGTGAACGAATAAGTCAGAATCCCCCCTGATCATCCTAACTAATTCTTCCTAAAATCAACAGATAATAAGTGAAGTCTTCCATTGTTTGTTGCTCTACCACTGAGTTCTACCCCCAAAACCTCTCTCACTTTTTTTATAATTATCCCTCCAGCCGCCTAGAAGCATGTAATAATCACTGTTGAAAAACAAAAGCAAAAAAAAAAAAAAAATCTATTAAATAAACATGTCCTACAAGTACTCTGAGACTTAAGGATGAAGCCCCACTGGCAATGCATACAATATTTCTCTTCTAAATTCCTTTCCATCCCTCTGCCACCCAGTCCTCCTGATATATCTTTTGCCGGTGTTCTCAAGCCCAGAAAGTATTCAGGGTCGACGGAAGGAATCTACAAGTTCTTCCTGAGCACGGTGGCAGTGAAGTCAGGGTTTAGATATTGTGATGTTACACTTTTTTTTCATATGTTTCCGTTAAGATTTTGTTTTGGAATGATTTTCTTCTTTGGTTTCACATATATATTAAAGAGAATAACATTAAAAACGATCCAGAATTTCAAAACAAGATGATAGAAAGTCAACATTTGTTATGCTGCATATTGTTATCTTCAAAGTAGCTGCTTAGATTGCAATAAATAAAATATTCCTAACTGGTAGCAAAAAATATATTTATTTTTTTATAGCATACCATATATAAAAATAGGGGCCAGGAAGATGGCTCAGTGGAATAAGCGCTTCCCTGGCAAGCGCAAAGGCCTGAGTTCAATCCCTGGTTCCGCAAAAAAAATAAATAAATAAAAATAATGCCAGGAGGGAAAATAAACATTATAGTAACCGCCAGAATCTACCTGATCTAAAACATAAATTTAACATTTTCATTCAAATGAATTATTGTTTATGAATCCATATTAATTTTTCTTTATTTTAATTTATCTCTATATTGTCACTGTGTTGTTTAATACAAAAATTTTAAAGCATTTATTTGTCAGATATCTAGATATTTAAAATCAGAATATAGTGGTTCATGTCTATAATCCCAATACTCAGGAAGCTGAGAGAGAAGGAATGATGTGAGTTTAATGGCAGCCTGGGCTACATAGTGAGTTTAATGCTGACCTAAACTACACAGTGAGATGATGTCTCAAAAGCAAACAAAAGAACAAACACAAATGACACACAACAACAAGTTTTAAAACTTTTGGATAATTTCTAAGCTTCATTTCTCATCAGTTAGACCTTAAATGTCCAAAAAGGAATCCAGTTCGCCTTTTAACAATACTTTACTTGCTTGTTTTTATTATTTTCTTAATAAAGTTTTAATTTCATTTATATACCAGCTACAATGTTCATCACTGAAGTAGATAAATCTGTCTAGTACAGGACCATAAGGCTTTTTTATTAGTACACACTTGCAGTCCATTTTTCATGGGAAGCTGGGACATGTACACGACATATATTAATTCTTTTCTTTATCCCCTCTCCCCGCTACTCCTGGTCACTTTTCTCACTTGAAAAGCTCTATTTTCATCACTTTTCTCTTCAATTATTTTTTTTTACAGCTTTTCCTTTGCTTCCTTCTATCTCTTGTTGCCTCATTGATTTGAAAAGTTCTTCTTACTTCCTAGGTATCTATCTTCTATTTTACATGTTCTATCTTTAAAAAAAACAATTACAGTAAGTGTAGTAAACTTTTTTAATGCCATTTTTGGAATGATCTCTGGTATTTATCACTTTTATGCATTTAAGAGAGAAGATATGTTTATGAAATTTATATCTGTATTATTTCTATTTGGGTAACTTGGAGTAGAATTGAGATTTTTTAACTTCTTTCAATTTAAATAAAAAAAACTGATGGACTCCATATATAATCCCAGCTAATCAAGAATTTGAGCCAGGAAGATTACCAGTTTATGGTCAGCCTGGGCAGTGTAGCATGATTGTGACTAAAAAACACAGTAAGATAAGATAAAATAACAAAATAAAATGAAAAGCGCTAGAGCTGTAGCTCAATAGTTCTGAGTTCAATCCCCAGAATCACAAGAAAATAAAGAGAATTTTATTTAGACATAATTTTGGATTTACAGAAGAATTGCAGGGATAATTGCATATACCTGTCATCTCAGATTTCTAGCCTAGTATTTTACATGACCATGATATAAGAATCAAAACTAAGAAATTCACACGGTAAAATACCACTAAGAAAACTGCACAGTTTATTAGGACTTCACAGTCTTTTATGTCTCTTTTTCTGTTCTAGGTTCCAATCCAAGCTGACACACTGAATTTAGTTGTTATATTTTCACAGTCTCCCCCGATTGTGACAGTTCCCTTAGTATTTCTTTCTTTTTCAGGTCCTTGATACCTCTGAGGATTCCTGGTCTGATATTTTGTAGTAAATACCTCAGTGTAGGTTCAGCTGATGTTTTCCATTATGCTGCGGGTTTCTGAGGAAGTGTCTTTCTCAGGACGTGATACAAGGCTATGCGTTAGTGATGTGAGTTACAAGTGGTGACATTAACTGTGGTCCCTTATGGTGATGTCTCCCGGTTTGTGCCCCTGTAGCTATTTTCATTTTATAATTAATGAATATTTGGGGTAAGATACATTGAGGTTATGTATCTTTTCCATCCTTACTTTTTGCCCACTAACTTTAACTTTCATCAGTGCATCTTGTTTGTGGTAATTGCTGTAGTGTTCTATTTCTCAATCTTTCAACAGCTAGTATTTTGAGTTCTTTTACAAAGAAGTGACTCTCCTCTAAAGCAAACAGCTTAAATCCTTGTCCAGCTAGAAGCAGTAAGCTCATCACCATGAGAGAGCTCCTATGCTACCTGGTGTGAGCCAGAGGTAAGTAAAGTAGGTTTCATTTATTTATTTAAAATCTAGGGCCAGGGCTGGTGAGATAGCTCAGTGGACTAAGTGTCTGCTTAGGAAAACACAGGGATCAGTGTTCAATCCCCCACACCACATGTCATGCTGGGCCCACCCCACTCCCAAGTCATCTTACCTGACATGACAACTGAGACTGGGCATGGTGGCACAAGCCTATAATCCCAGCTCTGGGGAGGCTGAAAACAGGAGGATCACTACAAGTCTGAGCTACACAGTGAGATCCTGTACCAAATACAATACCAAATAAATAAACAAATAAACAAACAAACTTTCTGTTAGTAACAGTTTTATCCCCTTTGGGTAAAACAGGGACTAGTCATTGCTCTAAAGCTCATAGACTAGTGTGAGATGTCACTTAGGTTTCTGCACTGAAGAGTTTGTGGAATCCTCTGAGTAGTATATTTCCCTACAAAAACCTGTGCTAGGACCAAATAAAATTACTTTACCTGGCTAACTTTATCTCTGTTTTGCTTCCTTTCTTCAGTGAGGACAGATTGAACTTTTTCCCCAATCCATATTCTGTCTTTCCCCGCTTCTATCCAGAGGTGTTCACTACTTCACATTTTTCCCTCCAAATTTCACACTAATTTCTCGTGTTGGCCAGCATAGAACCATACAGGTAAAGGAATTTTGGGACAGTAATTCCACCTTAGCTAACTGACAAAGTTCAAAACTAACACAGATGATTTTGGCCATGTTTCTTCATTGAAATACCCTCTCTGGCTGCATGACCTCTTTTCAGGTTTTGTTTTGAGTGATTTTATAAGCTTTGAATATTTTTGCTTTTTAGTGATACAAGTTCTAAGGAGTTCCATCCATTTTTATTGCTTCAAGTATCAGATGATGTATGTTGATAACTTTCAATTCAATTTTTAGCCTAGACATCTCTTTACAATTTCAGGGGAAATATTCAACTGCCTCCTGGACATCTCTATTTGTCTTTCCTCAAACACCTAACTTGTAATGTGTCCCTACTAAACTCATTTCCACTTGTTCAAACTTGTTCTTCCTCCTCTAATCTCAGTGAAGACTTCCAGCCAATTCTCTGGGTTGGAAGAGTTATCAATTCATTCCAGCTTAATTCTGGAGTTTTCTTACTTAAGATATGATTTCTTATGAAAGTTTTTATATTGAGATTCTTTTATTTGAAAGCAAAAAGAACCTATCTTGGAGTTAGGGGTGTAACTCCCTAGCACATGCAAGGCTCGGGGTTCAGTTCTTGCCCCAACCATGCACATGCACACATAACACATATACAAAGCAGTTTATCTTACCAAAGTAGTGGTAAATTTTGCTGAATCTATACTGTACCTGGAACATCATAAGCAATTTATAGTAAATGGGAATGAGTAAATTGGATGGATGGATACCAATATCTCTGCTTTACAAATAGAGAAAAGAATTTTACTTTGTCAACAGACTAATAAGTAATGGGATAAGGACCTCAACCTCAAAGGCATGATTTCAAACACAAGCGTAACTTAAAAGTCTCTTAATCAGAGGAGTCAAATGCTGTGCTACAAGAACAAGTTAACTTCTACATCTCAGGGGTTCAGCACAAGAAAGGGTTCAGCTTGCTTGTATTCACAAAGATTATAATACTGATATATCTCTATATATAAAATAGCATAGATATATAGCTATTTTCTTAGTTCAATGAGAAGAAAGTTTTGAACTATTAGTGTTTAGACAAGATATCATGTCTGCATCTTGTATATATGAATAACTACTACAGACAACAATATGCAATGTACTAATTATTGTAAGTATACTACTGTCCTGCTTTGAAACCATCTCATTGCTACTTCTTCCTCAATAAAATTATTTTTTAAAAAAAAGATTATAATACTGGTTGGCCAACTGTTAAAGACAGCTACCAGTCTACTTTTTTATTATTGTTAAATTTATTTATTTATTTATTTATTTATTTATTTATTTATTTATTTTGTGGAACCGGGGATTGAACTCAGGCCCTTGTGCTTACCAAGGAAGCACTTATTCCACTGAGTCATCTCGCCGGCCCTGGTAATTTTGTTCTATAAAGTTGCTGCAAAAACTAAAGTAACAAATTCTGAACCGTTGCTCCTACGTGAAATACAGGGTTTCATTTTTTGAGAGCTTCTGATCCCTATTTTACCATATTATCATGTACAAAATTGTTTTCATGTGTTTCTGTTTAAAGACACTTTGTTTAATATATGTTGTTGGTTTATGGGCATTCGCTTCCTCGACATCAGCCCTACAACTTGTGCTGATGAAGCTCACCTAGCACACTTCCCTGTAAGACACATTCCTGCTTTCTCACATTTATAAACACCACACAACACTTCAGCATTAAACTTGGGGGCCATTTTTGCTGAAAACAGTGACATTTCAACAAAAAGCACACAAATGCAAAAAAAAAAAAAAATTGACACCCTACTGCAAAAGCAAACTAAATTAAAGCATGAGAGGTGATGAGCCTAGGAGATAGATAAGCACTTGCCTGGTAAGCACGAGGTCCTGAGTTTGATTCCGAGTACCAAATAAAAATAAATAAATAATAAAAATAAAAACTAAATGAAGTATGATGGGTGAAATAAGAAAGCAGAATGCTGCCTTGTTTGACCATAGTTGGGAATGTATAGCAGGTGACTGACACTTGACAGATCTGCTCATGTCAGTAAAAGACAAAGATGGAAACAAGGTAACAACAATGGTGCACAGTTAGAAGGCCAAGATGTCAGGTATTCAAGCATGGTTTTTGCATTACACATTGCTGTCCTCAACGTAGTTGCTGAGATTTGCAGATATCACATATAGAGTTCTTCAAGGTGAGAGTTATGCATATTAAATGCTGGTTTCTCACGTATACTAAGAAAATACTGTACCACTAAACTGCACCTCCATCATTTGCACTAAATACTTCAAATGCATTTTCTGATTTAATTCTTACTACAACTCTTTAGTAGTAGTTTTGCCTTTTTATAGAAAAGACCAATGTGATACAGAAATTTAGATACTTCTCCAAGACATACAGCCAGTAAATACTGAAAGCTACTTTTGAACCTAAACCAGCTCATTATTTTTTTATTTATTTTTTTTCATCTCATTATTTTTGCTACCTGATAAGCAAAGCAAAATTAAAACTTATTATAAGAAGGTCTTTACAGAATCAAAAGAAGAATTCAGGTGAATTCCAGGATGAGCAACAACCAGGATCTAAGAATCCTTTGGCAACAGTTCCCAGTTGCCAGTTTCTTCCTCTGATTCTCCTCTCTGCTTTTCATACCAGTCATGGTACTCCTGATGGGCAAAGGGAAAGTCCTGTCAAAATGATGCAATGGATCATTTTTACTGTCCTCAACTTTTTTTTTCAAAATTTTATTGATAAACAGATAGCAACGAGACAGTTTCAAATCAAATCGGTAGTACAGTTTCAATAACTAATACACTGCATATATTCTTCTTAGTGGATAATTGCTGTACAAGATGCGGACTTGAGATCCTATTTACAAACACCATTAGAACAAATCATTCTATTCATTAAGAGAATGTAACTATATA
>NW_004524662.1:737464-760895 GCF_000260255.1 Octodon degus | reverse complement strand
AGAGAGAGAGAGAGAGAGAGAGAGAAAGGCAGAGACAGAGACAGAGACAGAGACAGAGACAGAGACAGAGACTAAGACCCAAAGGGAAACCCCAAACATTTGAATGGCCTAAAGAGCTAATCACATCTCTTGGGGTCTGTTTCCTGTCATCAGTAAGTTGAAAGGTTTACTCACATATATCTGATGTCCTGCCCAGCTCTTGGCATTTTGGAGTTCTGGGTAGTGAATTGACAGTAGTTTTCCTCTTCCTGAGTATTTGCCCTTTGAACAAATTCTCTCTCTTGATTCTTCATCTCTGTTTACCCCTGGCTTTCCAATCCCTTTTTCTTGGACTCCCTTTCTTCCTCAATTTCCTGAAATTCTATTTTCTTTTCCATATTTTTTGTAGTCTCTTTGTTTTCTTACATTTTTCTGCAGATGCTGTGCATTAGAATTCTCTATAGGTACAAGATCAGTAGAAAACATATGCATAACTAAGCAAGGGGATTTATTAGGTAGGTTTACAAGATCAGAAGCACAAGAATCCATAATGGCTGGCTGCATACTGAAGAGCCAGAGGAGCCAGTGGATACTCAGCCCAAGAGTACAGAAGTTTCATAGTAAAAGAGACCAAAGAACCACTGCCCTTCCAAAGTCAAAGTTCTGGAAGCTGCCTGGAAAGGTGCAGATGCCAGTTTATGTTGGAAGGCTGGACCGACTGGTCCAAAGGCCACTGTGAAGACTAGAGCTCCTCCATAATCAGGAACTCTTCCTTTTCCTTTTCCTTTTCTTTTTCTATTCCACCCAGATTACAGTCTATATGTTAGTACTGTGAACATCTGGGAAGGTCTTCTCCTTCAGTTTTCTGACCTACATGGCAATTACCCACAGCATACCCAGAAATGTGCTCCACTCATCTTCTGTGCATGTCCTACTCCAGTCAAGTAGGCTAACGTATCATGATTGGTGGTCACAAATAGGTGGGTTTATGGGGAAAAAATAAAATAGAGGAAAAAAAATAGGTGGGTTCTAATCTCATAACCACACATTATTTAACTGGCATGGTAGGACTTTAAAGACTTAAAACATTTTCACAAACTATCCCTTCTTACCCTCTCTTATTAACTTCGCACCTCTTCTTTATTGCCAGTTCTCAGGGCTGACAACAAATTGCTGTTGAACAAATGTAAAGAGAGTAAGGATTTTTTAAGAAAAATGGTGACTGTACTGAGAATGTCCATCAATTTTTTAAAAAATATCAGTTACTGCATAGAATTTTCACCTTGACTAACTATATACTGACATCTGTATCTAAGCAACTACATCTAGGACAGCAATGTGTTATACAAAAGCCATGCTTGAATACCTGTCATCTTGGCCTTCTAACTGTGTACCATTTCTAATGTCATAACAATTATTACTATACTCTTTAAAATAAATGTGTAACAAGGTAAGAGAAGAAAAAAAGAGACAATAACAAAAATTTAAGGTTCTTGAAAGCAAGTGGTAATATTTAATCATATGTCCAATCTTATACAACTATATCTGTTAATATGAGCAATGGATTTGATGATAAAAATAGACAATATTTCAACTATTGTTAATCAGCCACTCTTGGTTTGAAAATCTGTAACATATGTATTGTTGTATGTTACCCTGTTTCCATCTTTGTTTCTGATTTTTGTTCTTGCTTTTGTTTTTACTCTTCAAAATAAAATTAAATTAAGTTTAAAAAAAGAGTAGTATAAGCAGGCATTTTGTAAAGTAAATAAAAGGTTTTTTTTTAAATCACTATCTTCACAAAGGTGCAGTATGTTTTCAGGATATTCTAACTTTATCAGATTCCTTTGACTGCTGTAACAAATTAGCCCAAACATAATGTCTTAGGACAACTAAATTTTATTCCTTCACAGTTCTAGACTGCAGAAGTTCAGACTCAAGGTGCTCACATCCATACACCTAAAGCTGTAGAGAAGTGTTCTTTCTTCCTGTCCTTGTTCAGCTCCTAAGAGCACCTTTCATTACTTTCACAATCTCCACACATCCTCTTTAGGAAGTGTGGCCTTGTGCCTTCTCCTTGCCGTGCACAGACTTTAGTGATAGACCTTAGGATCCACTCCAAATCCCAGATGATTTAATATTGAGCTCTTTATTCTTTATCTGTCAATGCACTATTTTCAAGCAAGGTGACATAATGAGGTTCTGGGTAGATATGAATTTTCATTGCCCGTACTGAACCTGTTTCTCTGGCCATTACTGAAAATGGCTCCATTCTAAAGAGCCAGAATCTCTCTCCCAGACATACCTGATTGCTTCAGGGCTCCCACTTCCATAATAAGTCTTAACTCCTCTACTTATAATGAAAACACACCCTCTTTTGAAGTATCCACCATAGATATCTCATCCTCTCCTTGTGTTTATTCATTAAGAGATTTCCAGGTTAGATTTAAAACAGCATTGACTAAATTAGTTAAGTGATGTTTCTTTTTTCAAAGTTCAGACCTATTTTTATTTTTTTTATATTTTTTATTTTATTGAGAAACAAATATCAATGAGACAGTTTCAAAGCTGATTAATAGGACAGTTTCAATAATTAATACATTGTAGATTGTTATCTTCTTAGTCGTTATCCACAGTACAAGAAGCAGACAGGATATCCTGTCCAAACACTATTAGTACAAATCTTTCTTCTCATTAAATTAAGCAAAAGTAGCTGTATATCTATCCTAATTATTCTGTATATGCAAATACAAAATGGTCCTTCTTTTGTATCCCTTTTTTTTGTTTAGTCCTGTCAGAGGTGGGTATTTTATTGGTATCTAAATACTACAGGTGCTTGAATTCAGCAAAACAATCCAACACTGTCCAGCAGTCCATAGTAGTAGAGGGTTATCCTTAGAAGTTATTGACTTGAGCCTTTTATAGCTCATTGTATTAATATGGCTTTAATTTATATACCTCATTTTTATACTTTTCTGTTGGATAGTTAAGACCAAGATAAAGCAAGACTTATATAACAAGAAATGTAACTTTTGTATCTGATAAGGTCAGTAAAGTCCCCGCAGGATTTTTCCTGTAACCCTGTACTGCACTTTGTAGATCCTTTGTCAGTGTCAGCCATGTGGATGAGTCATGGCCATTGCTTGACCAATTTGTTATGCGAGTGTGTTGGTTGAGGGCTGTGTCTGATTATCTGAGCTTACCAGCTATTGCTCTATGTTCTCAGGTTAAAGAGGTAGAAATGAAGCATCAGCCACTATTCTCTGAAAGTCCTACAGATTAGATGCAAGGGAAACACTGTCCTGGTATAGTTCTACCACTTCTCCTTATATACCTTCTTTCATAAATTAACAGTGTATTTTCTAAGCCTTGTGCAATTTTTCTGTGATTTTCCCACTTTGTCCTTCAGACCTTGATATTTTCAACTTCTCCCACCATTGTGTAAAGCATTAGTTTTAAGTTCTTAGTCCATAACATTTACAAATGTTCTATTTCCCTGATTAAATCCTAATACACATAGAAGAACACCATTTTCCACTGGAAGGTAAATTCTATAAAGTAAAGTCTTTAACCTTTCTTACTAATACCCATTATCTCAGAACAGTGCACAAACTAAGATCAATAAATAAATGAATACATAAGAAGGAGAACAGTTTGAAAATGTTGACTTCCATTTCATGCAGATCATTTATTTGTAGATATCCTCTAGGTAGCAGGTATCTGAAAGAGAGCTGGGGTAGGGGTACAGAAACATGAGATGTCAGCATAAAAATAGAGTTATGACTACAACAATGCACAGAATGCTTCTGGATTATGGTCATGGGAGGGAAGAACCCTGAGGAACATCACCTTCAGTGATGCTCAGAGAAATAAGAGAAAATTCAAATAAAAGAATATCAAGGAGAGAACACTAAAAAGGAGCGCATATTGACATTGTCAAGTGCTAATTACAAGTGGATAATACCTGAATTGTATTCATTTATCTGGGAATTTTCTTACTCTTAATTTCCTGTTGCTATAACAAGACCAGAGTTTGGGTAACTTTTTTTTAAAGACAGGATCTCACTATGCAGTTCAGGCTGGCCTTGAGCTTACTTTGTAGTCCAGACTGGTCTTGAACTCTCAACAATCCTCAACATGGTTCTAGCAAAGTTGCTTAAATTCACAGCAGAAAGGGAGCAGATAAGTAGGTTCCTGAAGAAGAAAATAATATGTCAGGGCAGGCTCCTTTTATAAACACCTTTTCTGGCAAAGGGAATCACCTCTCTTGAGAAAGGCATTCATCCCTTTTAACAGTTTAATCACCTTGTAATGCCTCCACATGCCAAAGCTGCCACAATGGCAATCAAATTTAAATCTGCGTTTCATAGGGAACTGCATCAGCCACCAAGAGAACAGGATGGCCTCAGTAAGAGCAGTTTGATAATAAATAAGTGACAAGTGTTGATTGATCTTTCCAGAGGATTACTAGTCCAGAATAGAATAAAAATGAGATGAAATGGTAAATCAAAAGCACATAGGGTCAATGGAACGGTAGGATTTTTCTAAGATATGAGGCAAACTTAAGCCCCCCCATCACCACATAATGACACATGACATCTAACAGAACACAGACAATTGAGCTGAAAGTTTTCATTTATTAGCTGTAGACATTAATTTTAAAATATCTTCCTTGCTTCATTGTCTTCATTGATTAAATGGTGATAGTAATGGTCCCTGCATATGCTTGTGAGAAGTAAATAAAATGTATAAAAAGCTTTAGCATTGTGCCAACTAGGCAGATCGATAAATGCTAGTTTATGAAATACATGTCAAGGATGAAGAGCATATAGAAAGCAAAGTGAAATGCAGACAAAAGGGGGGCTATTTTGCAAAGGACAGTCCCTGAGAAAGTCAAAGGTCAAGAAACCCAGATCAAAGTGTGGGGGAATTTACCTTAAAAAGGAATATGCTTCCTAACAAGATGAGAGGAGGAAGGAAGAGAGAGGTTGAATGCTAATTAACTTGTGGACTGGAGGGAATTAAAAGCAGAGAGGTTCTACCTCATAGATGAACTGTTTTTTTTTCTGTGAAATAAGATCTGAGGTTCAGCCACATCAAGTTAAGGAAAGAGGATGAAGGAGCTTACTTGAAGGAGTGGTACTGGTTTAAAACAGCAGTTATGAACAATAGTGGAGGGAACTGTACAGGGACCATCCAAGGTTTTTAAGACAAGATCATGGAGCAAGTATGAGATAAGAAACAATACTTGTGGTGGGAACAACCCCATGCAGTTGGGGACTTTCTCTAGCTGCCCCCAGGCAGCTTGCACTTTGAGTTGGAGAAGGTAAGTGGTGAATTGGTCAGTGATCAGGATTTCCTAGGTCACTGTAGAAATGGACAATGAAGAAAGGAAACTAAGGCTACTAGCAAAAATGTTTAATGCCATGACTCTTGGGTACAGTCAGAAGGAACATTTCGGCTCATGTTAGCCTGCTCCAAAATGTGGTAGGATAAGGAAACACTATTTGGAAAAATTGGTGCTTGTGTTTAAGGAATGCATTTTGTAAAGGTCCTCATTCCTGGTGCTCTACTTTTTTTCCAAGAATGTGTCAAGCTTCAAGTGTATTCCTTAGTGCCAAAGTTTCTAGTGACTCTTCTGCACCTTGTTCATTTCTCCACACTGGTAAACAGGCAGACTATCTCTATGGCCACTGTCATTGTATACCATTCTGCCGGTTCCACACCAGCCAACTGGTTATCCTTGATCTAAAATCAAGCCAGCTGCCACTAATTTCAATACCCTGTCATAGTCTCAGTACTCTGGAGAGAACAGTGCACAGACACTTTCTATTCTTGTGATCCCCAGAACTTTCCTGTGCCCCCAACCTCATGATACCTCCAGGAATCTCTTCATTTTCAGTTATCTATTTCCTTTCAAAACACATCCTCTCAACCCTTAGAGAATAAGTGAGGGAGTCATTCACACACCTTACAGAAGCAAGGCATCAGTCTGTTTCATAGGTGAGCTAGGGAGGAAAAGAGGGAGAAATAAATACTAGCTATCATGAAAAGAAAATATTCTTTCATACTGCAGGAAGGGCTATACTTGGTTTGTATACTATATAGTGATACCTTGGTACTCCTGATTAATTGATGCTTGCAGGTACGAGAACCAAAAGTAACAAGTACTAAACACATTATTTTGGCTGGAAAGTAGAGCAAGTCATGAAGTAACTGATGCTGACATGTTCTAGCTTGTTCATCAAGTACCAAATGAATGACAAGTACCAGGATAAAATTTTTGTCTCAAAATATGTCAAGTACCAAGTTACACAAGCTTCAAACCATTCAAGTACCAAATTATGACTGTACTGTCTGAGAACAAGGATATATATTGACTTAAGAAAAGGACATAGTTTCACTAATTGTTAGAAAAGACTGAATCATTTATATTCAAAACATACACCTTTTGATACGGCAGAGATGAAAGTTATTATACTAGGATTGATGCTATTAATCATTTTTTGGTTCCTATGGTAAAATATTTAAAGGTTATAGGTTAGGCCTTAAGTATTCCCAAATTCTCATGTGTTCAGAAGTGGGGTCCTTGGAAGGTGGTTGCATTGTGGGGGAGCTATGCTCGTCCATAGGTGGCTGCATGTGCTGTTAGGAACTCTAGGCCAGTAGGAGGATGTGAAGCCCTGAGGACATAGCCTTCCTGCTCCCACTGACTCCTGGCTGCTATAGGTTGAACAACTTTTTTCACCATCGCGTTCTGTCGTGCTCTGTCTGTCTTGGCATCAGCTAGCCGTGGGTTGAACGCTCTGAAACTGTGAACCAAGATAAATTTCTCCCGCCTAAGTTTTGAACATCAGGTACTCTGTTCCAGTGACAAGAAAACTGACTGATACATTGAGGAAAACAAATCAGTTTCAAAAATACAGTCCATGGGCAGCTAGTTTCATTTTCATGAACGTGTGGGAAGGCAGAACAGAGTGGCAGAGACAGTGGAGTGTGTTAGAGCTGCTCACCTCGAGAAAGTCAAGAAGCAGAGGAGAAAGAACCAGAAAGCAAGGGGTTGGGAACACATATCTTCCCCAAGTCACACCCCTGTGATTCTCACTGTGATCCATGGTCCCCAAGGAGGCCTTACATCCTCATAGCCCTTCTAGTGATGAGCCAAGATGAATTAATCACTTCCCAAAAGCCCCTCAGCTGGCCATTGGGAGACATTTTAGATCCAAATCATGACGTGTCAATGACTTCTTCATCCTGTTCATTGATTCTAGGAGGGGAAGCCATAGATAGTTCATTGTTTTCCTGGGAATAACAATAAACTGTGCATGTCAGCAGGACTTAAACAAGCTTGGAAAAAGGTTTGGTCTTCCCAATTATATTACAAGACTCTTTCTACAGATTTATTCTTCTTTAAAACTTTGCTGGGATTTGTATCTAGTTGGGGTTTTAAAAAAATGTTTTTGTGGGCTGGCGAGATAGCTCAGTGGTCTAAAGCACCTGCTTCAGCAAGCATGAGGGGATCTTGGTTCGATCTCCAGCACCACATGCCATGCCAGCCCCACCCCCAGGGTGGGCTGAGCTGACCATTAAAAAAAAAGAAATAAATAAAGGAAACATTTTTTAAACAAATGTTTTTGTGACAATTTTATTCAAAAAAGCCAAATCCTAGAAACAACATTCATGTCCAGCAATACACTAATAGATATTTTAAAGGAAATCCAACTTTAATATCTATGAATAAACATAAAAAGATTAACAACATGAAAATATCAAATAATACACAAATGGTCTCAAACTTACAATGCTTCAATTTAAAGTTTTCATTTTCACAATAATGGGAAAGCAATACACATTCAGTAGAAATGCTGTCCATGAATTTGGACAGCAGAAGTGAGCCCAGCTCCCAGCCAACATGTGATTGCAAGAATAACAACTTGTACTCTATCCCCTATTCTATTCCTATACTTGCATCTAGTTCTTGTTTGATACAAACAAATAATGTAATGGACCACAGTGGTGTTAATGATTCAAATATTCAAGTACCTTCTCAAATAAAGTAGCAGTGGCCTCAAAAATTATCCTTTAGATGCACTGTAAAGATTTCGTTTTTCTTTCTTCCTTTCTTTCTTTCTTTTTTCCTTTCTTCCTTTCTTTGTTTGTTTCTTTTTTTTTAATCACTTAATTAAAGAATCTCAATGGTATTCTAAAAGTTATAGGCTCCAAGGAAGCCAAATCAAGCTTTTATGCACCTGTCAAAAACAGGTGTTAGCAACAACGTACATAATGACAATGATCTAAAATTATTCTTTGATCTGATTCTCCTCCTGAAGATCCACACTTTTGTTCCTTCACACCTCATTGCTCTCTTCCTCCAGAACGTATACTTACCCCAGGCATTGTCTGACAAGTGCTAGCGATAATTCACCCTTTCTTCCTAGTACCTAAGCTCACACTTTATTAGTGCTGCAGTAGCTTGAGTAGCTATAGCTATAGCAAACCATATCATCAAGGCTAAATTAAAAATTTAAGTCCTTCCAGCCATCAACTGAAACACAACAGTGTAAGATCTAACTTTCCCTTTTGAAGTTCTCAATGTTAAAATCTCCCCCTGGTGGATTTTAAGAGTATGTGTTTCCATGAATAGAATGGAATAGAATTTTCTCAGAGAATAGGTGCTGGCATTTTGCAGGACAAAAATCAAATCTTTGAATCTCTAAATTTAGAGAGAAAAGATAGAAATTATTCAAAAGTTTGTATCAAAAATTTCTAATACTAACATAGAATATTTGGTTTGCTCTAGCCATAAGTGCAATGAAGGCATTCTTATGTTAATTTCCCAAATTGTTTAGAGACATAAAGCTTCTGTTAGGAAAGAATATTGCCCCTCCTTCAGTGAACCTGAGTGATCATCTTTCTTCCCGATGTCATTCAAGTCAAGGCAGATCCAAGTGGAAAGCCCCTAGACCACTTGGACCATGCACACATTTGCTTTTGGGAAGGGGAATTCTTTTAATTGATTTAACTTTGTTCAGCAGTGCTCTTTCTGCCTTTCCTGGGAATACACTGCAGCTGTAATCTTGCAGAGTCAGTATAAATTTCAAAGCAGCTCTTGCTCTCTCACCTTCTCTGTGCAGTGGCTCTACTGACCACCTGCATGGTGGGTCATGCTGGCTACAGTAGGGCAAAAGGTAAAGAATGACAAGAGCACTGGGACAAAGAAGTAAAAGCTCCCCAGAAATACCGATGCAAAAGATGGTGCAAAGCTGTATTTTCTTTGGCACAGACATTCCGATGGATCATCTTATAGATTTTTTTAAATGACATTTTGTTATGGTTATTTTTTTCTGAACAGTTTATTCAGAACTTCTAATTAGGGATGACTTTGTTACTTTAAGTGACTAGTTAACATAAGTGAAGGAGACAAATGGAAGAAATTTTGTTGGATACATTGAGGAATGCAAGAAATGGGAAAGCGACTTAGATTTGCTATTTGTGTAATTTCTTAGTATTAAAATAACTCTTTGAGTAAGTTTCATGGGTGATACAATCACAGAAGTAAGACAGTGATTAAGAGAACAAACTGGATTAGATTGCTGGAATCCAATAGAATCCAATAAGGCTTTGAGTATTAGAGGTTTGTGACTTGAGCCCACTTTTTAAGTTCTCTGTGTCTTGGTTTCTTAACTTGAAAAGTGAGTGTAGTCAATAGAAACTTCTATAGTGTTCAGTTAGACAAGTTAAAGATTCCAAAACTGTGAGTAGAACGTACTTAGCATACATGGCTCATAGCTTTTGCTGTTCAATTTCAGATACTAATAATCTCATTTTCAGACATTCTTTTAAAAAATCCTTTCTAAATTTTAATGTGACTATCTCATTCAATTTAAAGTCCTTTGTCCCTGAATAGTAATGAAGAGGAAAATGCTTGACTTTTTATTTCTTTATATTATTTTTCATTTCTTCCTCACTCCTTCTGCCTTTTCCTTCTGCAAGAGAGAGGCAGAACAATCCCAGCTGGGAACAATTTTCCTTAGCAAAGTGATGAAATACACTTCAAGGCTTCTGTCGGGGCTTTCTCAGGGAGACTCCTTCAGAAGGCTGGCTGCCATCACTCCTGCTCCTGGCTGGAGAACTCCCACTGTGTCACTTCCTGGGCATGCTCAGCAACCCCACATTTCCCCCCTTGCCAAGTTCCCCACTCAGCTAACCCTGTGCTGCTCAGACTTTGTACACAGATGTCTCAGAAGGGCTCTCACCTGTCTACCTACGAGGCCGAATGTTCCACCCTCCATCTCTGGAGTTCACTCCATCACCCAGAGTAATTCCAGTTCCTTGTTTACTTTTAAGTTTTCTGGGCCAGAATCAGGCTTCATCTGTGTCTTCTCTAAACCTAAAGGAGTACTACTATGTTCTCAAGGTGGTTTAATAGAAACCCCTACATTTGACTGACAATGTAAGCAGCCTCTTCCATCTTCTATGACAAGGAAAATACAAAGCACTCTGGAAGCTCTTCCTAGAGAAGTAATTTCTCTCTCCCCTCGTTACTCTTACATGTTGATGGGGTTGTGGGTAATGGGTTGTAAGAGGTAGGGTAGCACTTAGAGAATATGGACGCATTTTCTATCTATGCTTGTCAGCTTGAGAGCTTGGACGTCACGTAGGAAACCTCAGCAAAGAGAAAAAATGTTACGTTGAGCTCAAACTGTGCCTGTATAACATTTTTACAAATGAGTTATTTGACTCAGTGAGTGCAGGGGTTAGATTCCTTAGGATACCAACAGAATGGGTAGAGTTTGATATGATTTCAATTGAAGTGTCTATCACTGTAGAATTATTTTAGTTGGGAGTGTGTCATGTACCAAACTTAGTGCACCATGTTCAATTACAGACCCAACTAAATAGATAGGAGAAAAGTGAAAGGGTAAGAAAAACACGCAGCAACTACTCAGGGAATATTTCTTAGAATGAGTGACTGACTGCCAGATCTGTTAAGTTTCTGAGCAAAAGGCAAAAATGGATTTCTTAAAGTCTATTGACTAACTAAAAAACAATGTTACATTGTAATCTATATTCTGTAAGTTATTTCATAATAGTTTAAATACTTACATAATGCTTACGACAGACTAGGCAATCTTCAAAACACTTTACTATGTTTGTTCCATTTAACAGCCCTATAATGTAGATGCAATATTGTCTTCATTTCATGAATGAGGAAACTGAAGCACAAAGAGATCAAACACCTGCATAAGGCTAAGTAAAAGGAACATATAACCCAGAAGTTGGGTACTAAAGTATAACACTGTCTTTTCACAAACATCTTCTTGCAATTTACTTAACCAATTCCAAGAGCTGGCCAGTGCAGACTCAAGCATCCCCCAGGGGCCACTTCTCCATGGAGACAAGAACTGCCAAGAAAATAAAAGGCCACTCTAGCCCCGTTCCAGTTTCTTTTACCACCTTCTGCCAGGGACATTTTGTTTGCTGTTTAATTTTCATCATAATATGTTAATTTCTAAAATAAATGTATTAGTGTTTTCTGATAGTAAAAATAATTAAGAAGGAAATAAATCAGCAAATGCCTCATTTAATAGGCCAGACACGTATGGTGTCTTTGAGTCTTTGCTTTTGGTAAAAATGTTTAAAGATTTTATTGCCTTTATCTTATTTAAAAGACAATATACACTCATGGCTGAAAAAAAAAAGTAGAAAAATCTCTATGAGAGAGCAAAGACACCCTCCATGGCCCAAGTGCCTGGTGATTGCCACTGTCAATATCTTAGTCACTGTGCTTTCAGTATTGTGCACATGTGTATTCGTTTGAGATGTATATGATGTGTACGTGTGCGTGTGCAACAACTTTTTTGCATAATACTTTGCTTTTCACCTGAAGGAAAAGAAAAATTTCAGTTTTGATCAGAGTTTTATTTTAGGAAAGAATTCCATGGTTGGTTTGACACTCTCTCTATCTTCCCAATGGCCTGGATTAAATACTGATAAGTTTAAAGTTCTCCCAAAGGCCCAACTATTTCGTTTGGTTTACTTACCTTGCCAGTTATATATCAAGTTTATAAGCTATGAAATAAAATATATCCTATCTTCATTATGACTTATGAAGACAAAGTCCAGTTCAGACTCCTAGCACTCTTCAAGAGTTCTGCCATGCAACTCGCCCCCAGCAGCAGCCCACCCCATCTCCATCTCCAGACTCATCTCTGCCTTCATAGTGAGCAGCCTACTGTGCAGTAGGCTAGGTTCTCAGCCTCCACAGCCAAGCCCATATCTCAGCTGCTTCAGCCTCCCCTATATAGTGAGCTCCTGGCCTCTCGTTGGGCCTAGAAGTATTGGTACCATCAAATAGTCTAGTCATGCTGGTCTTAGAAGTGAATTTGGGGCTGCTGGGTAGGGATGTTTTGTGCCTCTAGGAGTGTGATCTCGGGTCTAACTTAGATGGGGTCACAGGCTCAGAACCTTGCCTGGTGGGTGAGAACACTGCTAAATCAAAACCTTCATGTGTCCCCTATAGGCAATGCTGATTGAAAAGAATCATGACTTATTTATACTAGAAGTGTTCTCTATGTTATGACCTAGCTGCACAGGCAAGTGGGGTAGGGAAGATGGAATTTAACTTCACCATGTGCCTGATCTCCATAGCTGCAGAAACACGGTGGCGTTCCACATGCTGCTGCTTCTGGCTGGAACAACCACTCAGACATAAGCTCTTTCCCTTTCAACCTCTTCAGGGCCATGCCAACACCATGTTCTGTTCTTCATTTTGGGTCTAAATACTGTCAGATATGCCCCTTCTCCAGCATTCCAGAGCCCTTCACCCCTCATTTTCTTAAATGTCTCACTAAACTGTAACCTCAGAACCTTGGTATGTATCTCTCATTCTCTTAACCTCATTCATGATACTCAATAAATATTTGTTAAATTAATGAATAAATATTAGTGTGTAAACAAAACACACATCATTCAAAATCAACTATATACAATTATAGAATTACGACAATTCTACTTACATATTCCGTAGTCTGAGTTTCACTTCCATATTCAATGAAGTATTGACTGATCCATAAACCCAACAAAAGGTAATAACTTTCTACTGTCACCATGGGCCAAGTGTTCCCACCTAGATTGCCCTATCTTGTGAATCCTCTTTCTGACAGGGAAGAAATCATGCTGCTTCACAGAATGTTCCTCATTGCCAATAAATAATGTTATTCCATGCCATGTGGAGAAAGCAGAGCAGGGGCAGGATCTGTCATTGGGTAGCTGGAGGCCACCCAACCTCAGAAGAATAAAGTGAGCTTGCAACCCAATAGTCCACAGACACACCCAGAATTTTGCATTTCCAATCTTTCAGGTTTTTAATCCTTTCAAAGTTGATTATCATGATTACCTAGCATAGAACAGTTCCAATTTAACTAGAAAAAGAAAGAAAACTCAGCCACCTTTCATCCATGGAAAATAGTGATTAGGTTTGTGGAACCCATGTGTAGATTCTTCCTGCCTCACTGTATTTAGGTCTGGAACAAAGTGGCAGGTCCTTAATGGCAAGTGGCCTAAATGTGTAGTTTTAATCTATAAAACTGGCTTTTGTTTCCTATCCAGCCCTAAGGAGGAGCCCATGTTCTTTTTTTACTGGTGGAACTGATTGACAGATACAGCCCATTGCAAAAGAACAACCATATCTTAAGGAATAGGTGATTTGCTGTAAATATTTAAATGTTCTGCTGAAACTCAAGCATGAATTGAGGCATCATGTGAAACAAAAATATGGTTTTGTGACTTTGGAAGCATCATTTTGATTTCTGCTATAAAGTCACAACAGATTTTGACAAAATTTTTGAAACTATGTGCTATCTATAATCATTAACTAACAGAGACTTTATTACAAAAAAATATGTTACTGATAAGGATGATTTAAAGTAATGCAGATAACAACATTTAAAGTAATACAGGTAACTACTTTTGTTTTATTTTTATTTACCCATTAACAATAATGAATGCTGAATTCTTGTTCTTAGAAATATTATTTAGCAATAGATGATCCATAGGGAAGGATGTGCGCTGTTACAGTAAATATGTCTTTTCTGAAAGCACAGAAAAGACTGTATCCTGCTGTTTCACAGAAGAGGCAATAGGAAAATCAGCAGGCCTAGAAGAATTTGCTGAGATTGGTGATGAACTGAACCCCAGGCTGCCAAGGCTGCTGTGAAGTGATTGGGCATTGCTGGGAAGTGAAGTCTAGGACTCCTCCTTGGCCCTGTAGTCACTCTGCACCCCAGGAACTTTCTCTTTAGGCTGCTATCATGCTAGCTGCTTCATGGCAAATGGTCCTAAAGTCCTTTATTCTCCACTTTGGGTCATATTGCTGAGTCGTGCTTGGCCCTTCTACTCAGCTTGGTCCCATCTGCCCAGACAGGTGTTTGTAACATGATGCCCCTGCAAAACATGTTGCAGGAAGTGTCCTCTTTAATCCTTGGCCCTAACTAGTCCTTTTCTCTGGGCATAGAAGAGCTCACTTGAGGATTACTACCAGTTTTCATTAGAAAAACCACATTACTAATGATTTTAACAGAAGCAGATTTGAAGCACCTGATAATTACAATTTGACCAAACCAACTGAGACTCGGGACTGCAATTAAAAAGAAATGATCATCTATGTATAATGGCTTTCACATGGCATGGTGCTATTAAATAACCATCATTAGCTACTAAAGCATGTACCACCCATTTTCCAGAGCCTTTTCTCTGCCAAGAAATTTAAGACCGAGAATGATCAATGAATGAATCATCAGCATAATAACTGTTGATACAGAACATGCAAATTGGCATGACTCGGAACAATTTAACAGTATAGAAGGAATTATTACAGATGATAGCGTCACCCAGACATTAAAGCTTTTCTTAAAAGAAACCCACAGTTCATATATTTGCATCTACAATTTATAAGCAAGAAAAGAAAATGGTATTATTCCTAGGATGCCTTGAAAAAACAAAATAAGATTTGGGGTGATTTCTTAAATATTGCATGGGCTTCTCAGGACAGAAAGATAAATAAAATATAGCTCTTGTTCTCAACAAGCTCACAGATTTATGAGGTGGAACAGCCAAGTACACACACACACACACACACACACACACACACACACACAGAGTACAGTGGGATGAATGCAATAATCATAGCATGCCCCTGGCCCAGGATAGCACAGGGGAGAACAGTTTGTTGGAAGAAAACTACTCCTTAAGAATCCAAAACTTCCACAGTTAACACTTTGCAATCCTTCCTTCTATCTTTTACTTCCATCTAGAAATGTTCCCAATGTGGAGGCACGGGGAAGATGATAAGCAAAGTAGGGAAAGTAGGCAGACACGTATATTGGAAGCAAAAAAGAATCTCTTCCCAAACTGTTCAAGACTTTAAACATATGCGTTAAAAAATAAAAAAGTTTTCAGTATGATACAAGAGGAGCTGGAGTCCTGACTTTTCACAAGCTGTGGACTCAGCATTATAGCCATCCCAAGCCTATATTAATTTTCCCATTTCTTTAGGAAATATTTATATTGCATGAGGTCTCAGGGGATGGTAAAATTCCTAACAGGCTCTTGATCTTTGTATGATTTAAAAACAGCTGCAACTCCAATCCACAGCTGCTTAGTCCAGAAGGGCCACCCTGTTTTTGTCTTTTGCTTGCTCATAGTTCGCTTCACAGATGCAATGACAAAAACATAGCTGAAGAGATTTACTAACATTGCATGTCTCAATCACTTTTTACTTAAAGTAAAATTTGTATAATATTCTTAATTTTAACCTTGAAAGTATACAATTCAGAGGGTTTTGGTGTGATACAATGTTGTCCAATCATCATCATTAATTCCAGAACATTTTCCTCACCTAAAAATATAACGTCCTGCTCAAGGGTTAGCTCTGCCCGATTTCCTTATGTCCTCAGCCCTGGCAATCACTAATCTGCTATCTGTCCCTATGTTTGTCCAGCTTGAACATATCACATACATGGAGTCACACAATGCAAGACCTTTGGTGTCTGGCTTCCTTCCTTTGGCATGATGTCTGCAAGGTTCATTTATGTTCTAGCATGTACCAGGACTTCATTGCTTTTAAAGAATGAATAATAGTCCATTTCACAGATAAACCACTTTTTGCTTATTCATTTATCAATTGATAGGTATTTAGGTTGTTTCCATTTGCGGGCTATTGGAACACTCATGTGCAAGTTTTTGTTCCAATACTTTTCTTTTTTTAATTTTAAAGAGTAAAGAAGAGAGTTGGAACTGCTGAATCATGTGGTGATTCTGTCTCATGCCTTCTGAGGAATCATCAAACATTTTTGCTAAAACTGCATCACTTTTTACTCCCACCAGCAATATATGAGTTTTCCACTTTATCCACATCCTCTCTACCATTTATTTTCTGTTTTTAAAAATCATTACAGACATTTTAGTGGATGCAAAGTGCTATCTCGAAGCCAATCTCTTTTAATAGGTAAATTGTCCCTCCTAGGAAACAATTCACAAGTGGAGAGGTCGTGTTCATGTCGGATTTTAAGTGTTTCTATTTTGTATGTAGAGCCACAACTTAATTGAGAGTATTTTTTTTTTACATGAGCTACGGAGTGAGTCTAATGAAATTTTAATGGCAAAACTACTTTTTACCAAATCCCAGCACCCACTACCCCTAGAGCCACTCTGATCAAAGTCAAGGCCTCTATAGGATGACTGTTAATATGCCATCCCCCAGAAGTACAGCCTGAGGTCTTTAGTCCATGAGTGGCAGAGGACTGTAAGGCACCGTGCAGCGAGGCTGACAAAATGCCCTTGGGGGAGGGGCAACTTTCATTGAGGTTGGGGGTTAATCTGGTGAACATTCCTTGTTTCCTCTCTGTGTGTGCTATATTTTTAGAATAAAAAGAAACATAATTGAAATAATTCCCTGTCTCACAGTAGACAAATTTCATTTATATTAAACAGCTTCAGCCATATGAAATTTCACGTTCCATCCTAGCGCTTTTCTTATTACTAATCCAATGTCGTCACACACATTCCTATGACAGTCTATTGACATTTATTTTAACCTCTGGTTCTATCATCAACACACTACAAACTATTCTTTCTCTTCCAAGAACATTTAGTTTGGGGAATTAAAACACTTACGTGTAAATCATTACCTGGAAGAAGGCAGCAGGGTGTTAAGCATTATTTTTTGTATGCTTATTTTGTGCATCATTTCTATATGATAGCCTGTCTGGGACAGATCGCTTCTGTGAGTTTAGCTTATGTTTGCCTCTCCTTGGGCTAAATGTACTGGCCAGCAAACACAGAGATTCAGTGAAGGATGGGTGCCTGGAAAGAATTCAGGGGATGTACCGCGATTTTTCCTTTGACTGGAACAACCTGGAAGCCAACTAGAAGTGCAGGATGCTGGGATGTCCCAGCATGACCTAAAATCATGGTTATTGAAAAACATTCTTACTTTCACGGAAAACCTTCAATTGCAGGATGAACTCAGCAAGCTTCAGGGCCACCCCCGTAGGCGTCTGTCTTAAGGGTTCAGGTACATGAACAACAGCCCGGTTATACCTCAAGGGCACTAACACAGCATGGAAAAACTCAAACGTCTTCCCTTGGATCCTAACTGAGGTTGGTGGCAGGTCTGGTCACCCGCACAGCCAGCCTCAAGTTAATTTAGAGGAGAGAGCATCCCCGGCGGTCCAGACCTCTGCGCCATCCTTTCCCCACCCCCATCCCGCCGGCAACTCTCCAGAGTGCAAAGTACAGCCGGGACGCGGGCGGAGCTGTTGCGAGCCGAGCAGCCTTATCTTTCCCGAGTGAACACCTAGATGGATTTCCAATACCGTGCCTGGCACGCTCCGGTGGGAGCCCGAAGCTCCTCCTGAGCTCCTGGCCGCGTCCCGATTTCTACAGTTGATATTCCTGTGGGAGACAGGGGGCTGTGGGTTCGACAAGCTTTATTAAGAGGTTAGCAGTGGTTCCTTCAGACCTCTGAACGCCCTCGCCCGCCAAGAGCAGCCTTGAGTCTTGCAACTCAGTATCCCCTGAAGCATCCTTCTGGCTCTTCCTGCTCTTTGTGCTTGCACCTCAGGATCAGTTCCCACGACTCGGCGAGTCTTTGCGTGGGCACTGGGCTGCGGCAGAGCCCGGGAGAGTTGAACTGCGCCCCCGAGAACGTCAGCGCCGCCGGACCACACGCACTTAGTGCTGGCCATCTACGCGTCTGTCCGGAGGTAGAGCCCTTTGGGAAGGAGGCACGTGGCTTCCTCTGCAGGTCGGAAGGGCAGGGCTGGCGGGGGCGGGTGGTGGGTCCCAGAAAGCGTCTCAGGAAAGGAGCTAGGGTTCTCCACAGGAGGGGGCAGCAACTGAGGGAAACTGAGATGAACTCCAGCTACCAGTGTTTGGAGTTCGTTTCAGTCTTTGCTTTGGGTAGGAGTTGGGTGGGGTGGACAGAATTTACATCTTAGGCTCCTGGCTACCCTCCATGTAGGTGGAGACTCTACCCCGGGCCCTCTGGGGGCCGCGCTATGCTGTTGTGAGGGAGCGCTTATTAAGGTGCTTCTCTAGTTGTGCCTGGGAAAGAAAAAAATTGGGAGGAGGGAGAACAAACCCCCCGGTTACCCCCACCTCTTCGCAGTTGCTGACGCGCTTGTGGCGCCTATTAATCATTTACCAGTCCAGAGCTGCGCCAGTTAATGGCTGTGCCGTGCTGGGCTCCAGCCCCTCGGCCGCGTCTCCCCAAGCTCCCGCGTGCCCAGACTCCCCGGAGCGGCCAGAAGCAGCGCGCAGGCAGCGGCGCGGCGATGCGCCCCGCCGGCGCTGGTAGGAGCTGCTTTCTCAGCCACTGCTGCGGTCTACCCCGAGGCGCCAGGTGGCTGTGAGCTGCAGGCGACCGGCTGGGTGTCTAAAGAGGGCGCAGGCGGCGGGGGCGCGAGAAGAACGCCCTGGCGCCCGCGGCCCCACCGGCCCCCCTCGGCTGGGATGTTCCCCAATGGCACCGCCTCCTCTCCTTCCTCCTCTCCTAGCCCCAGCCCGGGCAGCTGCGGCGAAGGCGGCTGCAGCAGGGGCCCCGGGGCCGGCGCTGCGGACAGCATGGAGGAGCCTGGGCGGAACGCGTCCCAGAACGGGACCTTAAGTGAGGGCCAGGGCAGCGCCATCCTCATCTCTTTCATCTACTCCGTGGTGTGCCTGGTGGGGCTGTGTGGGAACTCCATGGTCATCTACGTGATCCTGCGCTATGCCAAGATGAAGACGGCCACCAACATCTACATCCTGAACCTGGCGATTGCCGACGAGCTGCTCATGCTCAGCGTGCCCTTCCTGGTCACTTCCACTTTGTTGCGCCACTGGCCCTTCGGCGCCCTGCTCTGCCGCCTCGTGCTCAGTGTGGACGCGGTCAACATGTTCACCAGCATCTACTGTCTGACTGTGCTTAGCGTGGACCGCTATGTGGCCGTGGTGCACCCCATCAAAGCAGCCCGCTACCGCCGCCCCACCGTGGCCAAGGTGGTGAACCTGGGCGTGTGGGTGCTGTCCCTGCTTGTCATCCTTCCCATCGTGGTTTTCTCACGCACGGCTGCCAACAGCGACGGCACAGTGGCCTGCAACATGCTCATGCCTGAGCCTGCCCAGCGCTGGCTCGTGGGCTTCGTGTTGTACACATTTCTCATGGGTTTCCTGCTTCCCGTCGGGGCCATCTGCCTGTGCTATGTGCTCATCATCGCCAAGATGCGCATGGTGGCCCTCAAGGCCGGCTGGCAGCAGCGCAAGCGCTCGGAGCGCAAGATCACCCTCATGGTGATGATGGTGGTGATGGTGTTTGTCATCTGCTGGATGCCTTTCTACGTGGTGCAGCTGGTCAACGTGTTCGCCGAGCAGGACGATGCCACCGTGAGCCAGTTGTCAGTCATCCTCGGCTACGCCAACAGCTGCGCCAACCCTATCCTCTATGGCTTCCTCTCGGACAACTTCAAGCGCTCTTTCCAGCGCATCCTGTGCCTCAGCTGGATGGACAACGCCGCGGAGGAGCCCGTCGACTACTATGCCACCGCTCTCAAGAGCCGCGCCTACAGTGTGGAAGACTTCCAGCCAGAGAACCTGGAATCTGGAGGCGTCTTTCGTAATGGCACCTGCACTTCCCGGATCACCACGCTTTGAGTCCCGGACCTGCGTGAAGAAAGGGGGAGAAGACTGGATGGGAGGCGGAGTGTGCAGAGATATTATCTGCAGCGGTGCCCCCGCGGTGCGGTGGGGATACCCTGGGGCAGGGCTCCTCCGCCCCTGGGGTGGAAGGACCTAAGAAAGCCTAAGGAAGACCAAGGTAGAATTGAGTTTTGCTTACAAATTGGGAAGGCTTTCTGACCACCTTTTCCTCTGTTTCCCACTGTTGGCCTCTTCCTCCACTGTGCTTGCTGCTCCGCACCCCTGAGACCCCCACACCAGTAACTTCAGTCCTTCCATCCCCACTATCCCGCCGCCTGTGCAGATCACCCATTGAATGCTGCCACCTCTGTCCGGTCTGCAGCCTCTCCAGCTGTTATTTCTGTTTGTTTTAACTTAGCCTAGGTTGCAACTCAGAGTTTCCCCCCTGGGTGGGTTCCTAACTTGCCCGCAGCCCCGGCCAGACTCCCGCCTGGTGCTCCTCTCAGTGATTCGGGAACTACCGCTCTCCTTTTGGGGAGCTTTACTTGAAGGCAAGTCGACTTAAGCGTGAACTAGGCAGACTTAAAACTTTGAGAGAAGTTGCACTCAGAAATAAATTGGGCAGCATGCTTTATTGGGATCCGCCACAGCCCCCACTCCATCCTGAGCAGAACCAGGTGCTTAGTAAGTTAAAACAGGTCTGCGGTTCGCACCCAGGCAGGCGCTAGGCAGTCCCACACCCTCACTCCTCTTGAAGCACAAAGGAGCTTGAGCACAAGCCTTTGTAGAGGATCCCTGGCTGTCAAGGAGGCCAGTCTCCTTTCTAGCTCGGAAGTGCAGTGCTCTTTCATTTCACAGCCCCTCCCCCAGAGCCTCTAAAACCCTGGGGCAATGGGAGGGCACTTTCCCCAAGTTTCTGCTGAAGTGGACCAGACCTAAGAACAGCAGCACACTGGGTTTCCTGCTCCAGTGTAGGTCTTTAGGGTTAGCTGGCAGAGACCTAGGGTGACAACTTAAGAGCCTTGGCAAGGTTGGCCATGTGACCGCAGCCTGCAGGCTGGAGTGTAGTCTGTCTGATCCGTGAGGGTTGATGCCTTTCAAGTGGTGCCTAATAAGTTACTTTCTTGTTTAACATATTTATTTATTTATTTATTTGTGGTGTTGGAAAATGTGTTTCCGCTTTCCTTTTCTCCTCTTGCCTAGCTCGGGCGTTTTCTTGGGAGACCCCAGGGGTTGGAGTGGAGTGTGAATGGAAGAAACTTTTGCCCCACTTCAAGGCCTCCTCAAACCCATCTGTGCTGGACCTTTCTATCTTTTCCTCCAGTATTTCTATTTTTTGCTGTGTCCAGTGAAATTTGAAGATTTTTCATATTTTTCTTATTGTAGTTGCTTGTCTTATAATAATAAAATAAATGACAATGTGGGTCCGCTTCCTCTCCACGGAGAGTGAAAACCCCTGAATTCCTAGCTTTCCAGGAAATGCGGGGATAGGAGAAGCATCACCCTACTTGTGAGCTTTGTGTGTGGGGGTATGTAAGTGGAGACTCATACGTATTTATCTGGTCCCACTGTCACAAGTCCTGAAACAATTTCAAGTCCAAACACTAACAGTGACAGGTGTGACTCTGGCTGGAAAACTTTCAGGTTTAGGAGTACACATAGCACTTAACATAGAACGGAGAAATCTAATTCAAAGACTTTCATCGTGGCTGAGGATGTCCCTATTTCTAGGTTCCAGCAAAATGATTCTTGCAATCCAGTTTACATAAGTCCCTACTTTTGGAGAACACTGAAAGTGCAATGCTTTGTGTTTATGTTTAATCTTGCCAACTACATTGGTAATCCAAGCAGGGCAAGGACCAACTATTTTACTTCTTGGTATTTCTTGTATTGCTTAGTATGCTGGCTTGTACATAGTATGCGCTAGATACATGTTTGTTGTTTGATTGTTGAAATAAGCCAGAGTGTATTACAATGATCTGGAGATAATAATCTGGGATTCTCAGGTTCTCTCGTTGACATGGTACACAATGGTTGAATTTACTCTAGAAAAAGTTTCCTGTATATTTGCTTCAACATTATGCTTTTCTAAAAGCAGTAAGCAACAGTTAAATGTCTCTAATGTTTAGTTTAAACTAAGGAACAAATATGCTTTTGATCAGAAATCTGAAAGTTTAGATCTGTCCCTTAATAGTACTATATATTATTACTCTTTTGGAAAATAGATTTTTAATGTTTAAGAACAGTGGAATTTACACATTGAAATCTTGATCATCATCCTAACAGGAGACCAATCTAGTGCTCTTAACCTGTTATCATTGTAATACTAACTAAATAAACAGATGTATGATGCTATTGCAAGTCCTCTGACTGCTTGAATTGTACTGTTTTAATTGATTATTTGAACACACACACACACACACACACACACACACACACCCCTCAATTTCTTTGTGTTTCACTTACAGTTTAGGAAGAAAGATTTCAGATTACCTTTGGAAATTTTACCAAGATTGCACTTCCTTTCTTTATAGAAAATTCAATTAATTCAAAGGGCAAGAGAGAAAGAGAGGGAGAAAGAGTTAAGTCAGTTTGAATAAGAAACAATGCCCTGGGTTGCACTCTGTGGTCCCAAACCAAGTAGACAATATCTTAATCTTTAACAGATTAAATTAGTGTCTGCCCTCATTTATGACCTCAGACCTTTTTTTGGAGCTAAGTAATTGCTGATTTATATCCAGATAAAAGATAATGATAGAGAAAATATTTCTTAAGTATGTTGCAGTGTAGTGGTTGAAAGAAGTTGGACAATCAGATTGAAACATGAGAAACATAATAAAAGGAAAAGGAGGTATATTCTATGCTTGGTTCACTGATAGTTATTTCTATCCTGAAAAAATATAAGATGGCATTAGGGGAGTATTTTTTAAAGACTTGAATTTTTATAGTAGCTAGAAAGAACAATTTTCCAAATAGTTGATAGCAGTCATTTTAAGACCAGAGTGGGAGGTGGGGCTCCATAACCCCAGCTTACTAGAGTGCTATTCATTACCCCAGAATGGCAAGAATGATTGAACCTTTTATAAATTTTTAAAGCCAAAGCAAACTGACAAATGAAAAATTAAACTTCCAATTTGCATATGGCAAAGTAAACACACTTAAAAAAAATTTTTTTTAACCCAGGGCCCTGTCCATTCTAAGCACATGTCTATCACTGAGCTATAGTTGCAACCCCTAAATTTTGTTTTTAAAAATGTAACTGATATTATTATTATTA
>NW_004524662.1:735025-737364 GCF_000260255.1 Octodon degus | reverse complement strand
AATTTGCAGAACCAGGGATTAAACTCAGACCCTTGTGCTTGCCAAGGAAGTGCTTGTTCTACTGGGCCATCTCCCTGGCCCCCGATCTCTCCTTTATTCCAAGTATCTTTCCTATTGTTAGCTGAGAGGAAAAAAATATAACAAATTTATAATACATAACTAAGGTATGTGCTTATTTATTTATTTATTGAACTGTGCCTGGGATCAAACCTAGGGTCTCTTGTGTGCTAGACAAGCACTCTGCCTCTGAGCTGGACCTTCAGCCCCTGAGCTAATAATTTCAATAGCTGTGTTTTTCAGTTTCAAAACTTCATTTCAGCAGTTTGGACACTCTCTCAGCTGGCTTCCTCTTGCTCTTGTGTCATCTGTAGCCTGAAATTAGGGTGAATGGGAGGAGATTTTACATATTCTAGTGGAGCAAGAAATTAGGTGGAGTCCTTGGGAGAAAAAACTCTTTCCCTCTTGGAGGCCAGGTCACTGTGGACTTTGTTTCTTCCTGGGTGCAGTTTGATGACACTGCAGCAGCTGGAGCCTGTGACAGGACTTCTTGCTTCAGTGAAGGCTGCTCTTGAGTTCCTGAGGGCTTCAGCCTCTGTGTCTTCGATGGTCCTGGACAGCCCACCAGGGTAGTAGGCCACCCCTATTTCCACTGAAGAGCCTCTGCCACCTGCCACCTCCCTACTTGGTGAGGCTGTAGGTTCAGTGGTTCAAAGAGACTTAGGGTAGCTTGGATGGGTGGCCCTCGGGACCTCCTCTGATCATGTCACGCTCACGTTACATGGTTGTCAGTGGTGCATCACTCTTTACTTTTGCCAAATTCATTTATTAAAGCATCTCACACTTCCCATATCACCTTTACACTAGAGGAAAAATCACAGAAGTTGAGTGCTTTTGTTTTAGGATTTCATATGGCATAGTGGGAAAATCCTCACCTCCCAACAACTGCAAACAACAAACACACGCATGTCTGATTTCCAGCATTTTTATATTGAAAACAAGTATTTTATCCTAAGATCATGAGCTATGTTTCAGACAGAGAGACTGATATGAAGCATGATTTATAAAGGAAGATAAAATGTGTCCGCTTAGTGTCTGTGAGCTATTATGTTGCTTATAAGGGACCTCTGGTTTCCCAGAATCGTATTTCCCAGGCCATCCTTTCGCTTTTTACACACAGGAAAGGGTGATATTTTAAAAACTTCAATGATTTATCCACTTTAACTTGACCATTGATTGATTGTTGAGTCTGTTGCTTTGGCCTGAAACAAATAGCAGGAAGAATCCCTACTGAATAATATGGAAAATGCATTTTGGAAAACTGTAATATATTTTCAAACCTATGTTAAATAAATTGATACCATATAAAGCTTATGAAAAAAGACCACTTTGGAGTTAGGGTTATTTTTTTTCACAACTGGCTCAATCTATCTTTTTTTTATTCCAAAGTACATCAGAGAGGGCAGTTACTTAACTGAATCAGTTGACAGTGCTCACTGTTATGGTGGTGAAAGCCCACAAATTGCACCATGGCAAAGCCCTCTATGCTGTTGACTTCTTGAGTTCACTGAGCTCAAGAGAATCTCTTCCACACATGCAGATAGATCACAGGTTTCTCATCCAATGCATTGCAGTTTGCTGGCTCTATAGCTGGGAATGCAGGCCTTGCATTGTGACCCAGTTTCTCTAGAGGAAGGTAGGTGGAGAGATAACACTGAAAGTGACCCCTTATTATTGTATTAACTATCTGGAGATAGCATTGTAAGGCGTAAATTGTTGTGAGCCATCAGGCACAGTCCAGCTTCTGATTTTAACTGTGAAACAAAAGGAAGATATTTCTGAGGCAATGACAAGGATGAAGAGGTCTGTGAACTGAAGTAACTGGTTCAAAATAAAAATTTTTATTTTGAATGTGCTTGTCAAAATGCTGGGAAGAGAGGAGAGTTACCTTAAGGGAATATGTGATTTTAAGTTTAAAATCTTTTTTTTCATAATTTTATTGAGAAATAAATAGCAATGAGACAGTTTCAAACCAAATTGGTAAGAGAGTTTCAATAATTAACACATTGCATACATTCTTCCTAAGAATGGTTAATTGCTGTATAAGATATGGACATGATATCCTATTTACAAACACTATTAGAACAAATCCCTCTATTCATTAAGAGAATGTAACTATATATCTATCCTTACCACTTTGAATACACAGATACAAAATATTCAAAGACTTTCATCGTGGCTGAGGATGTCCCTATTTCTAGGTTCCAGCAAAATGATTCTTGCAATCCAGTTTACATAAGTCCCTACTTTTGGAGAACACTGAAAGTGCAATGCTTTGTGTT
>NW_004524662.1:732213-734735 GCF_000260255.1 Octodon degus | reverse complement strand
TGACTCTCCTTAGGCACACTCTACATCATCAATCACTTTCCTCTTTGGCCCCATAATCTCCTTGATCAGAAAATTTGGGACACTACCGAGGTACATAACGTTACAGTACAAGTTCTCATATGTCCTGAGTCTAAATTGACCTTAGAAGGCTAGGGTCAAAATGTTGGCTTTCCTTGCGACCCTATTTTTTCTCTAATTTTGTTCTGCAAACTTAGGTTATTAACCATCCAGAAGAAGGAAACATGTGATTTTAAATAAAAGTCTCTTAGTGAAATGTTCACTCTGATAATAAATTAAATTATTGTCACAATATATGTCAAGCCCAATCTTAGCCCAAATCTAGTGATGTTATACACATCTACACATGAAGCTATAGATATGTTGTCATAGTTCTTTTGAGTAATTATAAACTTTTCAAAAGTAATTATTTCTTTTTTTTTTTTTTTTTTTCGGAACCTGGGATTGAACTCAGGCCCTTGAGCTTATCAGGGAAACGCTTATTCCACTGAGCCATCTCCCCAGCCCCTTCAAAAGTAATTATTTCTTTAAGCTAGATTAGTCAAGTCTTCAATTTTGAGGGGATAAGATAGATAAAAGGAAGTCAGAAGTAGTAAATGCCAACAGCTGATGTATTATCTCATCGGAGAAATTTAACTTTAACCCACCTTCAGTGCCTATGTGACAGGAACTATTCTAGATAAGGATGCAAGTACTCTCAGCTTTAAGAATTTAAGACTTACCATATATTAGATTCTATTCGGAAAGCACCATGTTAGGTAGAAGAGGACACTTTGGAAATATTATGTGCAGAAATAGTTCTGATTTTTGCAGGAATAATATCTATCTTAAAAGTCAATTTAAATTTAAGAGAGAAACTCAAGGCATGATAGGCAGGCAGGATTGTACAATAGCACATGGGACTTATCTGACTATTTTGGGAAAAGGTGTCTCAAATATTGATGAACAATAACTCTCAATTTGTCCTTTCTGTTTCTATTGCCCTTCAACAATTAATTTAGCTAATATTATCAATGGCAACATGTCTATTCTAAGTCACTAATTAATTTAAACATCTCCTTTATATTCAGTGAGTCACTGTAACTAATAAACCAAGCAGATAACTGTCATTTATAATAGACAGTCAAGTCTCTGTGTATAAGCTGTGGTCTTTGAAATTAAAACACATATAGAAAATATACACACAAAGTAATTTTAAAAGATATTAAGCAATTATTGGTAAAATAAAACTTCAATACATTTTTTACCACTTTAACTTTTAAGGTTCAAATTTTACCTCTTCTCCTAGCTCAGGACTCTGTGTGTTTGATAACATTTTCTAGTAAAGATCTCCAGAAGAGAGATCTTTTTTATGATTTATGGTTTGTACAACTGACAAGGCTTTAGACATTATTCTTTCACTCTCTGAAGCAAGATTTTTAAATAAGAATATCATATCAAGACATTAGGCAGCAGTGTTCTTGAAATCATGTCTTCTAAGAAAAAGATTTCACCAGTGGTCCACAACTGCTACATCAGAATCACCAGAGAACTTGTAAAAATGTGTACTCTCTTTAAAAACATTTTTTATTCACTAGGTCTAGCGTAAAACTTGTTAGATAATTCTTTTTTCTTTCTTTCTTTTTTTCTTTTTCTTTCTTTCTTTTTTTTTTTTGTATTTTAGGACAGGGTCTACAGGGTGTTGAGAGTCTCACTGCATCGATCAGACTCGTACTGATCCTCCTGTCTATAACCTACCAAGTGCTGGAATTACAGGTGCACACCACCACACCCAGTCTCAATAGCCATCTCAGCATGCCCCTGAGGCAGGGTCAACCTGGCAGGCCAGGGGATCAAACTCCCTGCCCCTGCATCTGCCTAAGCAGGCACCTTAATCCGCTGGGATATTTGGCCGGCCCTTGCATTATTTGTTCTGATGTGGGGCAACTTAATCCTCATGGCATACACTGTGCCACCTTTAAGGTCAAAAGAATAAGGGCTGGTGGCAATGCCAAATGAGAGAGTTTATAGATGGTAATGAATAAAAATGTAAGTAGCTCACATAAGTCAAAAACTCTTGAGCAGAACTGGCTCCAGGGTGCACTTGATACATAATTCACTAGAAGCATTTTTTATTCTTCATTTCTCATCTCGCTGACTTCTGTTCCTCCATGTTGGCCCCATTTTCAGCCCAGAGATTCCTTTGTGATTAATTATGACATACATTCAGAAAATGCACTGATACCTTTCCACATCCATGTTTCAGATGAAACAGAGCATATTGTATTGAATCACACTGCCTGAGAGCATTGGTTTATGGGGTGGCACTGGTTCATGGGGCCTCTCATCCTCCGTACATTTCACTGGGTGTGCCAAGTTTGTGAAGTGCCAACTCAGAATTGGTGCCTACCATGATGACTTTTCAATGGGATGTTTGCAGGAAACATTTCTGAACAATTAGGCATTTTCTCTTTCAGAGAAGAGAGAGAGAGAGAGAGAGAGAGAGAGAGAGAGAGAGAGAGAGA
>NW_004524662.1:719033-728088 GCF_000260255.1 Octodon degus | reverse complement strand
ATCCAACTCCAGCTCATCGTGTGCCTGCTTTCTCTGAGCACCAGCACTCTATTCTTGAGCGCATCTTAAAATCTCTAATAAAACCTCTCTTGCCTCTTACTGATACATGCTGAAAATTCTTTTTCTGTCCTGGGACTCAGCAACTGTGTTATGAAGGGGTGAGTTATATTCCTTATTTCAGCCCCGGGAATTTTCAGCCCAGCCTGGTAATATTGGCACAAGTCTATAATCCCAGCAGTCACTAGGCTGAAGCAACAGGATTTCAAGTCCAAACCCAGCCTGAGCAAATTAACAGAACTCTACCTCAAAAAAAGAAAAAAGTGGAGGCTTTGAATTCCATATCCAGCATTGTAAAATAAAATTTTAAAAGCTGCTAGAGCATTTTTCATAATACATATAGTGTAGTATTAAGCATATTGAAGATGGCATTGAAATATATATATATATATATTTTTGTGTCTAGCCTGCTTCCTGGACAAAGCAGGAAGTGATGTGCAACAGTTTGACCAGGCTAGACACGAAGTCACACTTTTGCCACCAGCACTTAAGGTGAAAGCTTGCATTAGGTAAAATTTTTAATGAAAAAAAATTAGAAATTAGGTATCCCACTACAGCAAAGATAGGTGCTGGTGATTAGCAAAATAATCACCAAACAAGGTTACTTCCATTTTATTATATCTTATGCATGTATCTGTGCCACACATTTTGGGATCTAAAGTATGGCTGTGAGGATAACCCATTCCAATGAATTAGACTGACAGTTTCAATTCCACTCAGATTTCATAGCAGTTACATAAAAATGTCAGTAACCAGGGTTTACACTATAGCATCAGGACTTGCAGGGATGGAAAGAGAATTAGCATTTACTAGTATTGACTGTGTAAGTGTCACATTTTCTAGGTTCTAAATGCCCACTCATTTAGTCAAGATTCCTGTGTAAGAGAAATCTTAACTTTTCTTACAGGAAGAAAAGAGAGAGAGACAGAGACAGAGACACAGAGTCAGAGACACAGAGACACAGAGTGAGAGGCAGAGGTAGAGAGAGATGGGACAGAGAAAGCAGGACAGAGAGAGGCTTGTCTGATACAGTATATGATATGAAAGAAGGAGCAAAACTATGCCTGGAAAATGGACTTATTTATTTCTAAGAACCATGACCTTTCTGTCAGTCAATAACTTCTTAAATGGTGCACAAATTCTTTTCTACAAACTACTTAAAATTGGGAAAAGTTGGACTATTGTTTCAAGATTTATAAATCCTAGTGACTAAATCTGAAATAAACTGTGGTTTATGCAAAGAGGATAATTGTTAAATAGGAAGGAAACTACATTATTCTTCCAGAGATTAGGAAGACCACCCAGGAGAACACGAGTTTCACCCCAAGTCAAATGTACCCTCCTCTCAGGAACGGCGCATGATGCACGTGAGGTCATACCATGCAAGTCGCCCCACAGTGAAGAAGGCTTCACAGTTCAGTGATTTATAGATGGACGAGTACTCAAGTTCATGGCTTAGGATCCTGGCTTTGAAAATCACTGGCACGTCATTGTGCACAGAGTATTTTCTTCTCATGCATTATGCTTCTTCATTGCAAAAGACAACAAAATAATTTCTGCCCCCATATTAAGAAGTGATAGAAGTCCTCCTAGCATTTTTCTGTAATATTTCTCATCTAATACATATTATATAGATAGTCATAGTTTTTGAAGACTGAAATCCATAAACACTTCTTTTTCCACATGGGATAGAATAAGCATATTCTAATTATTACAAATCAAATAATTAAGAAATAATTAAGATAATAATGACTATCCTTTCATGAAAATTAATAGGGACAAAACAGTATCAATGCTTAAAAAATAAATAGGGACAAAACACTATTATGCTTAAAAAATAAAAAGTTAAGATGGCAACATTAATTCTGTTCTACAAACTACTATATACACTAATTTTAGGACATTAGGAACTAGTTGGAGTTTTTCTCTATTGAAAGAGTAAGTCTTTCTGCTGTAACAATAGTCTAGAGTAATTAAAAAGCATTAGACTAAATCTTTTTATTTGGTACTCTTCCCAATTAAGAGGTCATACCATTTATCAGGTTGCCAATTAAATAGAATCTGATGAATTATTCAAGTAAAGAGAGGCTGCTGAAGGGAAGAAGAGAAACCCAGGAAAAAAGAAATCCTTACCAAACATTGAAAACTGGCATTGCAAAACTATAAGAAATACATTTTCTTTTAAATTCCTGCTGTAAATCATCTCACTGAGTCCACAAGCAAGAGGAGGAGCATTCAAAACAGAGGTAAATATGCGGGGCACACATCCAAGCAGCTGCAGACACTTTAAAGTGGGGTCTGCCAAGGACTGCTCTTGAATGAGTGTTGCCTCACCTGCAGCTGCATCTCTCGCCCCATTTGCAAACCAAGACAGATCGAGAAAAATAAAACTGATGGCTGCAGCGATTTCTCAGCAAGTTCTAATGTTTTCACATCTTCTCCGAAGCGAGTCTCCAGAATCATCACAGCCAGCATTCAGTGAGATCTCATTTTGCAAAGAAACAAAACCAACTCCATTGCAAATTGAACTTGGGCTCAAAATTCCTTTTATTTTTTCCAACAAAGCACCAGAGAGTTCGAGGGCAAACATGGAGCAGAGATTCTTACAAAGACAAAGACCCAAGGTTGGCAAGATAACTCAGGGCACTGAAGCGTCTGCATAGGCAAGCCTAGGCAAGCACAGGGACTGTGGTTTGATCCCTGGCACCACATGCCATGCCAGCACGACCCCAGGGTGGGCTGAGCTGGCCAGAGTTGGCGCACTGGTGCACGTCTGTAATCCCGGCGCTGGAGTGGCTGAAAGCAGGAGGATCACCAGGAGTCGGAGTTGCATAATAAGATCCTGTAACAAGCAAATACATTAAAAAAAAAAAAAAAAGACCCAGAACCACCAGGAAGATGAAGGGTGATTATTATTTGCAATTTAAAAGTCAAACCTGCCAAGTGCTTTGATATCCCTTATTTGCTTGGAAAAGACTTGCTTTTCTTTCTAAAGCACAGATTCAGGAACCTAATTTTCCAATATTTTTAAATTCACCTACAAATTCTCCCTGGGCATTGAGTCAGGGTCTAGCCCACCTGCTAACACAACTGAAAGGGAATCTTTTAGGTTAGGAGTGGTTAGGGGTAGGAACAGAGAAGTGGCTCAGTCACCTAAAAGCTGTGTAAACTCAGTTTCTTATCTTAATTTTAGCCTGATTTTTTAATCTGTGAAATGGGAGAAACAATAATATTTGCTCAAAGAGTTATGAATATTAAATAAGTTAACATATGTCAAAATGTTGGCACATGCTAAGAGCTCTAAGCACTCAGCAAGAAATAGTTTCACTAAATTTATGCATTTATTAGACCTAAAAAAAGCTCTGAATTCACTGACATTAATATTGGAAACTCTCGGATATCTCCATCCTTTCTTTTCATTTTCTGGAGTCTTCCCTCTATCACCAACAAATACTTATACACCAACTTATTTTTCTAAAGTAGAACATATTAATAGCTTAAGTGATTAATTTCTTAATCCTCAGTGAGTTAGTGTTTCGTTTTGTTTTGGTGGTCCTGGGCATTGAGCCCAACACATTTACACTAAGCTACATCCCTGGTCCAGAATTTTACTTTTTATATTAAGATAGGGGCTTACAAAATTGCCCAGGCTGAGTCTAAATTTACAATCCTCTTGCCTCAGCCTTCAGAGCCACAGAGATTGCAGATCACTACCAGTATGAGTTGGCTTTTTAGTAGGATGTAGTGATGTCTTCCAAACCTGGCTGAACATCCAACATACCTGGGTTGTACTTGGAATCATGGATTGCTAATTAGTCATTTAAGAAACTTGAAAATGGGGTCCAGCCATCCATATTTAAGCAATATTTCCACAGGAGTCCGACCAGGAACTTCAGCTCATGCCTATTTGGGGAACCTCATATGTAGTTAACATAAAAAATACAAATAACTTAAAAACCTTTTATAGAAATAATTTTGAATGGTGCTATTCATCTGTTGGAGAGGGAGGATTTTTTTCAGCAATATCTGACCTCCTTGGTCCATTTAAATTAGACCAGGCCATCCTCATCATGTAAGACATCCAGATAGGAGGATTGTTTTCAACCCTTTTTTTTTATTAGTTTCATTTTCAAGAGTAATGAGAAACAAATAGTCATTCTGAAATCCTTCCTTGTTTATATTTTTCCTTTTTGTCTCTTCAAGGACATCAAAGCTATTAGTGGGTATGTTTTTGTGGCCTTCCTTTCCACATCTTTTCCTTTTTTATTTTAGGGAAGGGTCTACAGGGTGTTCAGGGTCTCACTACTAGATCGGACTAGTACTGGTCCACCTGTTTACAGCCTCCCAAGAGCTGACCTTTCCACATCTTGACTGTTCCTTTGGGTCTCGGTCCATGGTCCACCAGCTATTTAAAATTAAATGAAGAGTATGTAAAGCTGGGCATGATAATACACACCTGTAATCTCAGCACTAGGGAGGCTGAGGCAGGAAGATTGCTGTGATTTTGTGGTCATCCTGGGCTACGAAGAGAGTTTAAGGCCAGCCTGAAGTGCATAGTGAAACAGTCTCATAAACACAAAAATCAATCAATAAATAAATAGTACATGACATGTTTCTTCTTAACTTACTCCCCTGCATTTTATTCTAGTCATTTGAGGTGATTCTCATATGAAATTTAAAAGTCAAACTTCCAAAGGTGCTTTGACAGCTCTGAGCAACAGGAAGTTTGTTCCTAGGATACAATCCTTTGCAACTGTTATGAGGCCTAAAGAAGTTGTAGCTCTGACTAGAAGGATTAGTGCAGTTGGTGATGATCAGGACTATTATTATTTCTATCATCCTTATTATGAGCTCCTTACTGTGCAGCTGCAGTTGAAGCAGCTTCAAAGGAGCGGTTTATTAGTTTTCCATGAGAAAGCATAGGGCCGCACTGGATATTTAAGGGTATGATAAAGAGAATGAATTGGAAGACTAATGATTTGGAAAAAAAAAATTGAGTGGCAGATATGACTATAAAGGGAGAGTAAAGGACCTATACTTAATACATCAGAACAGCATTTAGCCTAAGCATAAATGTACAGTAGCTTAAAAGTGAAGACTACCTTAAATAAATGCTTTCATAAGCTGCATAAAACTAGAAAAATAAACATCAACCAATAAGGTTAAATATAAGACACTTTGCAAAGAACTCTTCAAGAACAGGAAAACTGTTTTTGATCAAACATGCCAGCAAAGAAAAAAATCAATGCTTGTAAGTCCAGTTTCACTTAATTTATGCCTTATAGTGTTGAGGACATAATAAAATATTTTTAGTACTGGGAACACTTTCTCTTGTACAAAAGTCATGCCTCTTTGCTGTCATTTGCTATCACATTTTTCATCGTTTTAAGGTTACTTCTAACTAAAAAAACATACTTCAGAAAACATTTTATTATTTATGTGGTTGTTTAAAAACTTGATATACTTAAAAATAAATGATTACCAATCATGACTTTATGCATATCTTGGTTTTGCATCATTTCACTTGCCCTCCCCACTTTATTTTACTTATTTTACAAATCTCATAAATTTTTAGACAGTAAACTTGCAATTGTGAATTCTTAATATTGTTGTCTGAAAGAATTGCATTGATTTTATTATAACACATTAGACAAGAGGTACTAGTTAAAGAAACATTTTAAAACACAATTTTTTTTGTAAACAGCCTTCTTAAAAAATTTTTCTCTTACACCTTGACAGTCACCCTTTTGGGAATCCAGAATGAGTTGTCATCTGTGTTGGTTTGCCAAGATCAAACTTTGTTTGTAGGGAATATTATGTGCTCTAGTTTATAATGCAAGTAACCTCATAGCCAAAAATTTGGGCACAAAAATGAGAAGATAAGAAAGTGTAATTTATTTCTTGTATTTAACCACAGATTTTGAGTGGCACCTGATAGGCATTGTTATATCTCTTAAGCAAATTCTTTATAGGATTTGATTTTTATAAGAGCATGTGGCTTTGCAAATTATTGTGAAAATTGCTCCACATTTTTGTGAAATGTATAAATGTTGACAGGTTTGTTTGTAGTTGGTTTACTCTTTGTTGGAAACATAACTAAATTAAAAATCTACCTAAGTTTTCCAGATTTGTTTCTTTTTGTTGTTTTTGTTTTATTTTTTTAATTAATTTTATTGAGAAACAAATAGCAATGAGACAGTTTCAAAACAGGTTAGTAGGACAGCTTCAATAATTGATACATTGCATATTGTTGTCTTCGTAGTGGTTATTCATAGTACAAGATGCAGACATGATATCCTGTCCAAACACTATTAGTACAAATTGTTCTTCTCACTGAATTAAGAGAAAGTAGCTGTATATATATCCTATTTTGTATATACAGATACAAAATGGTCCTGCATTTATATCCCCTTTTTATGTTCAGTTTTGTCAGAGACGGGTATTCCATTGCCACTTAAATATTGTAGGTACATGAATTCAGCAAAGTAATCCAATATAGTCCAGTAGTCCACAATAGTAGTGGGTTATCCATAGAACTGGCAATGTCAGAAGTTTTTGACTTGAGCCTTTTACAGCTCAGCATATTAATATGACTTTACTTCTTATGCTTCATTTTTATACCTTTCTGCTAAATGGTTAAGACCTAGATGAAGCAGGAACTATATAACAAGAAATGTAATATATCTGTATATTATCTGTAATATATCTGTAAATATATTTTGTATCTGACAAGGTCAGTCAAATCCCCTCAGGATTTACCCTGAAACCCCATACTATAGTTTGTACATCCTTTGTCAGTGTCAGCCATGTGGATGAGTCACAGCCATTGCTTAACCAATTTACTCTCTGTGAAAGCCTGAATGTTTTCTCTCCATGTGACTCTCCTTAGGCACACTCTACATCATTGATCACTTTCCTCTGTGGCCCCATAATCTCCTTGATCAGAAAATTTGGGACACAACTGAGTTACAGGATGTTACAGTACAGGTTCTCTTATATCCTAAGTCCTCATTGACCTTGAAAGATTAGGGCCAAAATGTTGGCTGTCCTTGCAACCATTCCTTTTCTCTAATTTTTGGAGCATTTCTTTTTCTAAAATAGATTTTTTTTGTTTCAACATTCAAAAGGAAAAATTAATCAAAGTTATAAATGAAAGTAAGTATTATCACAGCATATAAAACAATCATAGTGATTCTTCTTTTGCATTATACAGTGTCATTAAAAAGGTAATCTATAATTGCCTATAATCAATAATTGATACATTGCATATTGATACAGCTACTTTCTCTTAATTCAGTGAGAAGAATAATTTGTACTAATCATATTTGGATAGGATATCATGTCTGCATCTTGTACTATGAATAAGCACTACAAAGACAACAATATGCAATGTATTAATTATTGAAACTGTCCTACTAATCAGTTTTGAAACTGTCTCATTGCTATTTGTTTCTCAATAAAATTAATAAAAAATAAAAAAGGGAAAAGATGAGATTAAGGACCTGAGAAGGCAAAAGCAAAAAATGAAATAAATGTAATTTTCCCCTATATGATAGCAAACAAAAAAAGTGTCCTGGGAGATATGTTATCAGAAAATGCCCTTCTGAGAGGATGACTTTTAGGTTAACACTTGAATAACATGCAAGAGCCTGTGCTGAGGTGATCAAAGATTGGAGGGAAAGGGTATTCCCTGCTGAAGCCCAGATGTGAGCATGACATACTCCAGGAGCACCTGGTGACGGAGTAGGCATGATGAGCAGGAACCGGGAAGTGGCCTGTGAAGAAAGAGGAAAATTAACAGAAGAGTGTTTCTGCAAAGAGGAAATGCCTACAGGATACCTGGTAGGATGAGCAGTGGCCATTGTACTTAACAGAAAGCTGATGGGTTGGTGAGATAGCTCAGCAGACTAAGCACCTGCTTAGGCAAGCTCAGGGACCAGGGTTTGATTCCTGGGACCACATGCCCCTCCAGCCCCACCCCCAGGTGCGCTGAGCTGGCCACCAAGTTCAGGCATGGTGTTGTACCCCTGTCCCCACCGCCAGCTGGAGAGGCTGAAAACAAGAGGATCACTATGAGTCCGAGCTGTGTAGTGAGATGCTGTACCAAATACATTAATTAAAATTGAAAAACAAACTGATTTTTTTTCAGCCTCCTCAGCACTGAGATTACAGGCATGTGCCACCACACCTGAACTAAGTTGCTGGCTCACAGCACTCATGGGTGGGGCCTGCAAGGTTGATAGTGCTGGGGAATTGAATCCCAGTCACGAGGCTTGCCTAATCAGGCACTTAGTTTGCTAAGATATCTGACTGACCCTTAGAAAGCTGATTGTTGTTCAACTTCAGAGTACTAGAGAGGTACTAAGTGGAGAAGTTAGGACAAGTGTAGGATGGAGGGGACATGGAGATGACGACAGAGTGGACACTTGAAAACTTTTTCTCCAAAACAGGAGCTCAGCAAAATGACAGGATCTGGAGGAAGAAATCATAGGAATGTGCTTATGGTAGTAGAGATGATTCAGTACAGGAAGAGAAACAGGTGAGTACCCGTAGTATTGCAGGATGAATGTCCTGAAGTGAAAGGTTCAAACGCGCACATGCAGGTGTTGGCACCGGTGGGAGCAGAGATGTGTCATCTCCTGAGATGGAAAAGGGTGAGGAAATGAGTACGCAGATGGTGACTCGCATCTTGGAATGGAAGTTGGTAACTTGGAGAAATATGAAAATGGTGATGCTGTCTTATTTTGGAGAATGGGAAATGAATAAATCTTAAAAATCTAATAGTATATGAGCACTGTTGAATACCCAGGGTTTGCGGTCCTGATATTACCTTGGGATTAGTCAGGACAAGCTCATGATTTTCCCCAAAGCTTGTAAAGCTGCCTATGTGGAGTGTGGGATAGTGGGATCATCAGTTATTTGAGGACAGGGGGCTGGGGAGATAGCTCAGTAGAATAAGAGCTTGCCTTGCAAGTGCAATGGCCTGAGTTCAATCCTC
>NW_004524662.1:699427-718933 GCF_000260255.1 Octodon degus | reverse complement strand
GGCAAGAGACTTATACATCTTTTTTTAAATATGTAGTTATATTGATGTACTATGGAGTCTCAGTTAAATAAGAAGAAAGAAAAATAAGAGAGACTATGAATGATGAATTTGGATGAAGACTGGTAATTTGTAGTACTTCATGAGCTTAAAGTACAGCTGGCATGGGAAAGAGAAAGAAAACTGGATGATAAGTTTGAAACAACAGATACAGAAAATTTTGGGAGCAGCTTAGTTATCACTGATAAAACAGTGGAGTGAAGAGCTGTTATATGAGAACAGGAAGGATACTGAAGAACCATGAAACCAGGGTGTCATATGAATTTTTTTGTAAGAATGTTGAAGTTAACCATGAGAATATCAGATAAAAGAGTGGTGAAAAATTACAGAAATTTTTGTACTGAAGCCTATGAATAGCAAGAAGGGGTCAGGAGATTCCTAGATGGCAGCTCCAGGAGGTGATACTCTTTGGGGAGAGCTTCAGAGAAACACAGCCATTTCATGGAGGAAGGAAATGAGACTGAGATTCACCAACCATTTAAGATTTGCCTTGCATAAAGTAAATTTTGACAACCTAGAGTGTTGCATTGGGGGAAATAATTCTGACGTAATGACTATAATGATAAGACTAGAAGAAACTACAGTATATTCTTGTAGGTAATATGAATTTATGCTTACTTTCTTCCTTTTCAAACTGCAAAACAAAAGGAATAGTCACCAACTTCACTATCAAACTGGAGGACTGCTGTATTAGGGAGCAAATTATTTTCTTTACACATAAATAATTGGTATTGTGTGGATAACCCCAAATCAATTCCATCAAATATTGTAACTATAAAGGCTAGTATTTCATTTGGCTTTGATCTTTTGTCTCCTTTTTTATTCTATTACATCAAGATATTTGATCTTGCTTTCAGAGGCACCCCAGAAAATAATACATTCAATTTCACCAATCACTTAAGATTTGCCTTGCATGAAGCAAATTTTGATACCCTAGAGTAATGCACTGGGGGAAATAATTCTGACATAATGACTAAAATGATAAGACTAGAAGAAACTACAGCATGTTCTCATAGGTAATAAGAATGTATGCTTATTCTCTTCCCTTTCAAACTGCAAACATAACAATTTAACACTAAAGAACTGATCTTCCCTTTGGTTGAGTGAAGATGGTAATGGAAAACAACCAGCACATCAAGGGTACAATTTACAGAAACAACTTATAAGGCACACGTCTTCAGTTCTTTTGACAAATGTTTTGGCTCTGTTGACACCCCATGATAGATTCTTTCTATCTTTTTAAACAGTGTATCTCATAAGGAGGGTAAACAAGAAACATGCAACACAACTATTTGTTTTTCATTTTGCATTCATGATCACTTGAGTCACAAATGACATATGATCCAAAACAGCAGTATGTGTCTGAACCTGACAGGAGACATTTTTCATCTTGCAAGTTTGACTTACAGCTTCAGCAGCGGGTTCTGTGAATCTCAGTGAAGCGAAACAAGCTCCTAAATTTGCTTCTCGGGTTTGACATACTTTTGTGGGTTTCATAGGACCAGAAATAAAAGACAGTAGTTTTCCTTTCTCTTTTCTAAAAGTTCTCTAAATCATGGATGTCATGATTTAGCTTACATTTATAGCATATAATGTTGGTTATATAATTTTTGCATAGTTTTTTTTTCCTTTAGATTACAGCCTAGCTACCTGGTCAGCTTTCTTGTCTTTAGCCTCACCACTGAACTGCACACTTTGGTCTCACAGCATCCCAGCAGCGTGGGAGCAATTTCTGCACACTGGTTGTTCACACTTCCACACATCCTGCGGCTTGGAGCACTTTTACCTTCCTCAGCCTTTCAACACCTCTTTCAAGATTAAGCTGAAGCATCACCTTTCAATGCCACCTTGATCAGTCCCACAGTTACACATTCTCTCTCCTCACCCTCTGTGTGCATTTGGACATATGTTGATTATTGTTAGGGAAGCCATGTAATGTATTGTCCAATCAGGAGATGGTAGAGAGTAAAGTTAATAATTATGCTGTGACATTAAACATAAACAATGACTTGCCTTCTTAACCAGGATGTGTGATTAGCCTACTTATAGCATTTGTGTCATTGGCATACAGAACCATTTTCCTACAACCAAGCTGGGAGACAAAGCTGAGTTTTGTACCTTAAATGGTTAGTAGATAGCTACTACTTTACTATGCCTTTCTTCTACTCCATGTTTCTTTAGGGAATCACCCTACACACCCTTTGTATTCCCAAGGCTGCCTGTAGAGTTTGGATGAATTAACTCATCCCTTCCTACTCAATCTGGCAAGCACATGGCTCAGATTTCACTAATTAAAGCACAAGTCATGGCCAGCTTCTGGGAAGCCATTGGTTTAGATCTGAACTTTGAGCCCATTACAGCCTGTCCTGTGAATTTTGTCCAACCTACAGAGGTCCCCAGTTTCTACTTTGGTTACTGTCTTGTAAGCCTGAAGCAGCCAGGGAATCTCTCATCTCTAAGGAAAGTTACTCATGAGAATGAAGCCAATGCTAAAAAGTACAACCTTAAAAACAAACAAACAGGGGCTGGGAAGATGGCTCAGTGGAATAAGCGCTTCCCTGGAAAGTGCAAGGGCCTGAGTTCAATCCCCGGTTCTGCCAAAACAAACAAAAACATAGATTCACCAAAAAAAGACCACCAGAGGATTTTGCCTAGTCTTTTCTGAAGCTAGCTGGTTGTGAAAAGACCTTTTACCCTTCCTTAGCTGCACACATCCGTTTCCTTTAAGCTAAGTCAGTTTGAGTTCAATGTTTTTTCTTTTTTCTAAAAATATGACAAATGGATTTGTACTTTAAAATAACATTTATTTATAGTTATTCCTCCTATAAATACATTACTATACATTAGATAATACATACTTAAGTATCATTTGTATTTTTCATTGTACATTAAATATACTTTATTAAAAATCTATTTCTCTAATACAAGTTGTTTACTATTGACAGCAAGTAAAAGTAAAAGCATTTATTAATATAATGGAAATAGACATGTCATACAAAAATGTTAATGTAATTTAAGTCATTGAATCATGCATATCAAATAGAATGATATTCTATATCATGTATATTTTGCAAAAATATTAAATATAAAAATATAAAATTAATCAATTGGATATAAAAATCTCAAAATGAAGTGAAATATATTATAGGCAGCTAAGTTAGATAGAATCTAACGCATATGTTGATACCTGTAAACTAAGCAACTACACGGAGGATAATAATGTGTAATACTAGGGTCACGCTTGGAATGCCTGTCTTCTAAATACGCCCTGCTTGTCACGTCAGACCAATTACTGCCATACTGTCTCTCAAGTAAATGTTTCTTTTTTAAAAAAGGGTAATAAATGAAACAGGAGACAAGAAAAGAAAAATGTGTTTCTGTCTGAGTTCCTGTCTGTAGGAGGCACTAGATGAACACCAGTAAAACAAGTTGAGTGAATGCTGCTGGAGGTTCCTAGTGAGCGTGAGCAATCTCGGACTGCGAAGGGTGGAGGTCACAGAGTCCCACAGCTGGCCTCCAGTTTCTCCAGGCAGTTAGGAGTGAGTGCTGGGCTCTGGCCTGGGCTTCCTTCAGGAAAAGCTGCATATGCACTCAGCACAGGCCCTAGTTCCTGTTAGTTTCTTTGTGTTTCTACTTTACACGTACTTTTTGACATTAGTGAACTTGGTAATAAGTTATGGACATCTGGTGAGGTAAAAGGAGGTGTTGCTTCCAGCTGATGTTTATAGAAATAATTGCAAGTGTGAAAACTACACCATCTGGACAGAAGCCACCTTCTCTCCAGTCGCTTCCTCTTTCCCTCCTGGGCGGAGACAACAGGACCCTGACTTTAACTTCAGACAGACAAACATTTTGCACTGCCAACTTGATCTCATTTGCCCAACACACACAGTGCACATGTTTTCTCTAAATAGTTTTGGTTAAAAATATACAGAGAGAGAAACTACTTTAATGGTCTCAGACATTGAAGACTATGGTAAGGCAGGCGAGCATTGTCACAATGACAACATCAACGCTCCCTGCCTGGGTGAAAACTCACCAAAAATCTCCACTGTGCTTGGCACTGCAGTGAGCACACATTAGTTTACTTTGGTGTCTGCCTCCTTTCCAGGTTCTAGGAGAAATGAACTGGAGTTGGAATAATGGGCAAAGTTTGACTTGAGATTTGAAGTTGTAAAGGTGTCCTTCTGAGGGGAGGAGGGAAGGGTGTGGAGTATAAAGAACGCAAATCTAATGAAATAATTACAAAATCCACTTGTAATAATTTTATTTGAGGAGTTCTTCAGTAACAATTTGCCTCTTGTATCTCCCTGGACTGAGCGATATATGGTGCTAACGTGAACATACAAAATGATACATTGATATCGCTCCAACTGACCGTCAGTTATTTAGCAAGAACTTGGACCCATTTAGGCATCAGGAGCTCTGTAGCCACAGGATACAGGCTCAACAGACTCTATGTCCCCTTCCTCTGCCAATCTGACTTCTATTGCCTCTGAGGACTTTATTCACTAATGCTCCAAATCCGCTCTTCAGATAACTGAGCTTTCCACAACATTATTAATTACATTATGTAATTCTCTAGCTTACAACTCTTTACTGTACCTTAATGCACTTAAAATAAAATCCAAAAATTTAAAATAGAACTTACCACCTGAGCCAATAATCCTATCACTGTGTATTTAGGAAAAAAAAGCATTCAAACTGCATTCTCAAAGAAATATCAACATCACTACGTTCATTATACCATTATTCATAATGGCTAAAATTGAATACAAGCTGGATGCCTACTGAAAGGTGAATTGATTTTAAAATGCAGCATATGTTGCAGTGTATTATTCAGCCATAAAACAGAGAATCTGCACTATGTGACAACATGGATGAGCCTGCAAACATACCCATAAGCCAGTCACAGTGGCATACTTCTATGAGATATCTAAAATAGAAACAAAGAGTGAAGGTGCCAGGGAAGGAGAAAATGGGGAGTTGCTAATCAATGGACATGGTTTTCAGTTAGGAAAGATGGATAAATTCTAAAGATCTACAGTATGACATTTAATCCATAGTCAACAATATTTTGCACTTAAAAATGTGTTGAGAGTAGATCTTGTGTTTAGTACTTTTACTACAATAAAAGAAGATTTTAAGAAGTCAAGCTTTTACCTCATAATGTCCCATTGTGACTACTAAATTTCAGCTGCTGTACTTTTTTTAATGTCTTAAATATTCTGTGCTCACTTTTACCTCAGAGCCTCTGTATATGCTGACCCTCTGCCTGGCAGATTTTTCCCTACCTCTACATTCAATGATCCCCCATATCGGCACCTTTTCTTGCTTTAGAACCACCATTCCTTTGATAACTGCAGATTGATGTGCTTCTTTATTAAAAGTGTTTCTCCTCACAAGACTGTAAGCTATAAAAAGTAAAAGTGGGCATCTGATGTGTTTTCTTTTTGCTACTATGCTCCCTGGTATATAGAAGTTTTTCAATAAATATTTGTGAGAATGGGATACAATAAAACCACATGAATGGTCTGGAGTTTACATTTGACTTGACTTGGGAGCACCTTCTTTATTCCCAATAACTGCTAAAAAAATAAAATAATAAGAAACTGTTTAATGATGGAAAGTAGTCTCATCTGATCTTCACCCAATGTGGACACTGACTATTCAAAATCCTCCTAAAGAGCTTAAAGGAGAAGAAATGGCAAATAAATATATGAGAAAATGTTCAGCATCACTGGTCATTCAAGAAGTGCAAATTAAAACAACACTGAAATTCTATCTCACTCCAAAAAGAATGACTATCATCAAGAAATTAACAAATTACAAATGCTGGCAGGGCTGTGGGGGAAAAGGGACTACTTCTCTACTACTGGTGGGAGTGTACACTGGTGTAACCATTGAAAATCAATGTAAAGATTCCTCAAAAACAACAGGACTAGAGGTTCCATTGACCCAACTATTTCCCTTCTAGGTATCTTCTTGAAGAATCCAAAGCATCAGACCACAATATCTGCTGACCCACATTCATAGCAGCATAACTTATGGTAGCTAAATCTTGTAGACAGCATAAAATGTCTATCAACCAATGAGTGGTATCTTCGTTATGCTCCTCATTGCTCAAAAAAAATACTCAACACTGAAGGCTGAAAAAGGAACGGTATAGTTCAGAGTTTAAAGAGGTTTCAGGACATGATTGGCTGGTTCCAGGCAGCATAGTTTGGCAGAGAATAGCTCATAGTACAATAGCAACAAGAGAAGGGAAAGACTCATTCTGCCCCTCATATTACATGCAGGCTGCCCACCCTAGGGCAGTGGCAGCACTCACAGCCCTAATCCTAGTCAGAATTATGCCAAATCAATCATTGGACTGATTTACTAATCAAATGCCCTTAACCTTAGCATCACACATTGTAGATTTAACCACCTCTGGAAAAGTCCTATGACCACATGAGGCTTTAAGGGCACATCTAGACACAAACTGTAACACATAGATAAAGAATATGTGGTTTTTTTTCATACAGTGGAGTAATACTCAGCCATAAAGAAGTATAAACTTGAAGCATTTATAGCTAAATGGATGGATCTTGAGACCATACTCTTAGGTGAAATAAATTGGACACACATGTGTAACTATTGCCTTGTCTCTCTGGCTTAAGAAACTGGAAGGGTAAATAAGAACCAAAATGTATAATTATGAAGCAAAAAGAAATTGTTCAAAATGAAACAAGAATCAGAGAAGAGGTAAAGGGGAAAGGAAGGAAAGGAAAATTTTTAAAAAATGAGCAAAGAAGGATAACATGAAAAGAAAGCTTTGTAAACAAGGAGGGGAAGAGGCTTTGAAGGGAGGGTAAGGGAAACAGGAAAAAAAGAGAAATAAGATATATCACGTGCAAGTACAAATTCTCTATGACGAACATGATCATTATGCATATCTCAATCAAAGCAATAAAAGTAATAATAAAAAGTCATAAATATTAAAGCTAAATGTATGGAAGATGTTAGTTTACAGATGAGAATGTTTCAGTTCTATGACCTGAAGTCCCTTACCTTGGAAAGTTCACTGGGGAGGGAATGTTCCTGAACATTCCAGACCTTTCACTCTACCCTCATTGCTTGGAGGTAGAATGAGTTAGATGATTAGGAGTCAGGGAGCAGCACCAAGTTTGTGGGCTCTGCTCTCAGGCCCTCTTTCTCCATGGGATCTGCCACAGGACCTGCACCTTCAGCAAGGCTCCTCTTGCCCTAAGTTTTGCAGGGCTATGCTTTGCACTGTGGGGAGGCCTGCAGCTATCTGGTTGTCCACCTGACCAGGACAGCACAGTAAGTTTCTAAGTCAGTAAGTTTCAGCACTTGTTGGTCCATGATGCTAACCTATTTAAACTCTGCTCCCAAATTTATCTTTTGTCAGTTTATAAGAGAAGAGTGTTTTTATTCCTCTGATTGTTTCTCTTGGTTCATTCCCAAGAAATTGGTCTCTTTGTGTCCCAGCACCAATGCCATATGGCAGAGTTAGGGATTAGAATGCGAGTCTCCCGAGCTCTGGCTCTGATGTCCAATGAGCAAGTTCTATATTTCAGTCCTTTCAGGGCAGTTGTTAGCACCTCCTACACTGTTTCCACTACACTCTGTATTCTATAACCTTATCATGAAAAGGCAAGACTTTCCAACAACCCATGATTCCCCCGAACTGATTTTGGTTTTCCTCAAGAGATATGTATCATGACATAGCTACGAGCACGTCTGGAGGCTAATGAAATAAATGTTTATTCAGTCAACTTAATAGGAAACTTGGGTAATGATCAGACTAATGAAATAAACGTAAGTACCTCATCATATGTCAGTTGGGTTATGAATCTATATTTTATCATCAGTGTGCTTATTCTTAGTTTTCTCCAGACTATTTTGTCAATTCTAAAATATTTTGTTTTATCTTATGTTCCTGTATGTAGCCTCTTTAAAGTTATTGCTTCATTTGAAATTCATCTGGATATGAAATCAGAATATTTACCTTCTTTTTTCTTTTTTATGGTACTGGGGATTGAACTTAGGACCCTGTGCTTGCCAGGCAAGCATTTATTCTACTGTGCTATCTCCCCGGCCCACCTTCTTCTAATTAAAAGAAATATCAGTTAACCATTAGTTAAAAAATATATTCTATTCTATTATTAATTTAATTTAATTTTTATTCTTTTAATAAAGGGTCTTACTATACAATTCAGAATCATAGTGATCCTCCTGTCTCTCCCTCTCTAGTGTTGGAACTACAGGAATGCACTGCCATACTTGATTCAGGGCTGGCATGGCATGCTGAACCAGGGATCAAACTCAGGACCTTCTGCTTGTCAGGCAGGAGCTTATGCTGCCAAGCCATCTCCTCAACCCTCTGTTTTGTTATTTCTGAAATTTAATACATGTAACATGATTTGGAATAAACTAACAAGTGGGCTTTTTCTGGGTTCAAATAACATGCAAAAGGCCAGCCAAATAGCTCAGCAGATCAAAGTGCCTGCAAGCAGATCCAGGGGCCTGGTATTCGATCCCCAGGCCTGCTGTGCCAGCCCCACCCCTGGGGTGCACTGAGATGGCAATTGAGACTGGGTGTGTGCACCTATAATCCCAGCTCTTGCGAGGCTTTAAACAGACGAATCACTACGAGTCCGATCTAGTAGTGAGACCCCAAACACCCTGTAGACCCTTCCCTAAAATACAAAAATAAATAAATAAATAAATAAATAAATAAATAAATAGATAAATAAATAACATGAAAAAATACTGCATATTATTATGATCTTGCCTGTTGAAACAGATACTTTTCCTGGTCATTGTGGAAACAGAAGGAAGAAAAAATTATTTGAAATGTAAAAGCAAAATAAATAACTTATTTTATTAAGAACCTCACCCCCTCTATTACAAATTAATCAAAGAGCAAAAGTACAATAATAAAACATAAATAAATAAATCTTAGAGCAGGAAAGAATATCTTCGATGTAGTAATATGCATTATCTCTTATGGTGCCTACAACAGAGTAAAGCTAATTTATGTTATGCATTTGGAGGATCCATAAATTAACATCAATAGATGTTTTAAAGTAAGCTGATTTTTCATTTGGAGACTGAACTTCTCAACCATTTTTTTCTGTCAAGATAGTAGGTACCCTCTAGGTTGGAGGCTGTGTCCCATATTTCAGACATTCTTATATCTTATACTTTAGCTCAATAAGGGTTTCATCTCGTATGTTCTTTGTTTCTTATTATTATCAATCAGACAACAAGTGTGCAAAAAGAACACCTTTTGGATGTAGGAATAGGCTGAATCTAAAGAAAGCATAAAAATGCCCCTTTCACTTCTTGCTCTTTCAGAGCTTCTCACTGAGTTGAACACAAGACTGTGTGTTTTGACATTTCTTTTGTCTAATTCATGCCACAATACACATCCTTTACACAAGCCCTAACTCCAGTTATGATTATTGTCTTGCATCTTTTGTTGCTGGCATTTAGGCTGAGACACTGAAGGAGACCTCATAAGGCCAGATACTTGAAACTGATAAAAATTTATTTCTCTCACACACAATAACCAGAGTAGGTGTTTCAGTTGGGTGTGGTGGCTCTGCTCCACAGAATCATTCAGGGACTTATCTTCTTTTTTGGCTAGTGTTTGTACTGTCCATTAGGATGCTGTGTTAAGTCTATGTGTGCAGGTTCATTTTATGTAAGTTTAGTAGATACCACAGTAATTGTCAGTATCCAGTTCTTTTCCATTCGGAGCACACAGATCATGCTTTCTCACTTCTGTGGCTCTGCGTGGCCACAAGATGAGTTCTGAGTCAATGGAGCGTGAGTCACTTCTGTGATAAAGTTTTAATTGCTGGTCTGTGACTTTCCAGCCCTTGTTTCCCTTCCTGTGGTTATCATAAAACACATCTTGGTGTGGAGATGCGACAAGATAGAATTCTGTAGGAATCTGGGACAGTCATACAGAAAAGAGCTACCTGAGAGAGCAATTAGAGCTTGCAGCAGATTTTTGTGAGCAAGAAGTACGGTCTCACTGTTTATTTGACAGCACAACATATCCTATTCTATTGCAGCAGGTGATGTGAAAATTGTGTGCATTTTTTCTGGTTTCTTCCTGATGAAAATTAGATGGACGCACCTGGTGAAAGGTCTATCTGGGTCATTTACACCCTCCATAATGGACACACAGAGTGTCAGATGTGGAGGTTTGGATAGTAGTCTGCCTCACTTTGTTGCACAGCATTGAACCTCCTTGCAATGTTCTTCCTTTCTTTTCATGGTGGATATGTCTCTCTCATCTCTCAAAGTACATCTTTCTGCAGAACCCTCAACTCTGATCTGTGACTCTTCTCAGTTCTCCAATGATTCTCCAGTATTCATAATCACATTTTGAATGCAATCCATTCAAAGGACAGTGGACTACCTGCCCAATGCAGGCATTGTTTTAGAGGCTGGGTAAACAGTGAGGGCATAATTTCCAACCTCCACACCTTACAGCTTCCATCTGACTTGCACAATGCCCTCCTCAAATTACATGGTTAATGAATAACCCCTGATTTAATATATGAATGTCAGTAATATGTCATCACATAATTAAATGTTAAATGGCAGAGCACTATTGACAGATAAAAATAGGAAAATAATCTGAAGACACCTACATGAGGAAAGAGATTGTATTTGTCTCACATCATGTCTTTTCACCAGTGTTAATCATTGGGCCTGGCACAAAGCATGTGCTTCATGCATTTTTTTTTGTTTGTTTGTTTGACTGAAGAAGCTCAGATTATCCAGAGAAATACTCAGGAAAGATTCGAATGCGCAAAGATGAAAGATTTTCAGGGGAAAGAGCTGTGAAGATGTTTACGGTTGGGAACAGTGCATTTTGAGGATTTGGGAACATAATCATGGATGAGTGCATGGTGAGACCATATTCTCAGAAGACACTCACAGATTTTCAGGTCTTTATGCACTAGAAAATATTAAATGTGAGCTTCTCTTTGAAAAATGTACTGTATGTAGAAAAACCAAATTGATTTGCCAAGTAGATTTGCACATAAATATTATAGTAAAAAATGACTGAGTGAGCACTACAGTGACAGACTAGAAGGGATAGGGTTGGTGGATCTGGATAGATCAAGAGGAGCTGGTGATACATAATAAAGCTTAAGGGGAAAATGATCAAAATATAGCACTTCTGGAATCAGGTCTGGAATTCTGGAGTGACAGTTGTGCCATTAAAGAGACAAATGTGCTTTACAGGAGAAACCTGTGATAAGTTTAATTAAAGGCTTCTTGTACTTGCCATGCAGGAAGAAGTCCACATGGGGATGTTGAACTGGCAGCTAAGAGCGAAAAGGCAGGCATTTCTATAATGAGGTCATAGACTTAGAAGTCAAATTTTGTGGACAACAGAGACCTGAACATACCTTTGCTCGCCTTCCTTGTTTTCTAGCATATGCAAAATTAAACACGAGCAGCCCTCAATGAAGCTTCCAAGTATCTTTGCCCCTTGTGTGCTCTCTCCTTGTTTGTGGGTCCCCTGGCCCATCTGTGCATCTTAGTCTGTAGCGATGGAGAGGAAGATGCCAGATCATCCAGAGAGAGACAGAGGAAATGACTGCAAGAATGCATCCCAGAGAAAGCATGGCTAGGGAGGACAGAACCACAAAGCAGAAGAACAGGGGCAACTTCTATATAGCTAAGAAGTGAAAAATTAAGTACACGTTTGTCTCTGGGTACATGTGTATATATGCAGTTAGATACATACTGATTCAGTAACAATCGAAAGTGTCTCATCTACCAATCCCGCCCCTAGACTAAACTGCAAGTCACCTGCCTCTTTGTTTATTGAACAGGAAGTAATGACTACTATGTATGTGTCTGACACTGGAAAACGCCCAGGCCTACCAGAGTCTCTGTCTTCACAGGAGTAGTATATTAAAGAAATTACATGAAAATTCATAATTCACCAAAATTATGGCAAGTATAAAAGAAAGAAAATGCGGTTTTAATTCTAACAATCTTATCTCCCCAAAACACGTTTGCATAGAGCTGTACAGGTTTGGGATCAGCTCATGCTTTGAAAATGGCTCATTTGTGAGATGTTAGCCTGACAGCCTGACAAAGAAGGGCCTAATCATAAAGTATGAACGTCTAGACTCATCTCCACCTGAACTCACCCACAATCTGGGCAGTTAGCTCAAAAAGCAAACCCAGTGAGAAGAGATAACTAGCTTCAGTTTTCTAGCCCAGGATGTGCATATCCAGCAGTCTCCTCATCTGTTTCCTGGAGTTCTTTGGGTTTAAGAAATAAGAGAAGCAATAATGACCCAAAATGTTGCAAGTGGATCTCAAGAAGTGAAGGATAATAGTGGAAGTTTGGGGTAAGATCAAAATGATCATATACGTGTTACCTGGTTTTGATTAAATTTGTATTTTCTCCATTGTTTTCTATTCATTGGGTCAAATATTCATTGAGTAGTAGATTTAGGAGCAATTTTGTAGAATCTGAGTTCTATGGATTTTTTTTTTTTTTTCAGAACCGGGGATTGAACTCAGGCCCTTGCACTTGCCAGGGAAGTGCATATTCCACTGAGCCATCTCCCCGGCCCACTATGGACTCTTCAGCAGAGATATCAGTGCATTCAGGACTCTTTCTGCCCTCTTCTGGCAGCAGCTGCAGGACTGAGACCATCCTGTTGGCCATGTTGTCTCTCTTTTGACTTATAACTCACTCCGGGCCAGCCTTCTATTTGTCCCCTGCCTTAATCTTCCAAATCCAGTTTTGTTTTTTGTTTTTTTTTTTTTTTTATCACAGAATCCCTGCTACTTCCTGAGGACATCCAATGCTGGTGTGACAAGGGAAGAATATCTGGCAGGGCCGGCAGAGAGGGTGGTGTTGGGAGGGTGTTGGGAAAAGAATCCATCTGGATGCTTTATTTATAGATTTTTTTTTTTTTGTAAGGAAAAAGTCTGAAGAGAAAGAGTGTCTCAAATTTTAACCATGTGGAAGGATAGGTGTGGGTGCACAGAAAGCTAGACATTCAGGAATATACATTAAAAAGCTTAGCTGGATACTTGTCTGATTTAATATGCATTTATCACAAAGTGAAAAACTGTATCAGGTGTTCAGGAGACCTTTAAGTAATAACACATAATACAGCAGCTACATTATTTTAAAAGATTTAAAACTATTGAAAGTTGACCTTTCAGTATAAAATTAATAGTGTTTTAAACAAATTTGTCATTTCAGCCTAACCATAACTTAGTTGGAAAACATCTGTTGATAGCTTGGGATGTGAAAGCAACTATTTTTTTTTCTTTTTACAAAATCCATAAAAAATAGAAAAGTGTTGTATCTGTACAGCATAGTCTCTCTGACTTCTACACCTAATGTAGTAGAGAGATTCAAGTAAAATCATGACAGAGAACTGGTTTGGATTTAAGGTAAATGGGCAAGAAGTATTGGTAGAGGTAGCATTTGGACTGGGAGGTGTAGTATGGGTAGTTTTCTGCATGTCAGGTTACCACATGCACTCTATGTAGAAAAAATGCATGTTAAAATCATAAATACACCATATTATATTTAAAGTAAAAACTTGAGTATCTAAGTTTGGTGCATGCATAAGATGTGACATGAAAGAAGTGAGGACAAACCCAGGAGAGTCTGAGTGGGCCTTGGGCCAGGCTCAGGAACCTGGACTTCATGCCCTGGGAAGTATAGGACCATTTTCAGCAACATAGTTCAGTGCTAGAGTCGTGCATTAGCAAGACAAATCTGATACCTGGAGGCAAGAGGCAAAAAGTAAATGGAAGGAAGAAGACAAGGAAAGTTCTTTTTCTATTGGTGGTTCAGGGTAGGGAAGACATCATGGATTTGTAATTAAAAGAAAGACCAGAATAGAGAAGAAAATTGAAGATAAAAATAAGACAATATCTCCAGGAACAGAGAAGAGTGTAAGAACCACAAATAAGAGTTACCCCTCAAAACAAACAAAAAAACCCCCACCTACTCTGGGAACTAAAGAACAGGAAAAAAAAAACAAAGCAATTTGAGATAGTTACTTAGAGTACATTTTAAACACTTTTGCACAAAATTAAGTAAATGATAGCTATATTAATGAGCTGGATTTAATCTTTCTGCAATGTATACATGTGTCAAGTTATCACTTTGTAAACCATAAATACACAAAATTATTTATCAATTAATACTAATTAATAGATTAAAATTTTTGATGATTAAATACAAGTAAAGGTGTTACCATCTTAACAGTAAGAATTTTCTAGCCTTGGCTCATATCTCCTGAGTCACTTTCTAGAGAATAATAACATGACTAAGCAGTCTTAAGACCAATTTGGCTTTAACATAAACCTGAAGAGTTCAATCATATGTGACTCAGATATAGGCAAATACAAATTTTACTGTATAAAAGTCCTTTTATACAGTAAAAGGACATCTTGTTAAAATGAAAAACCTTGCTGATCTGCCGATGATAACAGTCTCAATAATTCTGCATGCTCCAGCTTGGAAGATACGTAACAGTTCCTGCAGCTGTCTACCCATTTATCCCTCACCCAGTTTCATGGGGATTTTGTGAAGACAAATAAAACATGAGAGGACACATAAAAATATTTTGTCTATAAAAGTTTGCTATGTGAATATTATAGTTCTATAAAAACCACTATGCATTTATTATAACACATCAAAATAATGTGTGGTTGCTTTGTTGTTTATAATTTGTGCCCAGCTAAGTTACAAAACACTTAATGCATTTTATATGGTCTATAATTCTGAAGAACTTTCCATATATGTTGATGGAGGAAGTAATAGGAAAGAAGACATTTTAAAGTGTACAGGAAGTACAAGTAATAATGATGCCTGCCAAGGTAACAGTCCTCAAATTGGAGATGTACCTACAATTACAGCTCTGCAGATTATGCAGGGAATAAACTATCATTTCTGCTGTCTGGGACAGAATAAATTCAAGAGAGGCATTCTGTTGAAATAGACTATGTAGGGGTGTGCTCCTATCCTGGCTTTGAGAATGAGGCTGTCTGTCCACATTTAAGTATCCATTTAACCAACACCCTTTGAATCCAAAATTTATATGTAATTCTGGCATTTAAAAGCTGAGAAGACTGGAGAAATAGCTCAGTGGTCTAAGTGCCTGCGTGGCAAGCACAAAAACCTGAATTTCTATACCAGTACCTATGCAGGCCACCAAAACCGGCCATGGTGGCCCACACCTGTAATCTCAGCACTGGGGAGGCTGAGACAGGAGAATCACTATGAATCTGAGCTGCATAATGAGGCCCTGTGTCAAATAAATAAAAGATCTAAAAAATTGAGACATGGAAATCAGGAATTATTCTCTTTTTTTTCAGATTACTTTCTTTACTTATACATGTCTACATACATAATGTTTACATCCCTTGTGTGGAGTTGGTACCTGTGCACACTGCAACTTAAATCCTTTTCTGTCCCCTTACTCTTCGCTTTCCCCACCCCTCTCTCCACGCCCTTCCCCTTTGAGAAAAAAATCTATCTCCCTAGCTCCTGTTATCTATCATTTATTTAGCTTTTTTATCTATTCATTAGGTTTCTCCTATAAGAGAAACCATGCAGTATTTAATCATAGGTCTGATTTCTTTCAAATAATGGCAACACCCTCAGCTCTCATCACACTTCATATCACAGGACAGGTGACTCTATCTGGAACAAAGAACAAAGACATATTCAAGACTGTTATGGTTTATATCTTGCTGTTCCCCAAAGCCTCATACACTCATATATGGGACTTCTGAAAGGCGATTAGATTATGGGCTGTGTAGAGCTGACTTGTCCTTAGGAGGCAAGTTCTATTCTGAAGAGGCTGGCCACTGAGGTCATGGCCTGAAAGGTTTTGTTGCCCTCCCTGGCCTCTCCCTTGACTCTCTGCTTGGCCATCACCTTGCCCAGAGCAACATTTCTTTGCCAGACTTTTGCATCATGTTTGAGCCACCAACCGTGCAAGGCCTGAAACTCCTAAAGAGTGAGCCCAAATATATCTCTCCTCTTTTAAATTGTGGACACGGGGCATTGGGTTTCAGCAATAGGGAAAGTGACTTAAGCACACACTAAGAGAAATGTCTTTATTTTTCAATAACAGAACTCTGTTCTTGTGTTCCACTTCTGACAGAAAACTCAATCTTACCACATCAAGGTAAGCCATTTTCTTCTCATTTTTCTTAGTGTTGCCTAGTTCATTGGTCACTCTAGGATTTTTCTTCCTCTCGATTCTTCACTTACCCACAGGGATGATGTAAGTCCTAGGAAATTTACTGAATTAGGAAATAGATGATACGTCCCATGTAAGTAACCATGAGATCTGCCTAAGTTTCCTTACAGTAGCAAGCACAATCTCCAGTGCTTTCTGTCTATCTCCATAAGTGACTAAATTTGAGGTCCCTTTCGGGTTTTGTGTGTGTTAGACCAATTCATGTAATTCATGTACCATGAAGACTCCAGTTCTAAGGTCTTATAGATCCACTAGCAGACTCCCAGTCAAAAGAAATTTTCTCTTCTCTTTCCCATTAATCAGTGTTGCTTATCTCAGGCTTATCCCTCTAAATCCCTCCTTCAGACACTACTACTCATTGATATCAGTGCCACATGATACTGTGCTTTCTCTAACAGATTTCAGTTTCCTGAGGCCATGCCTGGAAAAGTAAAATACCAATTCTATTTATGTTCAGTATCTACTAATATGATGACAGTTTCTATCACCACTTCTTCAAACCACCCAGGTGTCACATCAGTGAGAAGGGAAGTAGCCCAAAGTACCCCAAGAGACATTCACTTATGTTTACCTCTGTTACACATTTATATATTTTCCTTCTTCTGTTTGTAGAATTCTGCTTTATTTTAGAAGCTTAACTTTCTAAAGCTGTCTCCAAAAAGGCCTAAAACACTGTCCAGTCTTACAGCAACACAGTCTCTTGGGCCCAGATGTTAGTCTTAAAATATTATCTCATATTTAAAGGAAATGTCTTGGTTACTTTTCTTGTGGCTGAAACAAAATACCTGATGTCCAAAAGTAAAGAAGGAAAGGTTTATTTAGTTCATAGATTGTGGAGGTTTCAGTCCATGCTCATCTGGCTCCAAGGCAGGGAGGCATAGCACAGGAACAGCAGTTCATGAAAGGTGGAAACTGGCAAAAGCAGCAGGAACAGAAAGAGAGGAAGAGGTGAGCAAGATTTATTCCCTCCCTTATATTGTGTGCAAGCTACCTGCTCCAGACAGTTATAGCACTTGTGTCCATAATCGCAGCAGCACTCACACTCCATCATTCCAGCACTGGGCCATGAATCAATCATGGACTCTAGAGACCTGTCTCATGACCACTTGAGGCTTTGGTGGGCCGTCTAGGCATAAGCCATAACAGCAACCAAGACCTCTTTGAGAACTATTAAACCTATATTTAGGGCAGCAAAGGTATATAATGAGCCTGAAACATCTTATAATACCAGATACAATAAAATTATGAGCAGACACTGCGGTTATTTCAAAAGGGCTCAGGTGTCAACTCAGGAAGGTCCAACAGGTCAAAGATGGGGTTGGTTGAGTTTCAAAAGAATAAAATGTGGCAGTTGATTCAAACACATCGAATTTACTTAATTTTATGATTTCATACTCATTTTTAAAAGGAAAATTGATTAACTCTTGAGGATGGAAGGAAATAAACTCACTATCTTCAAAATAAAATAAATATAAGAAAATAAACATTTATCCTACAAATAGTCTAATATGGAGTGTACAATTTGACAACCAACTAGTAAATGAAAGTGTCTTTTTATAAATTTTCCAGAAAACAAATACAAATAATGTTATAAAATCATCACTTGTGTCCCCAGTGAATTAATCTAATTACACTATGAGCATCGATTGCTACTGACTAGAAAGGAGGGAGAAAGGGAGGGATAGAGGGATCAAGAGAGGGAGGGACAAGAAGCTTCATGTCTATTAATGGAAAACCACTACCTATGGTTTTGTCAAAGGAATCGAAAGCCACTGCATTCAAGCTTCTCATCCTCTAATTTGTAGGAGACACAAAGAAACAAAGGAAAACAGGAAATATTGTATGAAATCCTCAAACTCTGCACAGCAGAAATCTCTTAAGGTCATATGCCCCAAATTCTTCAATTTACTAACTGTGTGAAAGAGCAGTACTGAAGTAGCAAGTTAAAAAGTTTAGGACATACCTAAGACATAATACACCTACTGATGAACCATAAAGAAGGAGAAGGATTTCTTTGAACTCATGCTCTTTGAACTGATTTAAACAAACTCCCAAGATTATATATATATGTATATATTATATATATGATTATATATATATATATATATATATATAATCAAAGTGTGAAAAAGTATTCATAGTATGCCACATTTCATGAATTAAAGAAGAGGAAGCAGGAGAATATTCTTTTTAGGAGAAAACTCCACCTGCCTGGCTAGGAATCAGTGAGATTGTTCATAATAGAAATATGGGGATCTGAGAGCGAGGTACAAGAGAGAAATAAGACAACTTCTGTGAGAATATCTTTATTGTAATTAGCTATGTTAATGTCTCTTATATTCAAAAGTAAACAATGGAAATGGGTAGGAATGGGTAGGCCCAAATGTGCAGCACGACCAAATGAACACATTTTAATTCCACAACAAAAATAATAAAGCAGCAGAAAGGATTACCAAGAAACTTTATAATATAATATGTTGATCAGATGCCTATGGATAAAATCAAAATAACTTTACAAAATATTATACTTTAAAGATTTTTATTTTTTCTCACAGAGAGATGGCTAAGAAACTGAAGCTTGACTCTTCTGTCATTTTAAGTCTATCTGTAGGGAATGTCCCACTTCTGCTTCTACTCTGATCTGCATCACTGCCAGCCACAAGCTGTTTGCAGCTCTTCTACCTTCAAAGACAGGAAGCAGAACAATAACATACAGTAATGCACAGAGAAAACCAAGATCAGTGGGAACAAGACCTAGCAGCATGGTGGCAAGTGATTTCTGGTTTAACATTTGTTTCAATTTAGGGATGTTATAAGACTGAGAAATTAGCTGGTTCAATCATTATGGAAATCAGTATGGAGATTCCTCAAAAAGCTAGGATTGGAGGTCCCATTCAAGACAGGTATTCCCCCCTAAGTATTTTACCAAAAGGACTGAAATCAGATCTGATCAAATAGCTCAGGAGATTAAAGCACCTCCAAGCAGGTGCAGGGGTGGGGGTTCGATCCCCAGGCCTGCAGTGCCGGACCCACTCCCGGGGAGCACTGAGATGGCAATTGAGACAGACATGGTGGTCCACACCTGTAATCCCAGCTCTTGGAGGCTGTAAACAGATGGATCACTATGAGTCCAATCTAGTAGTGAGACCCTGGA
>NW_004524662.1:698070-699162 GCF_000260255.1 Octodon degus | reverse complement strand
AAGAAGAAGAAGAAGAAGAAGAAGAAGAAGAAGAAGAAGAAGAAGAAGAAGAAGAAGAAGAAGAAGAAGAAGAAGAAGAAGAAGAAGAACTGAAATCATCATACCAAGGTGATATATGTGCACTCATGTTTATAGCAGTGCAATTTGTCATAGCTAAATCTTGGAAACAACTCAAATGCCTATCAACTGAGGAATGGATAAAAAAAAAAGATGTAGTTTTGCACAATGGAATATTAGGTAAATGAAATAAGTCAGATCCACATGCACAAGCATTGAATTATCTCACTGGTATGAGAACCTGAAAGAGTAAATAAAATCTAAAGGGTACAATGGATACTGTGAAAAGAAAAGAAATTGTTCAATAGGGAGAAAGCACAGGGATGAAGAAAAAGACAAAAGAAGGAAGGGAAAAATGCATATTTACATATATATACAGAATAGTTTGGATAATTGTACTGCTAATTTCTGCAGGTTCTTTGAAAGGAGCAGTTAATGCTTAGTTTTTTTTTCTTTTCCTTCTTTTCTTTTTTCTTTTGAATTTCTTACAATGTTTTGTAATTGTTTTATTTTTTTTTTCTTTGAACCAATTGTTCACATTTATATCTGGTAACCTGAAGAACTAACTTGAATATACCATCAGGCAATACAGCAACCGCTGTTGATTTCTATTACTTTGTTGAGTGAAATTTTGTATTATTTCTAATGCTGTTCTTTTTTTTCTATCACTATTTTGTATTGTTTTTGTTTTTTGGGGTTTTTTGTAGCTGGCTCAGCCAGCCCTGGTGACATGGCTGGTGCTGCGTGTGGTGTAGGGGATCGAACCGCTGTCCCTGCACTTTGCCTAAAATTGCCTAAGAAGGTGCTTTAGACCACTGAGCTATCTCGCTGGCCCACTGTTTTGTATTCTTAAAGATATAAAGACTGAGCAATTAAAACATATCCAACCATTGGAAGATCAAGAGTGTTTAGATTTGTGCTTTCTAAAGATGCCATTAGTGCCAGTAAGGTTTGGAACTGAGAAAACACAAAATGAATAACAAACTGATAGGCACAAGCACAGAAGCTTTAAAAGAGAAAGAGCTCCCTGAAAAT
>NW_004524662.1:696477-697590 GCF_000260255.1 Octodon degus | reverse complement strand
TGCAACAAGAGTTGTAGCTTTTTGGTTTGAGAAGGTCAGTGAAATGCCCTCAGGATTTATCCTGAGATCCTGGTACAGATACTTCTAAAGAACAATTTAAAAACATAGTGAGCCTTTGGAGTTATTGAAAATAATGAACTTCCCATGGTTATAAAAACGAATGATAGAAGAGGATTTCTGTCTTATCATGTATACCGGTGCTGGTGAACTGTGAGCCCTCGTTGTGTGCAGGAGAACCAAATTGCCTCAGCAGCCAAGCATCAGATAACAGTTATTTTTTATAAACTAAAACCTCAATATTTAGGTTTAAGTATGCTCTTGGCACTTTGTGATAATAAGTAGGCTTTGGGTTGCAGTTTGGGTATTGGGTCTCTAAAAATTTCACCATCACTGATGTATACTGATAAAAAAAAGTAAAGAAATTTCTATACGAAGATATCATCAAATTGGTTCCAGCAAGTGAGAAATCAAAGTTGCACAACCCCAAAAGGTGTTTAGGTAGCAACAGCAACAACATAGAGGAGAAAAAGGTCCCATAAGGGGTGAAGGAGGTGGTGGCAGAAGTCCGGGCCAAAGCTGAAATCAAGAATTTAATAACTATTACAATTATGGAAATGATTAAGGATACAGAAATTATTAGCTATATAAGATCTGATTATACTAGGTATAACTGGGAACTATGGTTATGAAATGGGAGGGGGATAGTTATGCAGATTATAGTGGCCAACAGAGCACATAAAGCATCGAGATGGGTGGCAAGTACCAAAATAATAACCAGCCATACTAATGCAGGGGACACTGGAGAAAACAAGACACTACAGAAACCCACCTTATGGGATGACACTGAAAGTTGAGCTAAGATGATTATTTTGTAAAAGACTTCCCAGTGAACAAGATCCTAGTCTGTCCAACTGTGTATAGCTGCCATGTAGTTTACTTTGCTTATACTTTATCCTTGGTATCTGTGTTATGACAATGTGGACTCCTATTTCTACAAAATTTATTTACATAACTTCCTGTCAAACCTAAGTAAAGATATTATAAAAAAAGATTTCTGAAATTATTTCATGCATATTCTAGGATTGAATGAATAAGTAAATATATGATATATGA
>NW_004524662.1:693000-695992 GCF_000260255.1 Octodon degus | reverse complement strand
TATCAGCCTTGGCTGCTGAAAAGGCATTCCCCTACTCACGCATAACAATTTCTCCAAATTCTATGTGTTCCTATTGATATTTGCAATCTCACAAATCTCATATACCAACTTCATCGTAATCTCCTTCCTACTTCTTTATTTTTAACTCTTCCTACAAAGGAAAGCCTAGTGTTTATGAATAAGTGCACCTATATATCCATATGCATATTATATAGTGTATTTGTTCAGTCCTAGAATACATGGAGTTATTTGAAAACAGTATAGCATACTGGATTATATTTGTTATCCTGTATCCATCTCCTACCCTAGTCTGCTGCAAAGGCCTAGATGCAAGGAGATCGCAGGGCTAGCGGTTCTTGAGTACTTTCCTAAGTAACCAGGAATCCTTAGGTAACTGACGGATTGCTATATAGAACTGGGGCAAGGAAAGTGCAGTATGAGTTTGGGATACATTGCAACAAAAAGTGAGGAAACTGCTTTAAAATTTTATGTAGCTGTTTTAGAAAGAGACAGAAGGAAACAAGCGTCCCATTGGCCATTTCTGGAATTCCTTCAACAGCAAGATGAATGATGAATGCTATGCTCTGAGTGTGGTCTGTCTCAGTTACTTTCCTCATTGCTGAAATAAACTCCCAGACAAAGTTCAAGGAGGGATGATTTACTTCGGCTCATGGTTTGCAGAGATTTCGAACGGTCATCAGTTGGCTCCAAGTTGTGTAGCATGGCAGACAGGCACCACAGAGGTGAAACAGCTCACGGTGGACAAATGCCAGCAAACTAGCAAAACAGCGAAGAAGCAGACAGTGATGACAGAAGCTGTCTTTCTCTCCCTTACATGCTCTCAAGGCACCATGCCCTGTGAGGGGTAGCTCTCAGGCGGGGGGTAATCCCCTTAGCCACACCCAGAACTCTTGCCAAACCAAGCAGCAAAGCCCTTTAGTGATCACACACCCTAAATGCAAGCATCACACACTCTAGACCCAGCCACCTCTGAAAACCCCTCCTGTGACCACATGAGGCTTTGAGGGGACATCCAGATACAAGTCATAACAAGTACCAAAGATAAAAAGTTATTCCCTAATGACAAAGAATCTAATCTCAAGGAAACATAGTATCCATATTGCTGGTACTTTTACTAAAACAGCTTCAAAATAATTAAGAAGAAAGCTGTTAGAACTACAAAGAAAAATGAACTAGCTTGCACTTACGTCAACATCTTTTGTTTAATAAGAATATAGAAATTCAACAATAATATCAGCCAAATTAATCTACTTGACATATGTAAAACAATTCACCCAACCACTATAGCACAAATATTTTCAAGTGCACAAAGAACCTTTACAAAATAAATTATACTCTCACCATACAAGTTGCAATAAACATAAAAGGGTTCAAAGTCATATAGTATGTGCTTTAAAGCCACAATGAAATTAAATTAGTAATTAAACTAGATAACTACCATAACAAAATATCTTGATTATTCTGACATATTTGAAAATTAACTAAGATATTTTTAAAGAACTCATTGGGTAAGAAACAAATCAAATGACAACTAGCAGTGTATTTTGAACTGAATAAAAATAGAAACAAATAGAAAAATAAAAATATACAAAATTTTGAGAGGCAATTAATGTAGTGTGTGGAGGAAATTTATAACAGAAAATGTTTATATTTAAAAAGAGAAAAAATCTCCAGTTAACAACTTATGCTTCCACTATTAGAAAAAATATAGCAAATAAAATAGAACAATTAAAACAATTAAGTAGAACACTGAAAAACAAAAGAGACTCAAACTGTGTAACCCCTTAGAACGATCAGGAAAAAGCCCCACAAAATTATTGACTTCAAGAATGACAAGAGTGCACCAGCCTGACAGCTCACCGGATTAAAGCACCTGAGAAGGCAGAGTGCAGCGGCTGGGGTTTGATTCCCAGCATGCTGTGCCAGCATGCTCTCCCCCGGGGTGCACTGAGAGAGTGATTGAGCTTGGCATGTGGCGTGCACCTGTAATCCCAGCGCTTGGGAGGCTGAAAAGCAGGAGAATAACTACAAGTCTGATCTAGTAGTGAGACCCTGTTCACCCTGTAGACCCAGTACTAAATTCAAACAAACAAACAAAAAGAATGACAAGAATGATCTTAATTTACATTCCAAATATATTAAAAGAAACAAATTCTCTCAGGTTTTCACAGAGTGCAAATTGGTCAAGCAATGGCCATGACTCATCCACATGGCTGACACTGACAAAAGATCTACAAAATGCTGTACAGGGTTTCAGGGTAAATCCTGAGGGGATTTGACTGACCTTGTCAGATACAAAAGTCACATTTCTTGTTATATAGGTCTTGCTTTATCTTGGTCTTGCTCATCCAGCAGAAAAGTATAAAAATGAGGTATAAAAAATAAAGCCATATCAATATGCTGAGCTGTAAAAGGCTCAAGTCAGAGTTGCTTTTTCTGGCCTGATTGCACTAGCTATGACTTATAGTGCTGAATACAAATAATAAGAAGGGATATCTGTGTCTTGTTGCTGATCTTTGGGATAAAATATTATATTTTCAATATTTATGTAATATTATCTGTGGTAGCTTGCAGATGCCTTTTACCATATTGAAAAATAACTTACTTGTAGCCTTTTATTTTTTCAGTAATAGATTTTAGATTTTCTCAAATAGTTTTCTGTATCCATTGAAATGATTAGAAAGCAGAGGCCCAGCTAGTGAGTGAGATGACCGGGTGCCACCGGGATCCTGAATAGACCAAGAGCACAGGCCTGGCAAGTGAGTGAGACAACCCGGGGCCATGGATCCTCATTTGACCCAGGCTGCAGGCCCAGCAGAGAACCCTTCAGCAGAACTCCCTGCAAAGAGGCTAGAGGCAAGACCCACCCAGCTGATTCAGGAGCAGAACATCTTCCCATAGAGACACAAAAGGTTCAACTCTAATGCCTGCAGCAGAAAGAAGTGGAGCACACAGCCAGAACCAAACAACA
>NW_004524662.1:690293-691351 GCF_000260255.1 Octodon degus | reverse complement strand
ATTTCCATTTTCTGTTGACTTAAAAAAAACAGAAGTTTGTACCTATGTTGTTTATTTATTATTTTTTACCTATATCTTATAATATGAGAAACTACTTTGGCAATAACAATACACAATGTACTAACCATTGTTACTCTCCTAAAATCTTGTTTTACAATTTTGTACCATTGTTTTTTTTTGTTGTTTAAAAATAACTGACGTCAAAAATAAAAAAAGAAATGATCAAAAAGTCTTTCTTTTGAGTCTATTAATAGAATTAGTATAACTAATTTTCTTGTGAAACAAATCCTCCATTCCATAGATAAAAGCAAAATTGGTTATGATGGGTAATATTTTATAGATTGTCAGCTTAATGTACTTAAATGTTGTCAAATGTTACTAAATTATGAACAGCTTTATGTCTATAAGTTCAGCCAATAAATTGAAATGGATTAATTCTTTGAATAACAACCCGCTGTGTAGAAGCAACAGATAAGTTGAATAATACCACAGAGAGGTATGAGAAAACAAACTCAGTGCCCCGCGCTGGCCAGGCAGTCACTGTGTTGCTAGCTACATTCAGCCCTTAACATTGCTTTTTTTAAAAAAAAAATTTGAAAGACATTTTAGTCTTTTACCACAAAGAAAACTTTAGGTCCTTGTTGTTTCACTGGTAAATTCTGATGATCATATAAGGATAAACTAGTAGCCATTCCATGAAGATCTTTCCAGAAATGGAAAGAAAAGAACACCTTACATCTTATTTTATGAGGCCAATATTACTTTTACACCAAAACCACCAAAGACATTGTAAGAATACCACAGTCTTACATTTTTCATGAATAAAGAAGCAAACATTTAGCAACATTTAACAGTATTTAAGTAAATTAGGCTGACAATCTATAAAATATTACCCATCATGACGAATTTTGCTTTTCTCTATGGAATGGAGGGTTTTTTTTTTACAAGAAAATTAGTTATATTAATTCTATTAATAGACTCAAAAGAAAGACATTTTATCATTTCAATGGATACAGAAAACTATTTGAGAAAATCTAAAATCTATTCCTGAAAAAATA
>NW_004524662.1:688748-690193 GCF_000260255.1 Octodon degus | reverse complement strand
ATCTATAAAATATTACCCATCATGACGAATTTTGCTTTTCTCTATGGAATGGAGGTTTTTTTTTTACAAGAAAATTAGTTATATTAATTCTATTAATAGACTCAAAAGAAAGACATTTTATCATTTCAATGGATACAGAAAACTATTTGAGAAAAATCTAAAATCTCTTCCTGAAAAAATAAAAAGCTACAAGTAAGTTATTTTTCAATATGGCAAAAGGTGTCTGCGAGCTACTACAGATAACATTATATTGAAATATATAATATTTTATTCTAAAGATCAGCAACAAGACACAGATATCCCTTCTTCTTAATTGAATTCAGCATTATAAGTCATAGCTAGTGCAATCAGGCCAGAGAAAGAAAACAACTAAAAGAAAGAGAAAAGAAAAAATGTTTTTTATTCAAAGTGAAGTGATCCTTATATAACATTTTAAAAAATCTGTACAAATATATTAGAGGGCCTGGTGTTTCGCTCAGGGCACAGGTCTTTCCTGGCAAGTGCAAAGCCTTGGGTTTGATTCTCAGTACTCAAACCAAACAAACAATATTAGGACTATGTTTAGTAAGGTCGATTCATACAAGGTGAGCCATTTCAAAAACAAATTATTTTTCTTATACTAGAAATTTGAAACTGAAAATGAAAAACAGTAAGCCATATACAATACATTTTAAAAGTAGTTTTAAGACCAAGTAGTAGTCCATTATTCAGAACATTTGGAAAATACAATGTTAAGTGCAATAGATTAAACACACAACCTTAGATATTGTATCATATCTCTCAATGTAGTAAGGTGAAGAGAAAACTAAAGGATTGACAGAAGGGAACAAGGACACAGATCTTTTGCAAATAGGAAGAGATCTAGAAGAATAAGGGTGAGGGGAGGGGAAGGGGAAGTGAAACAATTTAAGATGTGTCACTATACGTGCCAAACACCCACACTTAATGTAAATATTGGGTGCCATAAGCCTGATGAAAAAACAATGCAAACAAAAATGCAGAAAAAGAGCTTAGAAATGGAAGGGGGGAGCATAATTGATGGAATGAGGGAAGGAATTAAAAAAGATTCAAGGGCCAGGGAGATAGCTCAGAGGCATAAGTGTCTGTCTGGCAGGGACAACGTCCTGATTTCAATCCCCGATACAAAAAACAAAAACAACGACAACAAAATAATCAATCTGCACATGCATCGACTCCCTAAGAGCAATGCAAACTTTATGTACTGCGCACATATACCAATAAAATTTTAAAAATGGAAATAGTTTTAAAATAATACAGGGATAAATCTGGTGGAAAAATCATGGATGGGTTATGTCCTAAAATCTTGGTTAGGCAAACATTTATCAGACACAGCACCAGAAATATGATACATAAAAGTAAAAAATGATAAATTTGACTTCAGCAAAATTGTGAATTTATGTTTTTCAAAAATGTGAGGAGAATAA
>NW_004524662.1:684793-687858 GCF_000260255.1 Octodon degus | reverse complement strand
CAGGCACACTGAGCTTGCCACCAAGTCCAGAAGTGGTGGCACGTGCCTGAAATCCCAACACTGGGGAGGCTAAAACAGGAAGATTATTACTAATCTGAGCTGCATAGTGAGACCCTGTACCAAATACATTAGAAAAAGAAAATATGAATACCCATGGATATATGAATAAACAAATTGTTGATGTCAAATAATAACAACACATAACCACAAATAAAGAGGAATAGTTTCTGAGCATAAGTAAACCTCAAAATCATTGTTGATTGAAAGAAGCTAAAGAGATTAATATATAATACATTACTCAATTAATATGAAATTCTAGAAAGTGCAAACTAATAATTATAGTTGTTAAGCGTGTGAGAATGGGAAAGCATGGAAATAAAGGCTTATGTAGGACATGAGAGAACTCCAAGGCAACAGGCATCTACGTACTATCTTGATTATGATGATACTTATACAGGTTTACAAATATGTTCAAAATGCCAAATAGTCACTTTATAAATATGCATCTCATTTATCTTTATTTTGACTCAGAAAAGCTATTAAGATGTGATAATGAACCATTTTTAGTCACAGTGACTGAAACAATATTATACTGAGAATAAATAATAGTGTTGTTAAAATGAAACAAAATATTTTCATAAAATTACTTTGCCTTTATTGTTTGTGTGACCTATATTCATAAAATAGTAATGTATTGAACATATACAAATTTAAAATAATTATATATGCATCATATTTAGGCATGTTCAAAGATATTTTATAAATAAAAACTGTAATTTTACAAAAAATAATTACAGCAATCTGTTCTCCTAGTCTGATAATTTTCTAGTTATGAATTAATAAACATTCAGGTTAGCTGAGGAGAAGTAGCAGTAATATGCTTGTGAAATATTTAATACTGAGCAGCATAACCTCAGTACATACATACATAACAATGTACACTCTACTGTGAATTAATTGATAATATACCTCTAGGCACCTAAAAAATTTGACATGTAAGCAGAAGTATTTCATCTTATCAATTACATTTTAGCAATTATCCACCCAAACCAAGGTTTCAGTTTTTCTTACAAATTTCATTTTTAACTTAATATTGAGAGTATTTTTGTTTTTGGTAGTAAGTAGATATTAGAATCAATTTCTAAAATTCTGTCCAAGAATTAGGACAAAATTCAAATAACTATCCTATAGCAAGATGTAGTGCATTTTTCATTACATCAAAAATAGCAAAAGAACATGCAATCTATGCAAATGACCAATTGAAAGTTGAGGTATAAGATAAGTAGAATCATCATTAAAATATCTATCTAAACTGACACAACAATGAAAAGTGAAGCCATGTTAATATGCTGAACTGTGGAAGGCTCAAGTCATCAGATTTGGACATTACTAGTCCCATGGATAACCCACTACTATTGTGAAGTACTGGACTCTATTGGAATATTTTGCTGAATTCATGCACCTACAATATTTGGATGGCAACGGAATACGCATCTCTGACAAAATTGAACAAAAAAGGTGATATATATGAAGGACGATTTTGAATCTGTATATACAAAATAGATATGATAGATATATAGCTACTCTCTCCTAATTCAATAAGAAGAAAGATCTGTACTAATAGTGTTTAGACAGAACATCATGTCTGCATCTTGTGATATGAATGACTACTACAAAAACAACAATATGCAATGTTTTCATTGTTGTCTTTGTTTTAACTCTTCTACCAACCTGTTTTGAAGCTGCCACATTGCAATTTTTTTCTCAATAAAATTAATAAAAAAATAAAAATAAATTGACACAACAAAACCCTAATAACACACACACACACACACACACACACACACACACACACCAAGCAAGATTGGGTCAATACATACTTTCAAAATTGTTTTACACATTTAATGCAGTTTGTCTCTGTTACTCTTCTCTTGTTGCTTGAACAAATATCTAACACTCAAAATTAGGGAACTAAAGTTTCGTTTAGCTTACAGTTTTTGGAAGTTTTAGTCCATACTCAGCTGGCTCCAATGCTGAGAGACACATAGCAGAGAGAAAGCCTTTCATGGTGGTGGCAAAGAGCAAAAGAACAAAGGGAGTGGCAGCAGCTCAGGCAACTAGCTAGTGTCTTATCCCTCCTTACATTGTAATGCAAACTACCTGCCCCAGGACAGGTGCAGCACTCACACTCACAATAATCAATCACAAACTTCAGAAGCTACCCCATGACTGCATGAGGCTTTCTGTTGGGGGGACACATATACATAAGCCATAACACAATGCCAATATCAGATATCACAGATTTAGAGAAGGCAATCCTAAAATTCATTTGGAATCAGAAGAGACTGAGAATAGCAAATGAAATTCTGGGCAATGAATGCAAGGCAAGGGGAAGCATAATCCCTGAGTTTAAAGTATACTACAAAGCTACTGTGATAAAAGCAGTATCGTCCTAAAGAAAAAAAAAGCACCAACAAACAAACAACAGACCTGAGGCTCAATGTAACAGATTAAAGGATGCAGAAAACTACTCTAGATATATTTAGCCATCTTATCTTCAACAAAGGCACCAAATAACTTCACTGGAAGAAAAATAGTCTCTTTAATAAATAGTGCTTGAAAAACTGGCTTTCCACTGGTCAAAGATTAAAATTTGACCCTTACCTTTTAATATGCTAAAAAGTCAAATCCTTCCCCCTAAATTTAAAGATCCAATCCAACAATGGGCACTTTTCAGATGAAGTACAAACAGTAAATAAATATATGGAAAATGTTCAACAATGCTGGTCATTCAAGAGATGCAATTAAATTAAAACAATGCTGAAATTATATCTCACACCAGAAAGAACTGCTATTATCAAGCAATCAGCCAATAACAAATGCTGACAAGGCTGTGGGAGAAAGGAACCTTTGGCCACTGGTACAATCACTGTGGAAATCGTCGTGGACATTCCTTAAAAAAACAAGACTTAGGCTGGGGCTATTGCTCAGTGACATAGCGTTTGTCAAGCACAGTCCTGAGCTCGAGCTCCAGTAACAAAAATAAATAAATAAATAAATAAATA
>NW_004524662.1:677281-684153 GCF_000260255.1 Octodon degus | reverse complement strand
AAAAAGAGAACTGGAGGTGCTTCTAGAGGGCTGTTAGTACTCTTTGGTGCTGTTGGTTCTCCTGGAGGACTATTATGCTAGCATTTCTGGTATGAATTCACCTGTTCTCATTATTAGAGGAGCTCAGGACCTTCTTGTCACTGAGAATGGCTGTGGTTCACTTTGGGGAAGCTCTAATCCTTACTTTGAGCATCTCTTCCTGGCTCAAGAGGAGAAGATAACACATTCTTCAGTCTCCTGGAGAAGCTTGCCATGCTGGGTTTCTTGATTTTAATTCTGCTATTCTCATTGTAGGAAGAAATTGGGGCCTCATTGTTGTTGAACATAGCTGTGGTACTTTTGAGGGGTGGTCTTGTCCTTACTTTGAGTATCACTTTCTGGCTCCAGTGAAAACCCTTCAGCCTGTTGGCACAAATCCTTCATCTCACTGTCAACAGATTTTCTTCATCCCACTGGTACAGGCTTCCTAGCTTCCTCTGCTGAACTTTGGATCTTCCAAGTACAAATCTGTGAAACAGACTTGCATGAGGTATTTTAGCAGGCTGTAGGTTTTCAGCTGGACTCATGCAGGATGTTGTGGTGGGATCTAGGAACTCACCTGGATTCTTTGGGTCTTTAGTGTGTGGCTAGATTTACTGCACTCCCTTTGTATATGACTTCTTGGGTGAGCATTACAAAATAATCCTATACATATGAAAACCTTGACCACAACAAAGATATTGTGATACAGGAAGAAAATGTTCAAATGGGAAGAGGAACAAAAGAGGGGAAATGGAAAAGAAAAGAAGGGAGAAGGTGAACAATGAGAAAAGATGGAAAAAAGGTAACAAATCTTTTGTAAATGATGAAGGGAAGAGGGGTTGAAAGGAAGGTATGGAAATGGGAAAAAAGAATCAAGTTCTATCATATACAGTACAAATATCCTATGATGAATGTGATCATTATATATACCTAAAATATACCTATAACATATACCTATAAAAAGATTTGTCTTTAAAAAATTGGTGTTCATGCCAACAGGAGAAGCTGGGGTGGCCAACAACAGAATGATGAAGACTTGAGTAGGGTATGGAGACTGGCATAGTTTTTGGCTTAATTCAATATAGGAGTCTTAGTAACGTGTACAATGCTAACAGCCACAAATAGTTTTGTAGAATCAGAGATAAAATGTACTGAAGCATTGAGAGATCATTTCCATGAGAGATGAATGTGGGAAAACAGAGTTTTAATCAAATTTAGGCAAACCATCAACTGCTTCCCAATTTAACAAAACAAAGTTTCCAGCCCCATTCTTTGCTTCACTTTGGCTTAAATACCCTTTTTGGTTTCTAGGGAAACCACAATGGGATGTGGCCAATATTGGCTCAGGTAGTTTCAGGCTGTTACCATGGTGGGTTGAGGCTGGGTCATGAGAATTCATGATGACACAGGATTTAACACACTTCTTTGCAACTAGTTCTGTTTTCCTTCTTATCTCTCTGATGGTTTAGGATAGCTAAACAAGGATGGGAGGGAGGGAAATACTCCAGGTGTGGTCATGGACAGTTGACTCTGCCCTTATCTCTAAGACAAATCAGAGGCTAAACTGAAGGTACTTCAGTCAGGATAAAATTAACCCATTGGCAGCTGTCATCCCCTACAGTACAAAGAGGACATCTTCAAGAGAGGCAGCCTAGTGTAGAGAAACATACAAAAGAGGATTAAGAGTCTAAAAGCTGCAATATAGTCATGTGAGTTATGATTTTCAGATAAACAAGATATAGAGGAAAAGTACATGAGAAATTTAGATGCAAATGAATGTGGGTGACTATAAATGCAAGAAAGGAAACTTTACATATGTACACAAACACACATAAGAATGTACACAGAGTCATTAACTCTTTCTACTAAGGATATACCTGGGAACAAGACATAAAAAGCAGTGAATGTACCTAGTACCCAAATAATATTTTTATTGTCTTTTAGATATTTTGTCCCATTGATAGAAAAGTGATTAGTATGAAAATTGGCACAAGAGAAGTAGGGTCATTGTCACTGTATCTCACCATGTAGTTTAGAAGTCCAGAATATGTTTGCTAGTAAAGTTTGGAAAGGCTTGGAAATGCCAGCTACAGAAGCTTTAGAATGCAGTAGGCAGAAGCTGATGGATGATGCTGGCTGGGGATCAGAAAAATAGAATTCTCACAGGAATGCAAATAGTAAAAGCAAGGCCTTGGAGGTTTTGGTTGGAAATAAGAACTTCATTGTCAGTTAGATCACAAGCCATATATGTTATACTCAGGCAGAAAATTTGCTTCATTTGGCCCATGTCCTATGATTTTGTAGGAGACTGAGAATAAGGGGAGTGACTTTCTTAATATAACAGAAAACAATTCAAAGAAGCCCAATGTTCAGACTACGATATATGTACTGCTGGCTGCTTTTAGCCAGATCTACAGTGAAAATCAAGGGCAAAAAGCAAATATGAATTTTTTTTCGCCAGAAAAGAAGTGTGCGCAAAGTTAAGGTTAATGAAGAACAAGGTTGCTGAAAAGCTTGGCAATAAAAAGAAGCCAAACACAGAGCACCATAACAGTAGGAAAGATGATTTAAAGGTATTTCCAGAAGCAGTAATACTCCATTCTGCTTGTGAAGAGTTGCTTAGGGATTGTTTTCACCCAATATTGTCTTCCCAATGCTCAGTCATCCAACCACTAACAGGCCTCTGCAGTCATAATGCAAGGGGGCTTAGTTACTGTTCAAGATGGCAGCAACCCGTGGCAACATACATATGGTGGTAGTGGTTTTCAAGGCATGAAAAATGCAAGAGCTGTTGCATCATAGGAGCTTCCACCTGGATTTCAAAGGAAAGCCTGGCAGTCTAAGCACTGTGCCTCTGAAAGTATGAAATTATGAGAATGAAACTGAAGGAGCAGTGGAGGCTCCAGAAATTTGAAGATTCTAGAAACACAAATCATCTGTTGAGGAAAGCACCAGATCTGAGCTGCCCAAGTTCAAATGCAAGGCATGTGTTCTGCAAACAGCAAGGCATAGGGGCAGAGCTTCCCAAGACCTTTGAATCTCTTACCTCAAGACTGCCTTAACTCTAGGAGTTAGACATAGAGTTACAGGATTTAACATTTGCCTGCCAGATTTTAGTCTTGCTGTCTATTAATTTCTTTGTGTTCCCCTATTTCTCTCTTTTGGAATGGATTTTAACCTGTGCCATTGTTACAAGTATTTAGCTTGCTTTTTGGTTTTTATAGTAGTTGACAGCCAAGAGTTTGTTTTAATGAGGCTAAAAGGAGATTTTGGACTTGAGCTTTTCAACAATGCTGGAATTGTTAAGAATTTGGCTTACAGATTGATTAGATATACTTTGTATAGTGAGATGGACAGGAGTCTTTCTGAAGCCAGAGTGGAATGTTATGGTATTATGGTTTGTGTCTAGATGTCCCCAGCCCACAGCCTCATGCAGTCATAGGTGGGGATTTTTCAGAAGTGGCTGAATGTAGAATGTGCAATTGATTAATGGTGCAATGCTAGGATTAAGGGTGGATGATCACTAAATCAGGCCACTGATTGGTTTGGTATCCAGGTTCCTCATTGTAGGAACCTGGATAAATTATAAGGCACAGAAATGATCTTGTTTCCCCTCTTGCTTGCTTTGCTACCTTCTACCCACCATACACCGTTTTTCTTCTGTGATGCATGTCCACATGTCACTCTACCTTGGAGACAGCTGATGATGGACTAAAATCTCTACAAACTGTGAATCTCAATAAACCTTTCCTCCCTTAACTTTGAATGCCTGATATTTTGTCCCAGCAATGAGAAAAGTGACTAAGACACATACTTTAGATGTTAAATGTCCTCCAAATGCTCATATGTTTGGAAGGTGATTGGTTCACAGAAGCACTGTACAAATCAGTGGATGCATATATTCATCAGCTCAGACGCTCAATGTGCTGCTAAGCAGTGAGACCTAGCTGGAATTTCCTCACTAGAGGTGCAACTTTGAAAAGTAGCTTTTGTCCCTGGCTCCTCTCTCTCTCATCTTCCTGGGTGCCATGAGATGAGCAGCTTTCATTTGCTTTTTCACTCTGTTGTTTCCATGTTGAAGTCAGTCAGACTTGCACTACAACTGTGAGCCAATATAAACCTCTTCTCCTTTAAGATTTGAATGTCAGACATTTTTCCCAGCCAAAGGAAATGACTATTATACCTATCGTAAAGAAACAAAAGGGTCAGTCAGATAGCTCAACAGATTAAAGCACCTGCTTAGGCAGACAAAGGAACTGGGTTTGATCCCCAGCAGGCTGTGCAGGCCCCACCCCCTAGGCGCTCTGGGATGGAGATTAAGACTGAGCATGGAGGCCCATGTCTGTCATCCCAATGCTTGGGAGGCTGAAAACAGAAGGATCACTATGAGTCTGATATATGAAGTGAGACCCTGTAGATCCTGCACTAAATACATTAAAAAAAAAAGTGGTAAAGGTTGCATGAGTAACAGGATATTGACAAAAATCTCAAATTGCCTCCTTAAAAAATATGTGTTAACTACAAAAGTTCCAATTAACAGTGAAGCCTGACAAACACCACTTTAATTAAGTAATTGAAATTAATGTCACAAATAAGGAAATCATGACTTCTATAGTATTCTAGCCAATGATACATAGCCTAATGAAGAAACAAACTGAGAATGTTCTACAGAAATACTAATGTATATTTCTTTAAACATTTGATGTCATGGAAATCAATAAAAAATGTGACATCTTCCAGATTGAGGGACACAAAGGAGAAAGATATGACATGTAAAAGTAACACACAAGTGGAGCTTTCAGGTCATAGCATGAGTTTCTCTGAAGCTCTGCTCCAAGGGGCCAAGGAGATGGCACAGTAGAATAAGTGGTTGCCTGAAGGTCTGTTCCTTTTTAAAAGCACTGGGGAGCTTGGTGAGAAAAACTACCAAAACCACATTTTGAACAGTTGAAATTAACTAAGAGTTTGAACTAGTCTGAAGTGCTTTAAGAAAAACAGGTAAATTTTGGTAAAAGAATAAATTTTGTAGGATTTTAATTTTTTATCCCCATCTCCACTCTGTAACACTGCAGAGGTATTAAAAACAGCAGCACTGCAAATAAAAATCTGTGAAAAAAACACCATCTTAGCAACCGCTGGAAAGTCAGAATACATTAATCTGACCTGTCTCTAAACTATGTGGAAAGCCCCACCACTCACAGGGATTATTTTGCATGAGTCAGTAAGAAAAGTCCAATCCTCAAGGTGTTTGCTTAAAATATTCAGTGGCAGTTGATTAACATAGCAGCTGCCCAGCAGAAGAAGAATAACAAGGCAGTATCTTGAGGTATGAGTAATGAATTAGAGACACATAATATAAGAAAAGAAATTACTCGTTTTGTCTTGAAATCTGTGCACCTAAAACTTATATTTAAGTCATAGATCCAAACACCTATAATTGTGACTCTATTTGAAAGTGGAGCTTTTGCAGGTATAATGAAATTAAACAGATACCAAAGTGGCTTAGGGTGGCTCTTAAAAATAGTGTCTGACATCCATAAAAGAAAAGGGAAATTTGGACGCAGAGAGAAGAATCAGACCATGTGACAACAGAAGCAAAGACTAGAGTGACGTAAGCCCAAGCACAACAATGATTGTTATCAACCTTAAGATGCTAGGAAGAAACAGTGATAATTTCCTAGACTTCAGGGGAACATGGGGCCTCCTGACAGCTTTATTTATTACTTTAAGCCTATACAACTTCTGAAAGAATAAATTATATTATTTTAAGCAGAAATAAGATATCGCTTGTGGCAATTTGTTATAGCTGCCAAAGGAAACTAATGCAGGTGGTGATGCTAGTTGTTGCAAACAAGAAGTGGGACAAAAATTGAAAAGGAAGATCTAGATAAAGAAATGTGTGTAAGAAGCTTTGCAAAGCTCCAACCTATTCTCAAGTCAAGGTGAAATGCACATAGGTGAAAGGCCTTACATTGCCCAGGAAAGATCTGAAACAATCCTAATAGATGATATTGAGATCCTGCAGAAGTATGAACTAAAGCTCATGGCAGTAAAGTGTCTTGAGCCCAGAAAATGTGGCCCAAAACACACATACATTCTCCAAAAAAGCATGAGGGAATTATCACTGTAATCATATAAGGAAATTTCTACTTAATCATTAGTTGGCCAGGAAACTTAACAGCATGGTTAGGAGAATCTGCAGGGAGTCCACATGAAAGAAAACACACAAGTTTTAGAATCAGTCTAGGAAAGTAACAGAACAAATAGCAGCAGCAACAACAAACTGTGGTATAGCTGTCAGGAGACAGACTTACACAGCTGCCACACTGCTATTTCAAGCCTCCATTTCTCAGCAAAAATGTGTAAGCCACACAAAGAGGCAAGGAAGAAGTCAGGAAAGAAGTGTAAAATAGCAGAAGAGAAAGTACTCAATACAGTCTTTCAAGGGACCATCAATAAAATTAATGAAGTTTCAGATTCTTATCAGAAGCTATGAAGATCAAAAGGTAGTGGGATGACATGGCAGTGTTAGAAGGAACAGATTACCAAATCAAAAGTTCTATGTCTGACAAAATTATTCTCCTGAAACGAAGAAGAAATTAAGACTTTACTAGATTAAACATAACTGAGAGAAGCTGTCACTAGTTAATATGCCTTATGTAAAACAGTACAAGGAATTCTTCTGGATAAAATGAAAAGACACTAACCAGTATCAAATCAACACCAAAAAATAAACAATACCAGTTAAAGTATAGATAAATATAAAAGACATTATGAATTTATTTTTTGCTTATAGAGCTTTTCTTCTCCCACATGACTTAAGAGATAGTAGCACGTGATAATAAAACTAT
>NW_004524662.1:671870-677176 GCF_000260255.1 Octodon degus | reverse complement strand
ATATTATACATATACATTACATATACAATTTAATTGACTATAATAGTGCAAGTGAAAGGGAAGGAAAATACAGTAGAGCAAAATTTTTGTGTACTAGTGAAATTCAGTAATAATTATTCTTCTACTATTATTTATTTATTTATTTATTTGGAACCAGGGATTGAACTCAGGCCCTTGTACTTGCCAGAGAAATGCTTATTCCACTGAGCCATCTCCCTGGCCCCTATAATTTAAAAACTATTATTCCAAAAACCATCCCTTGATATTGTTTTATTACAAATTTTTATTTATTCATTTTTATTAATTATATTTGCAACATGTAACGAATACATAATAAATGCATTCACTGGAGGGAATTGGTACATCCTGTCTTGATCCTTTTTATTTCCCCTTCTTGCCCCACCCCTCACTCCTGTCTCCCTCCTGCCCCAGACCCCTTACCATTACTCACATAAAAACCGATATGTTGATCAAAGAAACAGAATTGAAGATGTGAAAACAATCCCAGGCATCTTTAGCATCTGATCTTTGACAAAGGGTCTAAACACATGCAGTGGAAAAATGGTAGCCACTTTTACACATAGTTTTTGGAAAACTGGTTACCCACATGCAGAAAAATGAATCTAGATCCATATCTCTTAACCTACAGTAAAATAAAGCAAAATAGATCAAAGATGTAGATATAAAAATGAAAACACTGAATCTCAACCTTTTTAAAGGAAAAAGAAATAATAAGCAAGCTAAAATGGTAATCTATAAAATATTTATTTAATACAAAAGAAGACAGTGATGAAGGAATAGAAGAACCAAAAAGACAGAAAAAAGGCAGAAATAAAATGAAAACTACATTTAAAACCAGTCATCAGAAATTACATTAGAAAAAAATGTATGAAATACTCAAACCAGATGATGAAGATTATAAAGAGATTTCTGGGGGTTGGGGAGATAGCTCAGAGGTCTAATTGCCTGCTTCACAAGTGCAAGGACATGAGGCTGAAACCAGGCATAGTGGCCTGTAATTCCAGTGCTGGGGAATTTGAGATAGGAGGATCACTAGGAGTCTGAGCTGCGTTGTGAGACCCTGTACCTAATTAATTAATTAAGAAATAAAGACATTTTTAAATAGTCCAAATATATGCTTTCTACTGACATATACAATGCATATTAGATTCAAAAACACAACTGGTTAAAAACTAAATGATTTCAAGTACACCCGACAGAAACTATTCATAAGATAATTAGAGTTACATCATCGAAACAAACTTGTCCTTAAAACAACAAAAATCTGTCATTAAAGATAAAGGATATTTGATATGATAATGCTTATATATCAAGAAACATAATAATTATAAACATACTCATAATAACACAGCACCAAAATACATGCCATAAAACCTGGCAGGATTGAAGGGTGAACAGGATAACTCAATAATAGTTAGAGATTTAAAACTTAAAAATATAAATAATTCCCACTTAAGTAATGGCTACAGCAACTAAGAAAACAATCACTGTTGAATACTTTTTACGTTTTTTAAAATGTGTATTGTTTCTAATGTCTTATCAAAATGGAGAGTTAATGTTTAATTGTTTGATCAGTCTTGCATGCTTATGTCTGAAATCTGAGTAAAAAATTTCATGATATAAATATGTAGTATATCTTGTTGCATAGGTTCTGCTTTACCTTGGTCTTAACCATCCAGTAGAAAAGTATGAAGATGAAATATAGGAAGTAAAGCCATGTTGTTATGTTGAGCTGTGGGGGACTCACGTCAATAATTTCTGACATTGCCAATTAAACAGAAGACTCAATGCTATTATGGGCTTCTGTACTCTTTTAGAATATTTTGCTGAGTTTACACACCTATAATATTCAACAACGGAACTTAAAAAAAAATTGGGGTATAACTATGAATGTCCATTTTGTATCTGTGTATTCAGAGTGGTTGGGATAGATATATAGTTGCATTCTCTTAATGAATAGAATGATTTTTTCTAATGGTGTTTGTAAGTAGGATCACAAGTCTGCATCTTGTACAGCAATTAACCACTAAGAAGAATATATGCAGTGTATTTTTTGTTGAAACTGTACTTTCGATTTGATTTGAAACTGTCTCATTGCTATATGTTTATCAATAAAACTTTGAAAAGAAAAAAAAAAGAGAAAAAACTAACTTCCCTAGAATATAAAAAAATAAATAAATAAATAAATAAATATGTAGTATAACAACCACTGTTAATTTTCTATTCCTGTTTTGAAATACTGTGCCATTTTTATTTTATGTTATTTTGTTTTTGTCTTTGTCCTTGTTATTTGTTTTTGGTGTTTTTTTCTCTTTAAAATTTTTTTAAAAATCAGGGCCGGCCAAATAGCTCAGCAGTGTGCCTGCTTAGGCAGACTCAGTGACTGGGGTTTGATCCTGGGCCTTCTGTGCTGGCCCCACCCCCAGGGCACACTGAGACAGAGATTGAGACTGGGCGTGTTGGCGCACGCCTGTAATCTCAGTTCTTTGGGAGGCTGAAAACAGGAGAATCACTACAAGCCCAGTCTACATAGTGAGACCCTTTAGACCCTTTACACCCTGCACTAAATACAAAAATTAATTAATTAATTTTTAAAAATCAAATGAGATAAAGGACTTGAAAAGCACTATGAACAAAGTAGTTGTTCACAGGCCTCTATAAAGCATGCTAACAAACAACAGAATAAAAGTCTTCATGGGCTAGAGAGATAGCTCAGTGGTCGAAGCACCTGCCTGGCAAGCACAAGGATCCAGGTTCGATCACGGCACCTCACAGCATGGTGAGACCCTGTACTAGATAAATAAATAAATAAATACATGTCTTCTCAACAACATCAGAATGTTTTCCATAAAATGCATACCAGGCTTCAGGATAGGACATACAACATGACTCAATACATTTAGAAGGATTGAACGTGTATATAGTATTGTTTCAACCATTCTGGGCTCACAATAAAATAAGACACAGGATACACTTTTGGAAGTTTAGCATTATGTGCAAGTTATGTAACACAGCTCCAAATAACCACGTTATCAAATAAACATCACAAGACAAATTGAAAAATGCTTTGAGTTGAATGGAAATTATAGCAGAACATGAGCAAACTTATTAGATGTCATTAAAGATCTGCTTGGAGGGAAATTTTGTTGTAATTCACATACTACAAAAAGATTCTCAAATCAGTAAACTAACCATCAACTTTAAGAAATGAAAAGAAAAAATAAATGCAAAACAAGAACAAGAAAGGAAATAAAAAAGATTGTATGAGAAATAAATGTATTTTTTTTTAAAATGTAGTTAGTACAGGGTCTACAGGGTCTCACTACTTGTAGTGATCATCCTGTTTTCAGCCTCCCAAGAGCTGGGATTACAGGTGCGGGCCACCACACCAGTCTCAATCCTTGTCTCAGTGTACTCCAGGGGAGGGCAGACAGCAGGCTGGAGATCAAATCCCCGGCCCCTGCATCTGCCTAAGCAGGCGCTTTAATCCACTGAGCTATCTGACCGGCCCCGAGAAATAAATGTAATATAGAGTACAAATGTTACAGGGAAATCAATTAATACAATATTTTTTTAAAGATTAGAAATGCAATAAACACATACTTGGTAAAATGTCTGGATAGAGGCATCCAGCACTCATATGCCTATCTAAAAGGAGAGCCCAAACAATATTTTATGCCTTCACTCTGAGATTAGTGAAGTCAAGAAAACACTGAAATTCACCAGTATAAAACTGGAAACCCTAGGGGCCAGCCAAATAGCTTAGCAGATTAAAGCACCTGAAAGCAGGTGCAGGGGCCAGGGATTTAATCCCCAGGCCTGCCCTGCCAGCCCCGCCCCAGCGGGCATGCTGAGACATCAATTGAGACTGGGCGTGGTGGTGCACACCTGTAATCCCAGCTCTGGGGAGGATGTAAACAGGCGGATCACTGCAAGTCTGATCTAGTAGTAAGACCCTGCACGCCCAGTAGATCCTTCCCTAAAATACAGGAAAAAAAAAGTCCTCCAAACACATTTCCTCCAGCTTTAACTGAACACCCATTGCTTGCAGCTGCAAAACAGAAAAAGGAGCAATGTAGGGAGCAGCTGAAGCTGGATATTGGTCACACATGTGGGGGCGAGGAAAGGTAGGTCTGAGGACAAAGAGCACCTGAGGCAAGGCATGTGATCAAGCTGCTTCGGTCCAGAGAACACCAAGCCCTTGGCATTCCAAGCAATCAGTTGCTAGGCAAAGTTGTGTCATGTGACACAGACTTTGTCAAATGTATGAATAAACAGCCTATGGTGGTGGAACAGTTCCTTTCCTCCCATCAGGAAAGAGAGGACTCCACCTGACCTCAAAAATAAATAGTAAAATAAAATAAAAAATTAATTTATCTGATCACTAAGGATTCACACAGAGTAAAAGTGAAAAGATGGAAAAGCAAATGAAATCCAAAAATAATCAGGAGTAGTCATACTTGTAGCAGACAAAACAGACTATGTGACAAAAATAATACAAGATAAAGAAGATGAATGTGTAATGATCAAAGGATCAATTCATGAAAATGATGTAGCGAGCACAAATCTATACACACATCATATTACAGCACTCAATTTTATACCATAACAATTAGATGGAAAAGGAGAGAGACTCCAGTGTAATAACCATAAAGGTTTCCAATGCGAATGATTGTCCAGGCCAAAAAGAGTGAATAATAGGTAAACTATAGGATAAATAAGATAGATGTACCAAATATTTTCATAATACTCTGAGCAAACAGTTGTAACATATACATATCTTTCATTTGGTATGGAATTTTCTCTAAAACAGACCATATATCAAGTCACAAGAGTTTTCAAAAATTTAAAAAATTGAAAGTATATCTTGTACCTTTTTATCGCAATAGGATGAAATTAAATATAACAGCAAGAGGCAATTTAGAAATTATGCAAACATGGAAACTGAATCATGCACTTTTGCATAAACCATCATTAAAGAACTCAGAAGGAAAATTTAAGAACTCCTTGAAACAAATAAAAATGTAAACACAGTATACTAAAACTGATACACAGCAAAAGCAGTACTAAGAAGGAACTGCATAAGAACAAGAACTTACATAAAAATATATCTGAAATAAACTACTGATGCATTACCTTTCAAAAGCAAAAATGAACTATGTAAAAAATTAATAGAGGAAAAAAATGATATCAGAGAAGAAATAAATGACAAGCTCTAAAAGAACAATACAAGTCAATGAAAGAAATTTAGCCCATTGAAATAATGAAATTGAGAAACTGATAAA
>NW_004524662.1:660765-671004 GCF_000260255.1 Octodon degus | reverse complement strand
ATCATAACCAAGTTGATAACGTTATAGTGACACAAGAAGAATTCAATATATGCAGATCAAAATATCATATAATAGATGAAGGATAAAAAATAGTATGATCCAAAAAAAAATCATTTGATAAAATTGAACATCCCTCATGATAAAAGTCTCTGAATAAATTACATATAGGAAGACCATACCTCTAAATAATACAGGATATATATGACAAACCCATAGCTAATATAGTGAAAGAGAAAAAACTCAAAGTGTGTCCTCTGAAATCAGTAACAAGATACTACTTTTACTCTATCAAACTTAGAATTTTTAGCCAGAGCAATTAAGCAAGAGAAATATATAAAGGCATACAAAAACAAAAGGAGAAATTCAGGCCAGCAAGATAGTTCAGTGGACTAAGTGCCTTCCTAGAAAAGCGCATGGACCGGGATTCGATCCTTGATTCCTGGCACCACATCTCCTGCTGATTGCACCTCTGGGTGCACTGAGTTGGCCACCAAGACTGGGTGTGGTGGCACACGCCTATAATCCCAGCACTTGGGAGGCTGAAAGCAGGAGGATTACTACGAGTCTGAGCTGTATAGTGAGACCTTGTACCAAATAAATAAAAAAAAAGGAGGAACTCAAATTGTTTTTGCTTGCATACGATATGAATCTATAGACAGAAAAACTTAAAGACCACACTAAAAGACTAGATAAATGAATTTGGTAAAGTGGATGCAAAATATATGTATGAAATACAGTAGATTTTATATATACCAATAATGAATTTGTTGAGAAAGAAATGAAAACCATGCCAATTACAATAGCCACAAAGATATTCTGGTAATAAAGAGTGAAAGACTATGAAAATAATAAAACATGAAGAAAGAAACTGAACAAGACAGTAAAAGGAGGAAAGATTTCTGACATTTATAGATTGGAGGAATTAATACTGTTAAAATGTTTGTACTACCCAAAGAAATCTATAAATTAAATGTACTCTCTATCAAAAGAACAATATCATTTTTCAGAAAATTTTAAAATTCATAAAGAAGCCAAAAAGACCCTGAGGGGCCGGGGAGATGGCTCAGTGGAATAAGCGCTTCCCTGGCAAGCACAGGGTCCTGAGTCAAAAAACTGTTCACAAAAAAAAAAAAAAAAACTGAATAGTCAAAAGAAATCTTGAGCAAAAACAGCAAACCGATAGGTGGCGCAATATCTGCCTTCAAGGTATACTTCAGAGTCATGATGATAAAAAACCGTAGTATTGGCAGTGAAACAGATACAAGTCAGCAGAATGAGATAGAGCATTCAAATGTAAATCCATACATTTAAGCAACTGATTCTAAACAAGCATATGAAAAACATGCATTAGATTAAAGGACTTCTTTTGAACAAATAGTGCCATGAAAACTGGATATCACATGCAGAAGATTAAAATGTGATGCCTTTCTCTCACCCTGTACTAAAGTCAGTTCAAAGACTGTCAAAGACCTTGATGTAAGATCTGAAACTTCCAGGGCGAAATACAGAAGAAACTCTTCAGTGTATTGGCATAAGCAATGAATTTCTGGGTACGACTCTAAAATGTACAAAGGAAACAAAAGTAAAAAGTACAAATGTGATCCCATCAAACTAAAAATCTTCTGCAAAGCCAAGGAAACAATCAAGAGAGAAGGGATATGCGTTTACCAAGAAAGCAATATCCAGAATATACAAAGAACTAAAAATTTTCAACAACCAAAAATCATATAATTCCCCAAAAGGTGCAAGTAATCTCAATACATACTTTTTAAAAGATGAAAGCCAGTGCCCAATAAATACATTGGCTCAATATCGTTAGACCACATTTTTTATCTACCATTACAAATCAAAGCTACCATGAGATTCCATGTCACCAGCCAAAATGGACATTATTTAATTGATTCATTAATTAATGAGAGAAAATTTTTTTAAAAAGAGGAGAAAAATGAGGAGAGGAAAAGAACAGGAGGAAGCAGGGGAGGAAAAGGAAGGGAAGGGAAGAGTAAGAGCATAAAGTGCTGGGAAGGATATGGAGAAAAAAGAGCCCTTATACACTGTTAGTGGGAAGATAAATTACTATAGCCACTAGGGCAAAGAGAGAGGGTTTCTCAGAAACCTAAAAGTACAAATATGATCCGATTATTCTATTTCTGGGTGTAAATCTAAAGGAAATGCCAACACACAAAAGAGATACATACATGATCATGTTTAGTAAACCCCGAATCACAGTAGCTGAGAAGCCAAATTGCCTTAAGTGAATATATATATATATACATATATATATATATATGTATATATATACTGAAGTAATGCACAATATATGTGTGCTTGAAACTGTCATGGTGAATCACATTAATTTTTACAATCACTATGTGTTAATAATTTTTAAAATTCTAAAAGAAAGAAACTGACATTCAAGGGAACTTCACAAAAGAGAAGCAAAAACAAATGACTGAATGAAACATCTTATTTGGGTGATGAAAATGTTCTCAAAGTCAATTTACTAAAATAAGATTATACAATTGAAATGGGGAGGATTATAACATATACTAAACATACTTAATGTTGCTAATAAATGGTTCATATTGTTTTGAGACAGGGTCTCATTGGTGATGCACATTGACCTTGAACTCACTATGTAGCCCAAGGATGGCTTGAACTCTGCACCATCCTTCTGTGTCAGCCTCCTAAAGGTCTGAGACTGTAGGTGTGTGTCACTATGCCCAGCTGACCCATGAATATTACAGGAAAGAATACATCAACAAAACAAACAGACTATTACACTGACTGATATTTCTACACTAAAACTCAAAATAAAACTACTTGACTTACCAAAATCCAAAATAAATGTGAGCAATATGGATAATTCTATGCCAACTAGGTAAACTAGAAATACTAAGTATTCAAGGGTGATAGAGTATTAATTTGTCAACTTCCTCTTAAATGATTTGGGGGGAAAGGCTGTGTTTTAAACAGTAATTGTAACTTCTAAAATGTGAATTGCTTTCAAAAGACAGAAAAAAGCATGATATATCAGGTTTATATTTACAGATAGACTTGTTGAAAGAAACAACAGAAAGAAGAAAGGTCAAGTTCAAACAATAATGATTCGCCTCCAATAAGAGTAAAATTCACATAAGCGCAAGCCTCTCAAAATACTTCTACATGCACACAAATGTCTGAATTTGTTGCTTCAGATGAGGAGTTGTTTCCAGATCATCTAAATCTGTGTGGCTATGGAGTGAATGGTTAGCTGGGATGCAGGATGTCACTGGAGATGAGGACAGCAAGGAACTGACATGCAGAGGCATCAGGGGAGGCAGGCAAGAGGATCTGAGGATCTGTAAAATGATGCAGGCTTTAGGAGAGAAGCCCATAAATTAGGTTCCATGGCGTCACTGTGAGGAAGCCTGGAGAGGAAGCTGTGAGGTGAGTGCAGAGGCAGAAGGTTCTATACAAGAAGTGAGCCTTAGAGGGACAGAGAAACATTAAAGAAGTGACAACAGAGAGGTAGTAGAAGGAAGGAACCCTGGCTCCAAATTTTAAATAAACTCTGAAGAGATCGTGCTTGGCTTGCCTGGTTCTGCCACGAAGCCAACATTTTAGGGATGACTTCATAGTGAAGAAATCAAAGAAGTTATGAGCAGGTTGGCCTGAAATTGCTGTCAAGAAATCAATGATACAAAGAAATAATTTTCTGTAATTTTCTTCTGGTCTACTTGCAGAGCGACACAAGAGGGAACACTAGCCAAGTAATTGTGCTGGCACCTATTTATTCCCAACAGGCATTTAGAGCCCAAGATTCATCACGCCATCTGCTGCACCTAGCACAAGTTAGTAACACATGTATTTACTGAAACAATGATACAGTGGCACCCTACTGTAAGGTGTATAGGCAGGCATACATCTTATGTGTACATATGTGTGCATATAGGTATACCCGCACACATACACTACATTTCAGTTATAGATAACTGCTTTCAAGTTTTAGAAGAAATCACCATATATTCTATCCAAATAATTATGTTCTTTACTAAAATCTCATGAGTGATGAGGAAAATTGTCCCACTACCACCGAGGCATCTGACCGGTTAGAGGTATTGGGCAAGCCACTTCTTTATCTGATTATTAGTTCCATTTGTGAAATTATGAGACATGATGTTCCTTTGAATTTTAATTCTAAAGCATTTATGATTTTATTTAAATGTAACTGTTCAGAAACATATTTCTTATATGCAGGAAATCCCTACTTATTCATTTAACATTATAATACTAAATGTACAGATTTATAGTTAGAATATGAATTTATAGATTGAGCTATTACAGTGTTTTAGATTATTTAACTGCTGGTCATCTATTAAGGCTTAATTCCATTCTCCATTGTATACACTGTACATGGGAACATCAAAGCAATTTTATGAAAATGAAACATACACCTTTTCCTCTTTTTGTTCTTCCCTCTTTCTGGCTTATTTTTCTCCATGCACCAATCTCTAATACTCAAAATCTGTAGCAATACTAATGAATGTGAGGTACTTATGCACCTTGAGACCAGTAGATAATGATTTTTAACATGCCTTCATTATTTTTCCCAAAAAGTTCTCTTTGATTTCTTCCTAGTACCCAAATCATAACCAGATGACAGATATTTTATTTATCATTTCTTTCCTATATTATTAATTCTTAGAGAAACCTGTTACCCGTGGTCAACATTTGTGACATTGTGAACATTCCAAGATGAACATGTATTGTCACTGCACACTCTCTTACTTGGAAGAAAAGGAAATGAGTTGGTATTTGAGCTGTTTTCTTTTCATGGATTTAAAAAAAAAGTGCAAGAACCTAACAACCTTGAAGAAACTCACCTTACACTTTCTTTAATGCATCCAGAAGATTTCCAATCAATACTTATCATTAATGTCTTAATTGAGAATTACCACCGTGATAATTGGAAGTGAGGATCAGCACCCTGATGGATAGAAGCTGGGTTTTGGGGGGAGGGGTGTCACTACACTGGGAGCACAAACAACGGAAAGGAAGGCATAAATCATTGGTTCCCTTGAACAAGGACACAGAATAAATACTTGAATTGGTGGTCAACTATAATTTGTTTCCACAGTCAGAAACTCTGGCAACACTACGTTTTGGATTTATAGCAAAGCACAAACATAGTAGTAACCTTGAAAGCAAAGGCCAAAAGAACAAAGAGAGAAGTTCCCAGATATGAGAGCTCCTTTCCTCCTCGCAAGGTTTTAAGGGCCTCCCTCAACCGAGGAGCAATCTGCACCAGTGGGAAGTTCGAGCACACCCCACAGCTACTTGTCACTTCCAGCATGCTCTTTTCCTAAATAACTACCACTTATGGAAGCCAAGTGTATGTAAGTCTGTGTTATCAAAAGCTTTTTCTTTTTTATTTTTTGCCTTGGGGATGCCAAACTAATATATTCCCAACCTGAATAACAAATACAGATTTTTTTTTTGCCTTTTGGTAAAAATGAACTTTAAAAAATTGTGTTGTTTTCTAGTTGTCTCCAAAGTCTTCCAATGTTCATTCAGTTCTCTGAAATCCCCAGGTGGTACTTCTCCCAGTACCACCCTTACCTCCAGTACCACCCTAAAGCATTTCCACCTCTTTCATCTTCAGGGAATGAATGTGCTGTTAAGATTTAGCTCCTAGAGCTGGGATATAGCTCAGCAGCACAGCAACTACCTGGCAAACAAGAGGTTGAGAGTTCGATTCCCGGCACGCACACACACAAAAAGATATAGCTTCTTCCAGTGAGAGAATTTAGAAAAGAGGATTTTCCACACTGGAGTTCTTCCTCTACCTTGTCATGGAAATGGAAAACATCTGTTCACAAGGAGAGCCTCTGTCCTGTTTCCTTATGTGACCCAGGAAGAAGGAGGGGATCCTGCCAGGGAGGAATCCTCTGCTCTGCCCTGCAGAGCGCTGTCCCTGGCCTTCACCCCATTGTCAGTGCAAGGTGCAGAGCTGGAGCGCTCAGCTTCATTCTCCACGCCCCGAGGGTCCAAAGGCCCTTTCCTTGGCTGAGAAGAAGGCCTCTTGTGAAAGCAGAGTTTGAAAAGCCCCAGGACTGTCATGGTCAGGATCACTAACACCACCACTGCTATGCTTACAAATATGAAGACCACAGTGGAAGAGTAGTCGAAAGTCTGGAGCACGGAGGAGGTAGGTGTGGAGTTAAATGTGGGGACCATACTTCCCAGAGGAGTGAGGCTGGCTACTGATTTGGTCTCAGGAACAGAAGTTGCAGAACTGCCCTCTCCAGGGATATTGGGTGGTCTTTCTCCTGGCTCCTCATGGACTCTGGGAGGCCATGTTCTCTTTGGCACTGGACTGGCTGCAGTGGCTGGCTGGCTCCGGGTGGACACCTTGGTTGCCTCGGGGACCAGCTGTCCTTCACTTTTGGTCACACAAGAGCGTCTATCCTTTCCCAGCTCAAAGCCTGGAGCACATTCGCAGGCAAAATCTCCCAAGCCGTCCAGGCAATGAGAAAGCTCCGCGCATTTGCCGGCAAGGAGATATCTCCCGGGGCAGGGACAGAGCACACCCCCGGAGGGGAGCTTGTCCCAGCGCGCGCCGGTCTCTTCCACGACGCAGGTGGCTTCGATGGAGGGCTCCCCAAGGCAGGTTGCACTCACCTTGGTACCCGGAGGACTGAAGTCCAGCGCGGAGCTGTGCAGCTGGAAGGGAGCGCGGTAGCTCAAGTTAGAGGCAGCCCCCGGGGGCGGCGCGGGGCACAAGTTTTCAAACTGGTACTTGCACAGGTAACCGTTGGCGCGCAGGTGGCAACGCATCTCCTTCCAGCCTGCGGGTTCTATCCCCCTCGTAGCCTGGAGTCCCGCACACTTGCGCGCGGTACAGGAGAGTTGAGGCTCCTCCACCCAAGGCAGGGTGTCGTCTTCGGACGCACTGGCGTCTGGGATCAACCAAGAGAAACCCCGCAAGGGCTCGCTGTCTAGGGTGCAGTGCGAACGCCCCCGCTCCAGCGCCACCCAGAACACCAAGTCTTTGGGGCCCCCGCCCGGCCCGGGACCTGTCCGAAGCAGTGTGAGCACCGCGCGCAACTCGGCGCCACCGTGCACTGTGCTGAGCGCCCCGCCGCGCAGGTTGCAGGCCTCCTCGGCTGCAGGCCGTTTGATGGTAGCGTGGTGTAGGCTGTAGCAGGCCCCGGAGACCAGACAACCCGCGCGGTCGGCCGTGGGGTGCTCGGCACCGCCAGGCCGGGGCCAGAACGCCTGGCAGAGAAGACACAGGGCAAGCGCCGGCCTCATCTTGGAGGCCTGTGCTGCAGCGGCTCCCAACTTCGGTCTGCGAGGCCGAGCCGCCCAGCTGTCCCTAGAGCGCTGTCACCGCCCTCTGCAGCCGGCTCCCTCCCCTGCCTTCCCCCAGTCCCCTCTCCTCCGCCCTCATCCCCCAAGCTCCAGGAATCCCCACCACAATCCTTGCGGCCAACAGCTTTCCCTAGGCCGCTACAGGAAGCGTGACCTGAGTTCTGCCGGGAGGAGCAGCCCTGATTTATCGTGGGTTTGGAACACAGCTGGCGCCTGAGCTCTAGGAACACACAGTTCTCCGGAAGGTCAAACACCCTGCTTAGTGCAAGAGAAGAAAGAAAGTTGCCAGTGGGGTGGTCTATGGTTGTCTTTCCTCTGGGCGTTTAAGGGAGTTGCATCCCAGAACACCCTGGAGAACATTGGCAGGAATGACTAGGGCAATGAACTTGCTGGGCACCCTAAGGCCCCGCCCACGCATTGTGTTTCCTATGGGAATGGGATGCCAGAATGATTTGTGGAGGGTTCTGGGGAGGCTTCCTGCTCGCTGTGGGGTGGGAGAAATCTTGTGAGAAATCTTAGCATCTCCCTGCAACACCACAGGCCGCTGTATTTAGCCTCCAATCTCTTCTTGTTTTCTTCCCTCAGTCAGAGGAAATCCAGGTGTCCTAATTGCTAGTCAAGGAATTGAGAATTTCTTAATGGGAAACTCTCCTCAAAGCTTGCATTAAAAGTCTGTTATTCACTCGCACTTATTTCTCTTTGAAATGATCCACATTGGCTCAGTCAGGGGAGGCACTCTATATCAAGTCTAAAAGTAGAAATAATGCATACATCATAGTTGTTAGGTTCTAAGGTTTCCTTACCAGTATATGAAGAAGTTTATAACTTCTTCAAGCTTATAAGTTGGACATGAAGGAGTTCATCAATTAAGGTTGATGAACAATTATCCTATATGTGCTTTTGTTGTGGAATTATTTTAATGTAATTTTCTCCTATGATTAACTGCCAGTATTTATAGCAGAAAGTTGTAAAAGTCTTCTCTCCAGAACATTAAAGATCAACATTGCTAAGAAATTAAAAATATTTATTGTAATGCATATTGAATACTGTAAGTCAATAACTCAGAATTTGGAAGATGGTAGAGTCCATTTCTTCAGCTTCAATGAGTATTTTTTTGGTAACAGGAACACCACATTAGTTGGAAGAGGAATAGAGCTAAAGACATGCAAAAGAAAGAAAAAATAAAATCTGCATTCTCTGCAAGATTTGTTGGAAACTTAGACAACTCTCATCAATTTAGAAAACATATCACTTATCTGTCTTGGTTCCCATGACCAAAAGTGTGGTGACCAGAAATGCATAAAAGTTTCGGTGAACTCTCCTGATGATGAATGAAGCTTGTAAATATCTGTAATCAGAATAAAAGTTGCCACTCATGAATAATGCATGCCACCACCCTTTAGAGCCACTTTGGTGGACTGGGCTGGACTGTTCAGGTTAATGAGGGGCTGGAAAGAAGTTGTCAGGATTACATCTGCACTGTCCTATCTAACTTTTGCCATTCCCTTCACTCTTGTTTTCCTCCTGGAAATTCCACATATCTTAGCCAGCAGTAGTAAACATCATGAATCATCATCACATCATCTTGCTCTTCCTGGCTGTAGTTGTGCAGCAGGATTTCTCTCCCATTCTTTCCTCTTCCCAATTTAAAGAACATGCATTAGTCCTTCATTTCAAATATCTGAGACAGTTAAACATGACTTTGCATTTAAAGTAAGTAACTTAATATCCAATGAGAAAGAAACATAGAAGTCTAGAAATGAAACTGATCGAATTTTGAAAATGCATAGATCATGTGGGCCAGATCTGCACGCTCTTGCATCCTTACCACTGTGCATTAGTACAACTGTGTTCCTGTAGAGTGCTATAGTTCAGAAAAAACTTTTCAAAACTTAAGTAGTCATTAGAAGTTCTTAGCTGTTTTGAAAATCACTTGTCGTGACATAAAGTTTCTAGAGTACGAAAAAATCAATTAATGGAAATCTTATGGTAAATGCATAGGCTCATCCACTGGAATTCTGCTTAAGGATGTGGGATCTCAGGGAAAAAATGAACATTTTGATCATAGCAATTATATATGATAGTCTTGGCCATGTCTAGAATGAAATGATGAAAGAGTTAGAAAAATTAGTGCAAAATAAGACATACACTATTTTGTAATTAAGAATTTTGAGAGACATAGTGGTGATGAAAAACTGGAAATAGAGAAAAGCTTTTATTTTTAAACAGTAGGTTTGTTAAAATCATAGCAGAATACCGTGTTACCTCCAATAGAGACTAAGTCCTTCAAAAGTTGATAATAGCAAATGTGAGTCCAGAAATTCTTTTATATGCTACATAGATGAGAGGAAATGCACTGGAAAATCTTGCTGATTTTCTATATTGAATATATCTTACCGCTCCATGCATAGATGTATATGCATTTTATATATCCATATCTAGAGAGACTCGTGATGTGTACAGAAGGAGATACGTAAAAGATGTTTATTTTAAAGCTCTTGCTTAGGCAGATGCAGGGACTGGGGTTCAATCCCTGGTGTGTTGTGCAGGCCTTACCCGCAGAGTATGCTGAGATGACGACTGAGACTGGGTATGGTGGTGCGTGCCTATAATCCCAGTGCTTGGGAGGCTGAAAACAGGAGGATCACTACGAGTCTGATCTGTGTAGTGAGACCCTGTAGACCCTGCACTAAATACATAAGAAAAAGACATTTATAATAGGAATGTTTATGCTAAAAAAGTCAGAATATGTCAAAATGCCTACAGACAGCAGATAGACTGAGATATGCTCAAAACAAGTGAAACATAGCCAGAAGTATTAATTTTAGAAATACAAAACTGACAAGTTCTGAAGGTTAATATAGAGATAGACCATTTATAGAT
>NW_004524662.1:631294-653065 GCF_000260255.1 Octodon degus | reverse complement strand
AATAGTAGGTCACTCATGGATCAGACAGACATGTAAAGAAAGTAAGCTTTAAATTTTCAGTTTAAAACATTAATTTAAAATATCAGAATCATTGATGGAGAAGGTAAATTTTTACAAATTACATGTAACCTCGTAAGTTTATAAAGTTGTTGATCTTCACTGATTAAATTTTGCTGTGGTTGATAGAAAGCAGAACCTGGGTATTAATATATTTCTGACTTCATTTAAGATATTTATAAGCTTGGGAGACAGCACAGCAGTCTAAGCCGCTGCCTGGCAAGTGTAAGGACCCAAGTTCGAACCCTAGCATTGCATACCACACCAGCCCCAGAAACCTGGGTGCAAAGTGCCATCCACCAAAGCTGCCTATGGTGGCATATGCCTGTATTTCCAGTACTGGACAGGCTAAAACAGGAGAATCACTAGGAGTCAGAACTGCACAGCAAGACCCTGTATCAAATAAACAAATACATGAAATTTTAAAAGGATATGTACAAAAACACTTCAGATTGAATTGAAAGGAGACAATATTTCAAGCAGCAACATGGCATTCAGAGCTATAAGACTCCATACCCTTTTAGAACTGGGCTGACCTTAACCAAATGAACTTTCAAGCTCAGTAAGTTGCCAAATTGTCTTTTGTTCACTCGGCTTCATTTAAAAATCAGTTCTGTACACCCTTGTTATTCTTCATGCTATTTGGTTTGGGATATCATCTTTTTGCTGTTGTTGATACAGGGTCTCGCTATGCAGTTAGGACTTGTAGTAATCCTGCCTCAGTCTCCCCAGTACCAGGCTATCTCTTCAGCCTGGGATATCATCTTTACGCCAGTGATGACCAAGCTTATACCTGCATTCTATTCTTCTAAGATGACCTCTAAATTCATTCATTCATCATCTATGTAATTTTTCTATTTGGAAATGAGATAGAAAACATAAGCGATGTTATAAGAATCATAGTTGTGGGTAACTAGGGTATAATTTTGCTGTCAACCTACAGAGAAACTCTGAAGTCAAATTCAGCATGCCTCAATGAAAGAGAGGAAGCAGGTCAATTTGTTTTTAATCTACTGTCCCTTAACCAGGAAGCTCAAGGTTTCTAGGTGTTTCCAGTAATCCCTGAGCACAGGTGCTCTAAGAATACCTGTAGCAGATAGACAACTGATTGACTCTCCTGAGAATACTTTCAAGCAAAGAGATGTAAGAGCATTAACTATAGTTGGTCTCAATAACTTAGTCCCACCATCTTCCAGCTTTTGTCTTTAATTACCCCCTCTCCTGCCCCTGTGGAAGAGGGTAGGTTTGCTGCTTTATTTGATCTCTTTACCCCTTGTGATTTTTTCTTCATACTACTAACAGAAATGTAATTATAATGAGCAAGGCCTTGGCTTCAATCCCAAGGGCTGCAAAAGAAGTAAGAATATAGTCATTTGTATGATTTAACCCCTATGTATTCAAATACCAGCAACACTGGCAGTGTTAGGTAGATGTTAGAAATGCAGTCTTTGCCCCATTCTATATAAACTGAATTAAATTTGCATATTAACAAATTACTCACAGGATTTGCATACATAGCAATAACTTGAGAAGTATAGCTCCACTAGACTATATTTTGTTGAGAGTGGTATTATTCTTTGATGTTTATTCTAATCCCTAGTAATGTAGCTGTAAAACAGCTCTTGATTGAACACATACACACAGCATCTATATGTATTTAAGAGCCCAGCGTGGTACACACAATACTCCAGCTTAACTTTGTATATGATATTCTTGAAAGATTTGTATAGTAAGTGTGCTTGCTCACTGAGGTATTTGTTAAGCCCCGAAGTATGCCACTTCCATTTGTGCCTGCAGAATTTCCACTTCACAGAGCTGGAAGAGGGAAGGGGAAAAATCACAGCTACTTAAATGGAAATCCTATTAGGCTTATCTGTTATCGCTTTGTAAGTACTAGGGATAATCAGCAGTTACCTTAGCATTTGCCTTGTAGAGCTAGGGAAATCATGTAATTGTTATTAGCTAGACTTAATAGCTGGATCATTTTAAGACTTTGTATCTGACCACACAGCCTGCACAACAGATGCTATGTTGGCTTGTCTGTTCCAGAAATGTGATTTTTCTAACTATTAAAGGCATTTCAAATCTGATACATTTAAAGGACATTTGGTTGACATTCAGATTTTAGCTTTAAGATTTTTTAAACAGCAGTGATTTAGGCAAAAGTAGTCAATAAAATTGAATGTCATATATCTTTTTTGGTATACTACCTCTTAGTTTTATATTGAAGTCATATAATATGATATGATTTATTCCAGTGAGAGAAATGGAAAAGTTATGCTTTTTAACAACACTAATAGTTCTGGTACATGTATATCTCTGTAAGAAAACCTGAAGATCATATTATTGTAGTTGTGCTAAATTATACTTTTTGTGAATGGCCTTACTGTGGGTTTAGCTTTATAATTTACTGGCTGATTGGAATCATTTGGACCAATTTTCTTCAATTAACTCATATTTTGTGTATTAATGTATAATTTAAAATGTATTTCTAAACATGCTATGAATTTATTAATAACCTTTTCTAAATACTTTCAACATGATGGATAGCTAATAGGGAATTTGACTACTGTGTCTTCTGAAAGATTTTTTTGTGCTTAATACACATTGCTTTTATTTATTTTATTTTATTTTATCTTTTTGCATTTTTCTTTTTTAAGTAATTTTATTGAGAAGCAAATAGTAATGAGACAGTTTCAGAACCAATTAGTAGGACAGCTTCAAATTAATACATTGTATATTGTTGTCTTAATGGTTATTCATTGTACAAGATGCAGATGATATCCTGTCCACAAACACTATTAGAACAAATCTCTCTATTCATTGAATTAAGAGAATGAAGCTGTATATCTATCCTAACTATTTTTAATATACAGACACAAAATGGTCTTCATTTGTATCCCTTTTTTGTTTAGTTTTGTCAGAGAAAGGTATTCCATTGTCATTTAAATATTGTAGGTGCATGAATTCAGCCAAATATTCCAATATTCCAATATAGTTTAGTAGTCCATAATAGTAGTGGATTATCTGTAGGACTGGCAATGTCAGAAGTTGTTGACTTGAGCTTTTTACAGCTCAGCATATTAATATGGCTTTACTCTTTATACTTCATTTTTATACTTTTCTGCTGGATGGTTAAGATCAAGATAAAGCAATACCTATATAACAAAATGTAACTTTTGTATCTGATAAGGTCAGTTAACTCCCCTCAGGATTTATCCTGAAACCCTGTACCGCAGTTTGTAGATCCTTTGTCAGTTTCAGCCATGTGGATGAGTAACGGCCATTGCTTGGCCAATGTGCTCTCTCTGAAAGCCTGATAGAATGTTTTCTCTCCATGTGACTCTCCTTAGGCACACTCTACATCATTTATCACTTTCCTCTGTGGTCCCATAATCCTCTTGATCAGAAAATTTGGGACACCACTGAGTTACATGATGTTACAGTACAGGTTCTCCTATGTCAAGAGTCTTCACTGACCTTTAAAGGCTAGGCCCAAAATGTTGCCTTTCCTTGTAGTCTTCTTTTTCTCTAATTTTTGGTCTGCAATCTTAGGTTGTTAACCCTCCAGAAGAGAAGCTTATTATTATTAACCTACAGCATAGGCAGTTGAGCTTAACCTCACTAATTGTCTGAATATCAAACATCTTAGGGATAACATGGAATGCATATTTTCCATCAAGTATTGATATGTTAACTTTAAGTCCTTACAGAATATGAAGAAAAAAATTTTAAATACAAAAATATTTTAAAAATAGTAATAAAGTTACATATTTTTACACAGAAATTTAGAAATCTAACCATATACAACATTGTAGCAGGACAGTCCTATGATATTTTTTTCTTGTCTCTTATTTTCATTTATTACTCCTTACTTTAAAACAATTATTTACCTGAGAGACAGTATGGCAGTAAATGGTATGTCATGGCAAAGAATATGGATTTAGAAGACCGGAATGATGGGCATTCCAAGCATGACCTTATCATTACACATTACTATCTTCAGTGCAGTTTCTTAGTTCACAGGTATGAGCATATATAGTTAGTCAGGGTGAGAATCTTATCAATTAACTGCTAGTTTCCAAAAACATGCTGAAGATTCTCAGGATCATTGCCTTACCCATCTTGTGCATATAAATGTATGGCTTTGTCTCTGTTGTGTTTCCTAGCTTTTCTCTCTTCATTGTCTAATCAACAAGTTCTTGCTTTCCTTTTAATTGTGTTATAACCTTCTATTTTTATTTCTTCTTTTGAGTTCTTATACTAAGGAGACTATATGATATTTATACATATGAGTCTGGCTTATTTCACTTATGAGTATATCTTCAAGGGGAATGCACTTAAATATAAAGATTTCGAGTTTATCATTCTTTATAGCTGAGTAATACTCCATCATATAAAAATACCACACCTTTTTCATCCATTCCTCAGATGACTGGCATCTTGGGTGATTCCAAGATTTGGCTATCACAAATTGTGCTGCTGTAAACATAGGTACAAATATATCACTATGATATGATGTTTTCCGTTTCTCCAAGAAAATTCCCAGTAGGATAGCTGGTTTGAATGGGATTTCCAGTCCAAATTTTTTAAGGAGTCTCCACACTGATTTCCAAAATGGTTGCACCAGTCTATATTCCCACCAGCAGTGGAGAAGAATTCCTTTTTCCCATACAGCCTCTCCAACATTTGTTGTTGGTTGATTTCTTTAAGATAGCATTCTTTGTGGAATGAGATGGTATCTCAGTGTTGTTTCAATTTGTATTTCATAGATGGCTAGTGAGGTGGAGCATTCTTTCATATATTTGCTTGCTTCTTTAATTTCATCCTCTGAGAAGTGTGTGCTCATCTCGGATGCCCATTTCTGGATTAGGTCTTTAACTTTTGGGGCCCTAATGTTTTTGGTTCTTTATGAATTCTAGAGAGCAGACCTTTGTCTGAGTGCTTATTAGTCAAGATTTTTTTCAAATTTGTGAGTTGTCTTTTACTTCTGAAAGATTTTAATTTCCTATTCTCCTATGTGACTGGGTAACTTGAGAACACGGAGGGAGTTTCTAAGAACATAGATCTTTAGCACTCAGAGCCTCAAGTGACTCCAGCACTCTTGGAATAGTATTGAAATCTTCACCAGGATAAGATGGGCAAGACTAGAGAAGATTAGAGTGGCCTCTTGTGTTTTGCATAGTCTACCCATGAATGCTTCCAGCCACGGAAAGAGCTCCATAAGTCCCTGATCAAACATACAAGATCAACACACAAAAAATCATCAGCAAATGTGTACACCAACAATGAATAGCATAAAGAAATGGATAAGATAACAATAACATTCACAGTAAATTCAAGGAAAATGACATACTTAGGTTTGGTGGATTGGCAATTGGTGGTCAACTTGTAACAACCAGCCAAACTGAACCAGTGTGATGCTGGCTGTGAGAGGCTCACCTAAGAATTGCTTCCTGCAGCATAAGCAGAACTGGAGAGGAAGAGCAGTAGCTGTTGGAAACTGTTTGAAGCTGTTGAGGAGACATTGGTTATCTTAAAGGAACTTGTCATGCTGGCTTTCCTGACGAACTTGGCTGTTCTCTTCATCAACGGAGCTCAGAACCTTACTGTCTCTAAGAATGGCTTTGGCTCACTTTGGGAGTTCTGGTTCTCACTTTGAGTGTCACTTCCTGACTCCAGTGCAGATCCCCAGCTTGCTAGCACAGACCTCCCATCCCACTGGTGCAAACTTTCTGGCATCCACTACTGATCTTTGTGCCTTCCCAGTGGAGATGAGTGAAACAGGCCTACATGAGACAGTGTCATGGGCTCTTGGCCTCCAGATGGACTCATAGGGTCGTTGTTATGGTCTCTGGTTCTCAGCTGGATTCACACAGGACATTATGGTGGGATCAAAGTCCTCAGCTGGATTCTTTTAATCTTAGTGTTTGGACAGATTTCCTGCATACTTTTTGTATATGACTCTTTGGATCACTATTATGAAATATTCTTATAAACTATGTGTCCTGTATGGCTTTCTCTGTAAAACCCTAAGTACAGCACTAAGAATTACCCTAACCAAGCAAGTGAAAAACCTTTACAAACAAAACTATTGTATTCTGGAGGAGTTTGAGTGGGACATCAGAAAATGAAAAGATGTGTCCTGCTCCTTGATAGGCAGAAGATATATTGTCAAGATGACCATAATCCCCAAACTGCTATAAAGATTCAATGCAGTCCAAATAAAGATACTGACAGCATACTGTGCATATCTAGGGAAAGGAATATTAAAATGCATATGGAGCCAGAAAAGACCCAGAATGGCAAAAGCAATTTTTGGCAATAAGAGCAAAGCAGGCTACATAGTAATGTCTCTCTTCAAGTTATATTGCAAAATAATAGAGATAAAAATGGCATTTTACTAGAACATAAATAGATAAGTGGATGAATGGAACAGAATTGAAGATACAGAAACCTCCCCAGATATATTCCATTATTGTCTTTGACAAAGGGCCCAAAAATATATGTTGGAGAAAAGATAGCCTATTCAACAAATGGTGCTGGGAATACTGGTTATCTGTTTACAGAAGATTGAAACTGAACTCGTATCTCTCAACCTATACTAAATTAGAATTAAAATAGATCAAGGATATGAACATTAAAACAGAAATGTTAATCACACTCTATTGGAAGATAACATAGGTTAAACTCTTCAAGATATAAGCATAGGAAAGGACTTTCTGTGTAAGAAATAGCAAAAGAATTAATAAATGAGATCACATAAGATTAAAAAGCTCCTGTACAACAACAAAAAATCAATCAGTAGAGAAAAAGGAAAATCTACAGAATGGGAAAAAATTTGCCAGCTACTCCTCAGAGGGTTAATATATAGAATATACAAAGAACTCAAAAGACTTAAGCCACCTAAAATTAAAGACACAGTCAAGATATGGGCAAGAGAAACGAACAGACACTTCACAGAGGAAGAAATACAAATGTTCCAAAAATAAATCATCCAACATTACTGGCCACTAGAGAAATGCAAATTAAAATAATGCTAAGATTCTATCTTACTCTGGGAAGAATGCAAATTATAAGAAATCAAACTCATAAATGCTGGCATAACTGTGGTGAAAAGGGACCCTTCTTCACTGTTGATGGGAATGCAAACTAGTACAATCATTATGGAAATCAGTATGAAGATTTCTCAAGGAATTTACATGAAAATTCCATGTGACCGAACTGCTATCTGCTAGGTGTCTTCCCCAGAGAGCTTAAGTCACCACATTACAGCAATACACGCACACTGGTGTTTATAGCAGCACACTTCATAATAGCTAAGTCCCAGAAACATCCTGTCTATCCATGAACTGATGACTCGATAAAGAAGATGTGGTATCTAAATATAATGGACAATGATTGAACTATAAAGAATGATAGATTTGACACATTTGTAGGAACATATAATGTTGAGTGAAATACACAAGGTACACAAACTTAAATACCATATGGTATCTCTCACTTGAACAAGGCAGAGTACAGGCGAAGAAAATGATAAAGGATGAGTAGAAAAAGACAAAGGGATAGATCTCTTGCAACAAAAAGTGGTCCAGTGGAATAAGGGAGAGGAGGGAAGAGGAGAAGAAGGGGGGAATAAGAGAAGATGTGCCATCTACAGGAACCTGTAACCCCAATTAATGTTAACATTGTATGCCATAACATGAACTAAGGCAAATAATATCAATAAAAATAGAACACAGGGTAGAACACAGGGCAGTGATAAAGTTGGAATGGTTTACTGCCCAATCGCCTCATTTTCCTTCCTAGCACCCAACTGAAATATTTGGTTTCAGATGTGCCTGTATATTAGACAAGGAGCTTGTCAGCTAGCAAGCTTCCTGTATGCTTTGTAGTACCTAGTATGTTCACAATAATCACTCCTCAATCTTTAATTGTGATTAAAAACACGTACTGTAAGATTTAGTAGCTTAACTATTTTAAGTGTATAGTTCAGCAGTGTTATGCATATTTATGTGTCAGTAATAAAGTAAAATAGTGCAGCTGCTGAGGATAGCAGAATGGTGATACATTTAAAAATTAAAACTGGAATCACCATATGACTGAGCACTTTGCAACTGTATCTGAGTATAACTCTCATTTAACTTCCACGATGGACCATAACCCTGTGATTGGTGGTATAGCAGGCACTGGAGGGATAGCATTTCAGACGTGGCTATATGTTAGACAAAGGGCTCAAACAAGGTTTGCCCTGTGTTTGCCTCTTTTCTCCCCTATGACTGGTTAGAGACTAAACAGAATTATATTTTTCTTATCAACTTTTTTGACCTTTCATTTCCTTTCCAATCACATGAGATCAAATGAAAAATTCCTAATTAAGGAATCTGTGTCTAGGACCATCCCAAGCTTCATAGGCAAGGGAACTGGAGTGGAGAATGCTTCCTTATTTCAACACATACTATTGAGCACCTACTCCATCACTGAGACCGGACCACATATTGGGAATATAGTGATAAGTAAAATGGAAACATCTTTTTTTTTTTACCCTATTACTACGATGAGGGATGTTTTAATTTTTTTTATTTTTTAACACTGTTAAAAATATTTATTTTGATAGTCTATCATAAATAAGTCAGTAGAGGTTCCACTCAGTCAGACACATCTGAGAAGTCAAAGCCCTGTGCCATCTAATTGGTGAACAACCGAATGACGTCCCATTTCTTATAACAGCCAGAGTGCACACCTTCCATGTTGTCTGTGATTGGTGACTGCTTCCAAATCCAGGTGAGAAAATAGTCCTTTATCCCCAGAGTAGGCTCAAAACTGTTGGCTCAGGCATTCCAGGATCCACACCTTTTTTAAATCCTGGGCTTTGCGGGCTGCTGGAGTACCTGCTCTTAGGGTTTCTCTGTCCTACAACACACCCCTTCCCAGAGTCTTGCCCTTTTTTTTTTTTTTTTTTTTTTTGAGACCGAGTGTGGCTGTCTTTTGCAACTAGTTCAGCTGTCCTTGAACCCACTACAATGTACAGCTTAGGCTATCAGACCTGCTGCAGTCCTCAGAGAAAGCATCTTGCTTTAAAGGAAAGTATGGCCTAGTGAAAGTAAGCAGATTAACAGGTAGTGGCATGGTTGTGGAGAAGATCATAAAGATGCTACCAAAGAGGAACATGGAGACTGTCTACTTAGACACGTACCTGCCTGCTCCAGTGCTACCACCCTCCACACTAACTCAGGTTATTATAAAGCTTAGGTCACCACTTAGGTCACCTCTCTTCCCCACACACATTCAAAAATTCTGCATGACTTCCTGTTTAACAGAATCAGAAGACTATCTTATGAATACACTGCCTTATACCCTTTGCTATTATTTTCTGTGTATCTATTTTGGCTTCCCAAATGCAGTTCTTGGAATCATTAATATTTTGTAATGTGATGCTATCTGAATCCTCCAGAGAACTAGAATAGCAGTGAACACATCACTTTATTAATATCAATAGCTATTAAATTAAGTTCAGGGATGCTCTGCTTTATTGCTAGAGGTTGGTCAGAACCCTGATTTGCCTTTTCATAAATACAATAATTAAACACCTGCTCCCTATGACCAATCAGCATCTTGCGGTGAGCTAGGTTTCCTTGTTTGGAGCATTTGGTCCGCATGGCCTGGACGTCACTCTCAAAAGAGCAACCATTAACTGCACAGTGAGCTAGCCACGTAGCTCTAGCAGACGCTGCTCACAGAGGTCAGCACCCTGGTGCATTCTTGTTTCAAAGCAATTGGCCAAAAAGTAGATTTAAGGTGTGAGTCTTTGAATTCTTTAGTTAGAAAGCAAAACCTGAACCTGATATCAGTTTCAAACTGTGAAATCTGTCAAAGGAATCCGAGTGGAGCTACCTTTGATGAGTATAGAACATGAGCTGAGTCTGAAAATACACCCTCCACTGACCCGGTGAAAGAGAACTGCTTTCGCATCTTTCTGTTAAAGTCCTCTGAAGAGTTAATTCTGTGCTTGTAAAGCCCTTTGTGAATTTTCATGTGGTATCCTGCACAGTTATCAGGGGCAGGTAGTACTAATGCCTTTTAGCAATCACAATGTTCTACAGCCTAGATACAAAAATACAGACACACATACATATGTTCTAGAAACAACTGAACTGGCAATAACTAACTCCACTTCAGAACTCTACCTGGGTTAAAAATCAAGTTTCTCATTACCAAAGTTTTACACTGGTTTGGATTTTGCCGTTGGGAATTCTCCCTTGCTTTGGGAGGTTCAATCTCATCTCAAGAAACTGCTTTAACTCTTCCTACCCCAAATACAGGGAATTCATATCTTTTTCTGTGATTATGTTTAAATCTTACCTCTCTTAATGCTTTTTGACTTCTTTGAAATGATAATTACCAGGGAGTAGAATGCCTTGGATAATGAGAAAAAGAAGCAATTATTATAGCTTGGGAATTATATTCACATAGTATTTAAAACGTCCACTTGGAGAACTTTTTCATATGATAAATCACTCCATCTCTTCCCACTTACAGAGAAACCACCCACTTGCTAGAAAACTACATTCATCACAGCAAAGCTCTGTTTCCTTTCCTGTGGCTGCTTTGCCTGGCGCCTCTTCCTGGCTATTGTCAGTTTTCCTGATATATACCACGTATGCGCATTACTTCTCTAGAGGAATTAATTCATTGATTTTTGTCTTAGGTTTAGTACTCATTTTTTAGTAGAAAACATCAGGATAGCATGAAAGAGCTATTTGACATTTAGAATTTTGGTATGACTCTGTATTACTCACTGCCCCATTGCTGGGGCACTATACCGGAGACATGCAACTCAGAGAAGGAATAGTTTATTTGACTCATAATTTCTAATGGGTTCAGTCCAAAGTTGGTTGGCTTCTAAGAAATTCATGGGGGCAAGGGCAGGGAGGAGAAAAGCTGTTCGTCCCATGGGTTGAAGCAGGGGAGAAAAGAGAAGCCATGGACAAGAACACACTCTTTCAGGCCGTACACCCAGTGACCTACCTCCCACCAGGCTCCTCACCATTGGCAGGGCTAGTAACAGAACTTATGGATGGATTAATGCACTGGTGAGTATAGTGCAGAGTGTAATGTAGTGTGCCCAGGGCCCAATTCCCCTTCGAAGATATGAGACTTTGGGGGACATTTTAGATTTAAACCATGGCCAAATCTGTAACTCCTTTCCTTTGGAAAAAAAAAAAAAAAAAAAAAAAAAAAAAAAAAAAAAAAAAACAGATACATACGCTTCACTGTTGGCCAATTTGATTGGTTGATTACTCAGAAAAAAGAAATTGTTCAATGGGAAGGAAAAACTGGGATGAGGAAAAGGACAAATGGAAGAAGGGGAAAACATATTTAGGTATATACGCAGAATAGTTTGGATAATTGTCGATTTCTGCTGGTCTTTTGAAGGGAGCAGTTAATGCTTAAAATTTTTTTTACTCTGATTTTTTTTCTCTTTCAAATTTCTCATAACTTCGTTGTTATTGCTTTGAATTTTTCTTTAAATGAATCTTAAACATTTATATCTGGTAATCTGAACAACTAATTTAAAGAGAATATGTATTATAGCAAAAAAAATGTATGTTCCTTTGAAATTTCAGCATCTGTTACTTAATACCAAGTCAGGTTAAATCAATTCATTTATTCCTGCATATGTTATCTATAATCTCATAAGACTATATTTTTTAAATGCCTCCTAGATTCTGTGTTCCTGTAAATTGTACTCATATCCTTTGTCCATGTATGAATGAGTCTACTGTTTTAAATGGATCAACTCAGATTTCTTAATAAAGTTGAAATAATAAGGTAACCTATTGTTTTGAATAAATAAAAAAGCACTTTTTATACCTGTAGACTGATTTTAACGCTTAACCAAAATTCCTACCAATTTATTTCAAAAAGTTCTAGAGGATTTTCTAAATCTTTCTTAGCTGTACTTTATTAAACTCAGTGTTATTATATCCACCTTGGTTCTTATTAAATAGTTTTAATTGTGATTAATAAGCACTAGTCATTTAAATAGTTTTACCGAGTTTTTCTTGAACCTGCTTACAGAAGCATTCTGGAAATGTATACTACTGATGGTCAGTGTACTTGCGCATGTGGAATACTGATGTGTTGGTGAGAAGGCTATTGAAAAGAGGTAAATTTTTCTTCCTTCTTGTTTCAGAAATAGTTGCCCATGTCATTTTTGCTTGGGGTAGAAAATAAGAGAGGGAAAAAATCTTTACAGAAAATAATACGTTACAATTCACTTCATGTTCCTTTTACAAAACAAGAAGCAATTTAACTAAACAAAATCTGGAACTGAAGTAGCTTATGACTGTGCTTTTTATTTCTCTTTATATTGACAGAAAGCTATTTTGGAAACACTGAGAATCTGAACAGTGTTTTTGTCTGAATTAACAAATTATTGTTCAAATGTTTAAAATGTCACTTTTATTACATTTATAGATGCCTCGAACAGGTAAGAGATTTTGAAAATGAACAGGGAAACAAACACAAAGAATATTACACGGACCATTTATTTTCTAATAGTTGCATCTGCGAAATGAAATTTGACTGTTGACTGTAGGTGGTGAAATGTTACCATAGCAACTTCTTCCTTAGGCAAAGCCTGAGGGTGATCTCCGTGAGGAGGGTAAAAGTCTCAAAGCACACTTGTCAAGATATATTTGGGGCCAATATGAAAACATATGTATTTTCACTTAAGTTATGTAAGGGAGAACTGCTGTGGAAGGGTCCAAGGTTTTAGGTTGGAAGTGCCAACTGGTGCTTTGCGTTAAGCATTTGACCACGATAAGATTTTGGTTCACACTGCCGCAGGCTGCGCATGAGTGAAATATGGTAACACCTGCTATAATAAGGAGGCATTAAGGATGTTTACTCAGGTGTATTACGACAACAAACACTCACACCTATTTTTCTGGGTGCTTTTCTGAGTATTTTGCCCATATTATTTCTTGTGATAGTCCCAAAAACTCTATGGTAAGTGATATTGCTCTCTCCACTTTACAGGTGGGGAAACTGAAACACAGGGTGGTTTATGAACTATCTTAAGTTCATGCAGCTGATTAGTGATCAATGGGAATTAGACCTACACCACTGAATTTGCTATTCAGGGTGACAACGCAGCATGCAAAGGAGGAACATCCAACTGTGTAGATCAGGAGGTTCTACTTCTTTCATTTCCTCAGAAGTTAATGATCATGTTACATGAATCCTACTAGCAAGAATACTTTAGTAGGATAAACAATAGGTTACTTCTCCCTATTGGGAATTTTAAAAAGAAAAGTACACACAGGAGAGCAAGTTGGAAACTATAAACTTGATGCTTGTCAATAGAATATGTTCTCCCAGTGCTGGACAGGACATGTATGTGAGCAGTTCCAAAGCCCTGAGTTCCTTGACCAAAGCCAGCTATTTAACTCCTTGTGCTTTGGTTCCTTTATCTTTCAAAAATAAGAAGAGCTGGCTGTTTTGCTGCAGAGGTGTATGAAAAGCAAATGACGCAATGAATGTGCAAATGGTTCATAAACTCAATAGGACAAAACAAACATAAAGGGAGTATTATTAGAGTTAATGACCAAAAACATTACTTTCTGCTTTTCTCAGCCTTGATAATGAGTGTGTGTGTGTGTGTGTGTGTGTGTGTGTGTGTGTGTGTGTGTGTTTGATTATCTAGGGAAGATGTGAGCCTGGAGTTTGACTTTAAAAGGCAAACAATTCTAGCTCGAAGGTTATTCAGACAGAGCATAAAGAAGGAAACCTGGTAACATGGATTTGTAGGACCATAATAAGAGCTAACGTGTAGTGACAGCTTGCCACGTGGCAGGCACTGCGATAAGCCCTCTTGCTTGCTTTCACTCATTTATTCTATACAAGAACTCTATATGCTAGGAATCATTTCTGTTTTATTTTCCCAGTTTTTATAGATGAGGACTGGGAGAAGGTAGATATAAAATAAACTCACTCAAGGTCATGGAGCAAGTAAATTACAAATCTAGATCTGACAGCTGGCACTGAACAACAGAGTCCATACTAAACTATATTGCTTCTATATCACATATTATCATTACATAGCAAGCATAGATGTAATGGCTTAATGCATATGTGGGGGTATTTTTTATATTTTGCTTCTTTTCAGTGAAAAGGGAAAACATTCTCTCAAATTGAGTGGTGCACATGTTTAAGTACATAAAGCACTGGAGAGCATTAGTTCCTGATCAAATGTCTAAATTCTTTAATATCAGTTATTTCACAGATGAACAATTTTATGGAAGTGATAATAGAAGAGAAGCAGCAAACTCCCAGCCAACATGACCAGGTTACGCAATCGTCCTCAAATGTATAGGCAGCTGCTCTAGTTACCTCTGCTCCTGAGAATAAAAAATTCTGTATCATTATTCCTATTGTCAGGGATCTTTTGATCTACATGGAGACATAAGAGTTGTATTTGGAAGTAAAATGTAGAAAACAAAAGTTCAAATAAAATGTGAAAAGACTTCAGAGTGATATAAGTATTTCTGGCAGCCCTGGGAGTAGGACATTACTCGGCTTTCCCAGCCCTATTTGACTATAAATAACGTTCCTGTTTGTTTCATTACATATTTCTTTAAGTTTACCTATTGTTAAAGGCAAATGTGCTACATGTTACTATCTTTTTATGTTACCTATGCATTCTGCCTGTGTCTTATAAATAACATTTTTTTCTTGTCAGTATATGTCATAAGTATTATTTTCATATCAAATATGGTATAAATGTTTGTATCTATTCATGGTCTAAATTTATTTATTTATTTATTTATTTATTTATTTATTTATTTTTGGCAGAACCAGGGATTGAACTCAGACCCTTGCTCTTGCCAGGGAAGCACTTATTCCACTAATCCATCTCCCCAGCCCCCATGGTCTAAATTTAAATGCCCCATAAAGTCTTATGTCCTCAGAGATGGGGCTCTCAAAGGGTAATTTGTTCCTGAGGATGCTGTACTCATGAGTGGATGAAGTCATGTATGAGTTCATAGCTGAACATACTGCTGGGGCCTGGTAGAAATGGGTCAATGGGGTTGTAAACTGAAATGGTGTGTTCTTGTTCCTGAATCATCTCTTTTCCATCTCTGCTTCCAAAAGCTACACGATGAGTAGATTTCCTCCTTTACCAAGCCTTGGAGTCAACACAGCATACACTGAACCCTCTGAAGCCAGACGCCAAGTCAAAACTCTCTCTTTTAAGTTGCAAGTATTGGATATTTTGTACCAGTGATAAGAAAGCAACTATCATAGTATGTCTTCATAAGTCATATATTAAAACCTAATAATAAATAATTAGATCATGAGAGCTTTAACCTCATAAACAAGGCCTTGACTTTCCTACACTCTGTAGACAAAATGAGAAGGAACTATATTTCCTTATAACCATCTAAGGAAATAGGCCCTTACCAGATACTGACTCTGGCCAGTACCATGACTGGGCTTCTCAATTTCCTGAACTGTGAAAAGTAAAATTCTGTTGTTTGTAAACCACTGAGTTTATGGTATTTTGTCATAGCAGTAAGAATAGATGAAGGTAATGCGATAAGCTAGTAACTTTAATCATTGTTTGTACTTAACACTTCTAATACATTTCATCTAGTTACTTGGCTTTTTACAATAAAATTGAATATTCTCAAATAATATAGCAAATTCATGTTAGAAGATAGTGTGATACATGACCTGTCTTCAAGACCTATGTAAAATTCATCTAGAAACAGCAAAGTGTAAAGACCGATGAAAGGGAAGCTAAGGATAAAGCTGTGTGAGGGCCCACATTAGTACAACTAAAGAATGAGATCTGGATGATAGAAATTCAGAGAGCTGGGAACACCAAGATTATATATATATATATATCAGTAAGAATAGCATATATAGCATTTCCATATATATATATGGAAAGAGAGAGAGAGAGGGAGAGAGGAGTTTAAAATTGAGATGTAGAAAAAAATGTGAAATTAGAGAAATGAACAGAAATATTACCCTCAAAGATGCTTATAAAGGAGAAACATTTCCTAGAAGAGAAAAATCTCTGCAGACTTGACCTTTGCCTGACTAACAGAACAATACCAAAAGCAAAGTGCAGTCTATGTGAGATGGAGGACCCATGACGAGAGGACCTGTACCATAGACGTATACACATACTTGCTAACACCCACTGGATCTGGCCTCAGCACTTAACTGTAGGCAATTTAACCACTAGATACAAATACTATAGAGTAGGATAATAACAGTAAGGAAGAATCTAATAAGTTACAGATACTATTTGTTGATTATCATTTTGATGAATATTAGTGAAAAATGTTAAGAAGCTGGGAGAATCCATCAGAACCAAAGGGTTCCTCCATGGGATACAAAAAAGGATGCTCAGAGAATGCCAAATGAGGAGCATTTAAGATGAACAAGGGAAAGGGGAGCAGGTAGAGAGCTGACAGGGCAACTTCAATGTTAGGATGTATTCATCTTAGCTATTTCTACTTCTTCCATATGGTATTAATCTACAAGCCTAGAAAAAAGATGACTAAACTAGGCAGCTCTATGCCTCTCAGCAATATCTGTGCTTTTGTAGCAGCTTCTGTGGTTGCTTTCTGTGTGATCCAGCAAATCTGCCCTTGAAAAATTAAGATGATAGTAAGGGAGAGCTACAATCATCTGGGTGTCATTTCATTATTTTGTAGGTCCAGCAAAGAGTCTTTGTGGGATATTATAAATTTTCTTATTAAAGAGAAAAACTGTTAAACATAAATCAGTTCATAAGATTCTCCTGCTAGTTGTGACTTAAATAAAAAATCTAATTTTAAAATATTATGCACAATGTTAAAGACAAGATAAAATGGGTAATGAGTTATAATTAGATGAGATCAAGGTTTCCTGTGCTCTGTTGCACAGTGGGGTGATTATAGATAATGATAACATACTATACAGTCTATTTCAAAAAGCTAGATGAAAGGATTCTGAATGTTTTCAACCAAAAAATGAAAATGCTTGATGAAATAGATATATTTAACCTGATTTAAACATTAATATGTTTTTAAAAAATCATATGTCATTCATGGGTGCTCAATTAGGGCCTTGATTCATTTGGAAGCTCAGAATGAAATTTAACCTCCATGAAAATTTATTTTCATTTCCCCCACCAGGCTTCTACATATCTATCACAGTCGCTCTTGCTCATTCTGTCTTATGAGGAGGGTGGGTAACAACAGGCTGTCATGGCAGATGCAGTGTGGTGTGAACTGAAGGGAAACATCATATTGAGAGAACACAAATATAATCTTGGAGCAGAGTGATGGAAACACAGTTGGATCGGTGTAAGAAATCAGCATAATGTTACCAGACTCACAGTATAGGCCAAGGAACCTACTGACATGAAAGAACGCTGCTTCAACAAGAACAACTTATTTTCTAGGAGAAAAGTAGCAAAGACACAGCATGCAGCAAGCAAGAAAAAATTCTAAATGCAATTGATGTGGAAGGGAATTTGAATGTTTCCTAGAAGCATCATAGGTAAAATAATTTAAAGATGAATAGTTTGCCCCGCTGTTTATGAGAAAGAAATGGTAAAAATAAATCTCCATTTTCACCAGTATGTAAATAACTTAATGATACTCTATGGTTCAATAAAGACTTAAACAATGAAGGATCTTACAATTAGTATTTTCTTTAGCCATTTTCAAGTATTTTCATGTTATTTGAAAGTGTTTAAGAAAGTAAAAGCACAAGTTATGTCTTGGAATATCTTGTTAAATAAAAGCCTATACATTAAAACTGCTTAATTTGCATTTATCTTGTTTTTATAAAAGCAGAGGTGGTATAACAGGCATTTGTGGGGAAAAAAAGCAAATCATCAGTGTAAACAACAGACAATTTTCTTTAACCTGCCAATAAGAAATAACAGTTGATAAATAATTTTAGTATCATCATTTATACCCAAACCATGAATATGTAAAATGACATAGACCTGTTATGAACAGTTTGGTCTTCTAAAAGTAGCTGGATTTGTCAAGCTAAATTATTTCTCGAAGCATAATAGACATGGTTCAGTGAAGGAAGATGAGGGTGGGGAATGCTGCTTAATATAAAATCGCTCTGAACAATCTGGATAATATATGAGAATCACATCTTTTCCTTTTTAAATTTATTTTCTATTTTATCAAGTTACCTGTACACACAGTATAAAGACAAAAAGTACAACTAGGCTAAGTCAGTATCCATCCTCCTAACCATGGCTACATGTTTGTCTTCCTCATTACCCTACATATTTGTATTTTGAGAAGGACCTCACAACTTTAAATAACATGTCCTTATTTTAACCTCATGATTATTATTATTATTATTATTGTTATTATTGCTATTGTTATTATTATTATTAGGTGGAACCAGGGATTTAACTCAGGCCCTTACACTTGCCAGGGAAGCACTTAGTGCACTGAGCCATCTCCCCAGCCCCATGATTTTTTATTGTTTGATCAAATTAAAATAAGGTCTGTTTTTCAGTCATCACTCCCAAACTCCCAAAATGTCCTTGAACTCAACATTCCTAAAAGAGTTCTGGTTTTAAAAAAAATAAACTTTGTGTTTTAGAACAGTATTGAATTGGGCTGGCCAGATAGCTCATTGGGCTTAAAGTGCCTGCTTAGCCAGGCTCAGGGATAGGTCCCCACTCCCTTGCCCCCATCCCCCATGCAGTGCCAGGCCTGCCCCCAGGGCATGCTGAGATGGCAACAAGACTGGGTGTGGTGGCATGTGCCTGTCATCCCAGCACTTGGCAGGCTGAAAACAGGAGGATCACCAAGAGTCTGATCTGCATAGTGAGATCTTGTGGACCCTGTGCTAAATACATAAAAAAAAAAGAAAAGAATAGTATTGAATTTACAGAAACCTTGCAAGGGTAATACAGGGAGTTTATGAATACTCCCAGCCCAGTTTTCCATACTGTTATATTTCCTTAAGTATGCTGCTGTCTTGCCCCTTCCTTCTTGGAGAGGCCAGGTAGAGCCCCATAACCTGCTCCATTGTAGCCTGGGGTTACACAGTCTTAGGAATCGCATTTACACCTGTGCTATTTACTTGCTCCCTGATACCCTCACCCTATCACTTCTCTCATATGGACCAGAAAAACCTTGCATATCTGAAAACGACTATATTCTACTTTGATAATGATTTAGTTGCTACTGATTTGTTGGGTATGGAATTTGAGAAACAAAATTATTTCCCCTTAGTATTGTGAAGCATTATTTGATTATTTTCTCCATTCCAATGTCATCTTTACTACATTCATCCATTCTAGTCTATGGCTAAAACAATCTTCATCTTTCTTACAAAACCCATTTATTTTTCCTTGATCATTTTAGAATTCTCTTTGTCCCTATCTTTATTTTTCAATATTTACTGGATCTTTTAAACATTTAAAAAAATCAATTTCTAAGGCTTCTTCACTCCTTCTATATGTTAAAGGAATTTTGCCTGCTATGCCTTAGATTTAAGATCAATGAACTAAAGGGTTTACTGAAAGATCTGTGTACAAATGCATACATTGCTGTCTAAGGGCTCTTCTATAGAGTGGTCTCCAAGACCAGTGTTATATTTATTGTTTTTTTCTTTGACTTGTTAGACTATTTAGAGTACTCTGAAAATGGAGCTTCTAATCTTCTACCTAAATGGCCTAAGTCTGACTTCTCAACCCCTGTTTTATGGTATATGGTCCTTTAGTTTAGAGACTGTATTTTACAGTCTGTAGAGATTAAATATCCTGGGGTGATGAAGGAGCTGTTGGTTTAAAACACAGGAATTTAAGAGGATCTATGAATCTAACTTGCAGAGGTTAGTGGTAAGATTATCTTGGATACTTTGAGAGTTCTCCCTGCTAATTTAAGATTCAGCATTCTGGTCCATCTGCTTCCCAGTACCCAAAAATTTATGATGATTTTATTCTTTCTATTATCTTAACACTTGATATGCTATCTAAAAATATTTTTATTTCTGTATTTCTGGGGCTGGGCAAAAATTAAAACTTAATACAAAAGTTCAACTCATTGTTTTAATAGTGCAATCTTGTGGTTAACCCATTTAGACAGAACATATTGGAAAGGGGAAAACATACACATCTACATCCATTTCCTCTCATTTGATAGGAAATTAGGTCAGGAATTACAGAAAAGAAATGGACAAGATTTAATGAGCCTAAATTTGGATAAGACCTGGCAAATGCTAAATTCGCAAGCCTTTCCTAATTGTTTAAATTCCAACTTTTTTTTGATATTGTGAATCACTAGAACAAAGAAAACAAAAGAGTTGCATTCATGGCCTCAAACAACCCTATGTGCATGCTGAAAAATGTTTTTCCTTAAGGAGAAGAGGTTAAGACTTAAGGAAGCTTATCTTTGTCGGCTCAAACCAAACTATTCACACAGTGAGTGAATAAACATTTGGCTTAATAATGATAACAAAGAGTCTGATACAAAATGAGAGGAAATACACATATTAGGACTGGGTAAATTTGGAAAGAAATGGAGATTTCTTTAGAAAGAAACACTGACTGTGTGGATGTGAGTGGGCTCTTTTGTTGAACTAAGTATTTGCTGGAGTAAATTGCATAACTGCAACTCTTGCTAGGCAGTTGTTTCTTATATAGTCACTCAGTCATTTTAGGATATTCCTGTAGACTGGCACAAAGTTTTTGAAATAAGTTATAATCAATATCATTAGACTACGTAACCATTTATGACACAACCTTGAGATTAACACTAGTGTTGAGGTAGGCATTGTCTACCTCATTGTTCCTTTTGATTCTTTGAATCAAAATAATGTACAACTGTGGAGTGTAAGAGAGTAATGTACAATTGTGGAGTGTAAGAGAGTAACTTTCAGTCTTGAAGTTAGAGATTTTTCTTTGCAGGATCTTTTGTTTTGATTTTCTTAGAAAGAAATTGAAGCATAGTCCATTTTAGGATATATATGCTGTGCTTTCTCCTGTCTCCCTGGGAAAATTAGACTTACAGGTAAACATTGAAGCAGTAGCTTTTGAGAAAAAATTTACAGGTGTTCCCAAAGTGCCCATATCTTTTAATTTTCTGTTTCAAAAAAATTGTTGCTTGCTTCAGGTAAGAGTCATTCTGAGTTAATCCTACAAAAGAGATCACACTCTTTGCCTTAGGAATGTAAGATAAGAAAACCCCCATTTGGCATTGTGCTTCCCTTCATAACTTTTGAAATTATGCCCTTTGACATTCTTACAAAGCAGAAAACCCCAAAAAAGGGTTAGGGACAAAAAGAGTCCGGAACCTCATTCATCTGGCAGATGACGTCCATGGTACACATTTTGAATGCATTACCTTGAGTTTTACCCTGGGTCTACTGCAGCAGAGGGCCGCTGAAGTATGTTGGTAAATTAAGTTTTATTGTCTTTTTTAAAATCACAGTGACAAGATCTCTTAAATTGCCACAGAAATTGGACATAAGGATGGGTACCCAAGATTCAAAGCCCATAGCTGCCAATTTTGGGATATTTCCTATGAAAGCACATGCTTTGAGCAAACATTCAAATTATTTCAGCTCCACCCACTGAATTGCCTCAGTCATTAAAGATAAAGCTGCATTGTATATTTTTATCCAGCCAAGAAAGTCATAAAACATCACTTCTGGGATGGAGAGATA